>NW_026020370.1:1114405-1332812 GCF_900185275.1 Solanum verrucosum
AGTTGAACATGGTGGATTTTGATGTTATTCTTGGGATAGATTGGTTGCATGCATATTATGCCTCTACTGATTGTAGGACTCGTAAAGTCAAGTTCTGATTTCCTAATGAACCCGTCCTTGAGTGGGAGAGCCGGGATGTTGTGGTGAAAGGAAATTCATTTCTTGCATTAAAGCCCATAGGTTGATTTCCAAAGGGTGCTTGTACCATATTGTGAGAGTCAATGATGTGGAGTCTAAAGTCCCTCCTATTGAGTCTATTCCGGTTGTTAATGAGTTTCTAGATGTCTTCCCAGAAGACCTTCCCGGTGTCCCTCCCGAAAGGGAGATAGATCTTGGTATAGACCTCCTTCCCGATACTCAACCTATTTCTATCCCCCCTTACCGTATGGCCCCGGCGGAGTTGAAAGAGTTGAAAGAGCAATTAAAAGATTTGTTAGAGAAGGGGTTTATTAGACCTAGTCATTCTCCCTGGGGTGCTCCGGTTTTGTTTGTGAAGAAGAAAGATGGGTCTCTTAGAATGTGTATTGATTATCGACAACTTAATAGGGTCACCGTCAAGAATAGGTATCCTCTTCCAAGGATTGACGATTTATTTGACCAATTGCATGGGGCTAGTCACTTCTCTAAGATTGATCTTCGGTCAGGGTATCATCAAGTGAAGGTGAGGGAGTGTGATATTTTCAAGACGGCCTTTCGTACTAGGTATGGGCACTATGAGTTTGTGGTGATGTCTTTCGGGTTGACTAATGCTCCGGCTCTCTTTATGGATTTGATGAATAGGGTTTTCAAACCCTACCTTGATTCTTTTGTGGTGGTGTTTATAGATGACATCTTGATCTATTCTCGGGGTGAGGAAGAGCACAAGGGTCACTTGAGGGTTGTACTCCAAAGATTGAGGGAAGAGAAGTTGTACGCTAAATATGAAAAGTGTGAGTTTTGGTTGAAGGAAGTTGCTTTCCTAGGCCATGTGGTGTCGGGGGATGGTATTAAGGTGGATCCTAAGAAGACCATGTTATTAGGAATTGGCCTAGACCTTTGACCCCGTCGGATATAAGGAGTTTCTTGGGTTTAGCGGGTTATTATAGGAGATTTGTGGAAGGGTTTTCTTCTCTTGCTTCTCCTATGACTAAGTTGACTCAAAAGAAGGCTAAATTTGTGTGGTCGGATGAGTGTGAGGAAAGCTTCCAAACTTTGAAAGAAAGGCTTGTGTCCGCTCCTATTTTGTCACTTCCGGATGGGTTAGAAGGTTTTGTTGTTTATTGTGATGCTTCCCGATTGGTTTGGGTTGTGTGTTGATGCAAAGTGGTAAGGTTATAGCCTATGCTTCTAGGCAACTTAAGGTTCATGAAAAAAATTACCCAACCCATGATCTTGAATTGGCCGCCGTGGTTTTTGCTTTAAAGATTTGGCGTCATTATTTGTATGGGGTGCATGTTGATATCTTCACCGACCATAAGAATCTCCAATATGTGTTCACGCAAAAAGATCTTAACTTGAGACAAAGGAGGTGGTTAGAATTCCTTAAGGATTATGATATGAGTGTTCACTATCATCCGGGGAAAGCTAATGTGGTGGCGATGCATTGAGTAGAGTGTCCATGGGTAGCTTGGCTCATGTGGAGGAAGTAGTAAAGAGTTGGCTAACGAGGTCCATCGGTTGGCCAAATTGGGAGTTAGGTTAGAAGGGGTGGATAGTGAAGGAGTAGTTGTTGTTGATGGTTCAAGGTCTTCCTTGGTTGATGAGGTGATAGTCAAGCAAGATCTTGATCCTTCTTTGGTAGAATTAAAGGCTTCGGTGAGTAGTAGTAAGGTGGAGGTTTTCTCCCAAGGGGGAGATGGTGCCCTTAGGTACCAAGGTAGATTATGTGTTCCTTGTGTGGATGGTGTGAGGGAAAGAATCCTTGATGAGGCTCATAATTCTTTTTATTCTATTCATCCGGGGTCAACAAAGATGTATAGAGACTTGAGGGATGTGTATTGGTGGGGCGGTATGAAGAAGGATATTGCAAAATTTGTTTCGGGTTGCCATAGTTGTCAACAAGTCAAGGCCGAACATCAAAGGCCGGGTGGCCTAACTCAAGACATTGAGATACCTACTTGGAAGTGGGAAGAAATCAACATGGATTTTGTAGTGGGCTTACCCAAGGCTAGAAGAGGCTTTGATTCGGTTTGGGTGGTGGTTGATCGGATGACAAAGTCGGCTCATTTCCTACGGGTAAAACTACTTACGGGGCTGAAGAGTATGCCAAGTTGTACATTCATGAATTGGTAAGGTTGCATGGGATTCCTTTGTCTATCATCTCGGATCGTGGTGCCCAATTAACTTCTCACTTTTGGAGGTCATTCCAAAGGGGTCTTGGTACAAAGGTAAAGCTTAGCACAGCCTTCCACCCTCAAACGGATGGCCAAGCCGAAAGAACAATTCAAACCTTGGAGGATATGCTTAGAGCTTGTGTATTGGAGTTGAAAGGTAGTTGGGATGATCATCTTCCTTTGATTGAATTTGCATACAACAATAGTTATCATTCTAGTATCAGTATGGCTCCTTTTGAGGCACTTTATGGTAGACGGTGTAGGTCACCGGTTGGGTGGTTTGAAGTTGGAGAGGAGGCCTTGTTGGGTCCGGATCTGGTCATGGATGCTCTTGAGAAGGTAAGGATGATTAGGGAGAGGTTGAAAATAGCCCAAAGTCGTCAAAAGTCTTATGCCGATGTGAGGAGACGGGATCTTGAATTCAAAGTGGGTGATTGGGTTTATTTGAAAGTTTCTCCAATGAAAGGTGTGGTTCGTTTTTGGTAAGAAGGGGAAATTAAGTCCTAGTTATGTCGGTCCTTATGAGATAATAAGAAGGGTTGGTAAAGTAGCCTATGAGTTGGGGTTGCCCAAGGAGATGGAATTAGTTCATCCGGTATTCTATGTATCGATGTTGAGGAAAAGTGTTGGTGATCCTAACGCTATTGTACCTCTTGAGGTTGTGGGTTTTGTAGAAGATAATTTGACGTATGAAGAAGTCCCGGTTCAGATCTTAGATAGACAAGTTAAAAGGTTGAGGAACAAAGAAGTGGCGTCCGTTAAGGTGCTTTGGAGAAATCAACAAGTGGAGAGTGCTACTTGGGAGGCCGAAGCGGACATGCAAAGACGTTATCCTTATCTATTCAACTCCACTCAAGCCTAAGGTATTAAATCAAGTCCTTTGTACTCCATTGAGTCTTACATTTAAGCCCCTGAATCATTAATGTGCATATATGTTTAAATTGATGAGTTATGGATGCTTTACACTAAGTTTTGAAATCTTGAAGTGATGTTTGAATAAAATTTTGCATTCATGTTGGGGCTGATATGTTCTTACTAAGTCTTGCCTTGTACGTCTCTTCCACATTCGGGGACGAATGTTCCCAAGGGGGAGATATTGAAATGACCCAAAAGGCTCTTAAAAATGTGCTTCGGAAGTTACCGGAAACTTGTTTAGCTATATCAAAAAAAATCCGTTTCGTTTTTCGAAAATCCGACTTCATATTCTTGTTTAGAGGGTCAAATTGAGTGGGAAATGGGTCTAACCCAAATTTTAGAGCAACCGTATCAAAATCCGAAATTTTCAAGTGAAACATTTTTCGAGGGTCTACTTTGGAGGGTCATATCTCCTAGCACACAAATAATTGGGTGGCCCATAACATATCCATGGAAAGCCCTTTGAGTTAGCTACCTAACGCACTTCGTTTCACCTCATTCGGAGTTCGGACGAAGAAGTTATTCCCATTTTCGTAAAATCTGTCCGGCAGGAAATGCAATTTCCAGTGAGCGTTTTTACTGTTCACCCGCCTCATTTTTGTTTCTAAGTGTTGGACCATTTTTCCAAAGGGCATTTGTTATTTCCTATATACCATTAGTTCAATTCTCATCTCTAAAACATTTCCCAAAACACCTCTCCCATACTTAGACACATTTTCTCTCAAGTTCTCTCAAGAACCCTAATCCAAAACCTTCCTCAAGATTGAAGAGACTCTTGCTCCAAGTTCCAAGCTTCCATTGAAGACACTCTCAAAATCTTTATAAGAACTCAAGGTATGTGGTGTTGAATTCATGGGTCCTTCCACCCATAGTTCCTAGACTCTATTCTACTCACTAATTCATGGTTTAAGTTAAGATTCATAAATTAGTCTTGTTCTTTGTAATAATTTCCTGCACATTGAATTTTAAACATGAAAAGTGATTGTTTTGAGCATGTTGTGACTCTAGAACTTGAATCTAAATTTGGAATGGATGTGGAGATTTTCATGTGGTATTGTGGGTGTTAAAAGGTGTTGTTGTAGGTTGTTCACTGGTTTGGCTGCATAATTACTACCCTATTTTCCATGCTCTTTGATTCCATTACATGCCTTCAAGGTGTTTGACAAAATGTCCAACTATGGAGAATTGATGAATCGATGCTTTAAAGCTTGAGTTATGAGATGTATGACAATCCAGAGATGTGTTGATGACAAACTAAGCTTGTGTATATGTTCATTCCATACGTGAGATTGCATTAGAGCCTAATGGGAATTTCCTATATAAAGTGTTGCATGACCATGCCCGGTCCGGGGGAAAAGAACCGGACAACCATGTGAGAGGTTTATATCTCACCACCTAGGATGCTTGGGGTGTGACCAACATCAACCATGTGAGGGGTTTATACCTTGCCACTAGGGTGTCCGGGTGTGAACGGCATCCCCCATCCTAAGTTGGGGTTATAGATTGGTTGGATCATGCATACATATATGATATCTACTATTAGTATAGATTTACTTAAACATGTTTTGACTTCACTTTGATCATGCATCCTCATATTGTTATTCATAATGCCTATGAAACTATTTCTTGTATTTCGATTGTGTCCTTGTCTATTGTTGTGTTGCACCCCGCATACTTAGTACATTCCAAGTACTAACGCATATTTTGCCTACATGATGTCACCATGTAGGGACCGGAGCTACTGTTGATCCTTCTCTCCATTCACGTGGCTAGTACGGTGCTTATCCGAGTTTGTTGGTGAGTCCTCAATGATTCGAGGGCTATGTTATGTTTCCTACTCCTATGTTTTGAGACTTTAGCTTGCAATTGTATTTTGACTATGAGGGGAGCTGGTAGTATGTCATGGCCCCCGTCCTATCTATGTATGTAGAGGTGTGCGTTGGACAAGTATTTTGTAAATGAGCTTGACTCTTGTTCTATGATGTCTTTTTGAAATGGTTTGCCCTTAGTCCCTATTTCCCGTTAATTAATGTTGATTGTACTTCCGCGACCGATGAAGTGTGATGACAAGTTTGAGAGGCTTGTTTGGGGTTCCTTCGGGTTCCTCATTCGCCATGTCACGTCTAGGCCCTAGGCTTGGGTCGTGACATATTGTGAACTTGAGAATCTTTTATAATGGTGAGTCACAACTTGAATCTTTGAGTGCACAATTGATCTTTCCATGAGTAAGTTGAGTCTTGTGTCTGCATTCATGTTTGAGTCTTTTGTAGCACTGTTTGAGACATTCTTTTTGAATTGCTGAACTTGAGTTTTACTTGAGGACAAGCAAAAGTTTAAGTTGGGGGTGTTTATGAGTCCGAGATTTGGACTCATTTAGGGCCTTATTTATATGGATTTAGAGTCCTCAAATGATTATTTTGTGTCAATAAGTGATGTAAAACCCTTGATTTCCAGGTATATGGATTGAGGACTAAAGCAAGGACACTAATTTGTAAAAAGGAACAAAGCGAGCTGAAAGAATGAAGAAAAGCAAGCCTAGTGATCGCCAAGTCCACATAGCGAGTCGCCGAATGGATACTTGACCGACTAAAGTTCTAGTGTGCCAAGCCTTGAAGGAAAGAACCAAATTGGTGAGAGGAAGGAGCAGTCGGCAGATCGCCGAGTGGTTCCGCGATATAGTGTTGGATCGCCTAAAGTTACAGACCTTGAGGATGTTGAATGCCACGGTAGAAGGGCAATGGAAATGACCAAAGGGCGGCTCGCCGAGTAGTTTAGCGAGCCCAACTTACTTCGCCGAGTGACTCTTCGCAACACATTTTTGGTGACTATAAATACATTTTTGAACATTTAGTTTAGTATCTTAGCTCATATGATTTTAGTCTATTATTGAGTTTTGAACTGGGGAGACAGTTTTCTCTAGTTTTTTCTATGTTTTAAAGAATTGAATTTTTTTAACTCTTGAGAAATTGGAAGTGGGTCGTTGAGATTCTTCGAATTGGAGCATTGTAAGGACGAATCTACACTTACCCAGTTGATGGATAATCAATTTGGTAACTGCTTTTTACTTTTTTATGATTTCAAGCTAAAACCCCAATTCTGGGAGGTGTGATTATGTGATTATGGGCTGATTTAGTTTATGGGTATTGCTAATTGTTAGTTTAAATGCTATTTAGAATTGAGTTCAATAATTAATTGTGGTTTAATTTAAGAATTGTAGTTGCAAATGCAGTTCTACCCTTGTGTTTTTGGCTTGCTCGAGAGAGAGGTTTTAAAACTAAACTTATTGATTGATGGTTTGTTGGAATTGGGTTGACCTGGGTTCAGCTCGAGAGAGTGAATCCTAAACCGAATCCCACACATTCAGCTCGAGAGAGTGAATGAACTAAGGTGTGGGATGTTCTTATTTTGCATGCTTGTTGATGTTCGAGAAAAATCAACTTGATTCGGGGTAAATTGTTTGAGAGAAAGTTTATCTCCTCTATAGCCTAGCTTACTCACTAATATCTACCTATTTTCTAATAGTTACAATTACCCATTTGTCTATATTAGCCTATAATCTAATCACCTCCCAAGAACCCGTCTCATTATTGTTATTTCGTATTGTTTACCTTTGCTTGTAGTTGATAATTCCAAACCAAAACCCTCTATTTGACATTCCTGTCACTCCCTGATTTGAATGTTGTCTTTATTCGATAATTTTTATTCCTATGACTGATTTGATCATGTTCATGCTTCCCTATTGAATCATAAACATGTACCGCTCCCTATGGGTTCAACCCTACTCATTTAGTTAGGTTTTATACTGACTAGCGATCGTTGACACTTAGAATTGGATGAAGTGTCCTTGAAACGTTAATCAACTGGTTGGGCCAGAAAATGGTTTGTATGGTCATGTTGGGGGTGTCTCATCTACCCTTGGCTAGATAGATTCAGGCCTAGGAGTCTAAGTTAATTCAATTGGCTATATCTGAGAAGGGTGGAGGTGTTAGAAAATATTAAGGTTAAGCCCGTATTTATAGACGAAATCAAGGCTAAGAAGTTTAAGGATGAGAAGTTGAATAAGCTAAGGAATAAGATTATCTAGGGAGACCCAAGATTCCACTCACAGAAGGTGTGCTTAGTTTTATAGGAAGGATTTGTATTCCTTGGGTTGGTGACTTGATCTAGAGAGTGTTTGTTTAGTCTCATGGTTCTCGGTTCCATATTCATTTGGGTGTGATGAAGATGTATGGTGACTTGAGGCAGCATTGTTGGTGGCTCGAGAAGAAGATGGACATGACATATTATGTTTCCAAATGTTAGGATTGTCATCAGGTAAAATATGAGCATCAAAGGCTTGCCAGTTTACTTTAGAAAATGCCTATTCCCTAGTGGAAGTGGGAAATGATAGCCATTGATTTCGTAGTGAGACAATCTAAAACGTTGGGAAGGTATAACTAAATTTTGGTCAATGTAGATAAGCTGACTAAACCACTCAACTTTATTCTAGTCAGAGTGGATTAAACAATCGTCTAAGATTTCTATCATTTTGGTTCGTGGCACTAAGTATACTCTTTTGTCTTTAGGTAAGTTGCATGAGGAGTTGGGCACTCAACTCACTTTCAACACAACCTTCAATCTACATATTAACAGTAAGTTGGAGAGGACAATTAAGGTATTCGAAGACATCTTGAGAGTTTGTGATTGACTTTGGGGGAGATTGGGATAGTTCTTTCCCTTGTTTTAGTTATCTTACAATAACAGTTATCACTCTAACATTGATATGGTACAATCTCATGCAAATAATGGGAGGGGATGCACATTGCCTATAGGTTTGTTTGAGGCTTGTGATGTGAGACCTTTGGATGTTGATTTGGTTAGGGAAGCCCATGAAAGGGTGAAGGGTATTCAAGCTTAGTTATTGGCAGCCTAGATAGGCATAAAGAGTATGTGGATCGTAAAGTACCAAATATGACTTTTTAGGTTGCGGAAGAAGTATTGTTAAATATTTCTTCTATGAAAGGAGTTATGATGTTTGTCAAGAATGAAAAAATTAGCCCTCTCTACATTACTCCATTTGAAATTCTAGATGGGCTGGCGCCAGTAACTTACAAGTCAGCACTGCCATGCAACTTTTCTAGGGTTTATTCAGTTTTCATGTATCCATGTTAAAGAACTACCACGGGGATGGGGACTATATCATCAAGTGAGACTCAATATATTAGACAAGGACTTGTAGTATGAAGAGGAACCCGTTGCAATTCTTAATCATGATGTCCGTAAGTTGAGGACAAATTAGATCAAATCAATAAAGGTCTAGTGAGAAAATTGCCCGGTTAAAGAGGTTACTTAAGAGACCAAGAGTGAAATGTGAGACAAGTACCCTCACTTGTTCAAGGATTCATGTACTGCCCTCTTTTCTATTTTAGCGTAGTTTTGTTATTTGATCTCTTGGGGATGAGAAATGGGTATATTGGTATAAATTGTAACTACTCATCCTAGCCATTATGACTAGCCAATGGTGAAAGAAATCAAGCTAGTAAACTTTTCGGGTAGTGAATTAAAAATTGTAGGCTAGATTAGTTTCAAATAAAAGCTGAACAAGGTAAAATCTAGGGCTATCCAGGAATTAGTGGAGTGTATAGGCTTGGTTTATATTTTATAGTAGCCAAGACATTAAGAAACCCGTGGAGCTTCAAAGAATAATATTCGGGTGACAAAAACTCCCGAAATCGATTTTCGTATGAAAGAGGATAGTTTATGACATCAAGGGAAGAATATATGTTGTGAAAATTAGGATTTTAAAAGAATTTTGAGTCTCAGAAATTTGTGTAATCATCTATAGTGGATATTAGACCAATAAAGCGGGAGTTTGAAGGCACTATAGCGGGCTGACGGTCGCTATAGCAGGGGTAAGTGGAGATTTTATATAAAAACTGTCACAAAACCTCCTTTTTTCTGCATAATTATTCTTGAAGCTGAGAGGGGCAAAAAAGAGAAGTTTCTACTCGATTTCCCACCAAATTCATCGATAAAGGTAAGTTCATTACTCCCTTATCTTGTAAATTAATTCTTATGCTTTAGAATATAGGATTTCACTCTTAGGGAGGGTTTTGACTTGATTTGATCGTGGAAAAAGCCATGGATTGGGGGGAATGATCATGAACTGGCTTGAGTTAGGAGTTGGTGATAATCCAGGTATTTTTAGGTCATTTGTGATTGATTGATTGTATTGTTTATTTACTATTTTAGACCAAGAACATGCTAAGGCAGTTCAAATTGGGATAACTCGAGTCCTTTAGAGTTGCCAAGAGGCTTCATTCGAGGTAGGTGATGGTTTCATATTTTCCAATTTATGTATCTATGCATGTATATACTGCTTTATAATATCACTTGTGTAACACCCGGAAAACTAGTAGGTGAAACTAGAGCCTTATGTGACAGTTTTTGAGTCTTATGTGGGGTTTAAAAGTGTAAAATGGTTCCCCAAACTTAGGTTGAGGGGTTAAACGTCAAGGTACGACCCCCCGAAGGACCAACCAAGGGTCCTTGAGGAGGACCCTAAAGCCTAACCCACAAGACTCCCCAAAACTGTCCAAGCTGCCAAAAAGTTATGACCTACGGATGGGACCTACTTGGCGTAGGTCCATCCAAGCCTCGTAGCTCTTGGTTGTAGGTCAAGAACCAAAATGAAGAGTTGCAGACCACCACCCACGAACCTGTAGGACGAGGCGTAGACCCACCCACGGTCCGTGGTTTATGGGAGTGAGTCATGCCTGCAACAAGCTGCCTAGTCTCGGCCAAGGGAGGGGCAAATTAAGTAATTCCTTTTGAGGTTAGTTTGAAGTGAGGTCATTTTATACTGATTATATAGACTTATATAAGTACTTTTAAGTCACTAACCACCTCAAATATTTCATAAATCTCAACTACCCAAATCATAACCACCTTTACCCCCCAAAGTGTTCGCCCAAGAACTCCATTGAAGAAGAAGAAGAAGATCAAGTTAGGGATTGAAGTAGGGGGATTTATCACATGATTTTGGTTGGACTTATTCATCTAAGGTATGTTAGTCTTGATTCACGGAAAGCTTTCTTCCATGGAGCCTTCAAACTTTCAATTTCAAAGAAAAAAATACTCCAAAACCTAGGGTTTTCACTCCAAGTCATGGATATTTCCTAAAAACGTTTTCAATGATTTAATTATCATATATTATGAAGGAATTGTTATTTTATGGTGGTTTTATGATAAAATCTCCCATGAATCCATGAATTCCCCATAACCCTAATTTATGACTTTGTGATGTGGGTGAATTGTAGTAAGATGAATATTATGAAATTGTTCTTGTAGTAGTTTAATTACTTGAATCATGTCATTATCCATGCCTAATTGTATTAATTCTAGGTGTGTTGATGAATTATGATTCATGGTCCTTTAAGGGCGAATTGTGAGATTTTGAATAATCATGTATATGCTTTGTGAATATATTGAAAGTAATGTGATCATGTCTATAACACAATTGTGTTCTTATTGAAAGAATATTCTCAATTATACACTTGTGAATGATGATTGCATGTTGTGAAGGTTTCCTTATTGTATAATGTACCTTGATTTGGTAGGCTTAGGGCATACCCTTCTTGTGTAACTAAAAGTATTATGACTTAATGAATCTTGAATTGGTACGCCAATGGCATCCCTTTCATAATTGATTAATGAAGTATTCTAGGCTATGTATTGAATTGGTAGACCAATGGTAGCCCTTTCTTGATGAGTCTATGAATTACTATAATGATGAACCTTGAATCGGTAGACCAAATGGTGTCCCTTTCATGAGGATTCAATGAGCTATCTTAATAATGTACCTTGAATCGGTAGTCTTATGACACCCTTTCATGTGTGTAATAATGTACCTTGGGTCGGTAGGCCAATGGCATCCCTCTCATGTGTAATAATGTTAAAAAAGACTGAACTTCTCTATGGGAATTTAATGCTTAGCACCAAGTGGATATTGTAAGGTGGAAGCTCTCCCCATGTTAGACCGGGTTTCAAGTAACACCTTCTTTATCCCATAACTATGTGTCCACATAGGTTAGAGCTAGTGGATCCACCTAAGCTAAATTTACCGGTCCTACATTAGGCAAGTACACCAACCCTTTATGTTGTGGGATAGACACCAGATTCCATGGTTTGCTGACATGGTATATGTCAGTTAGGGTTTATTCCCATCATGTGAGTTATGTGCTATGGTTATTCAAGAGGTTCTATGAAGTGTGGGTGATAGTATGGGATGCCATCAATGCATTGCATGAGTAGGCTTTGAGAGTGGCTATGGTGTGTTTCTCGAATGTCATAATGTCTAATGAAATGAATGTGCTCATAACAATGTTATTGAGAATGTTGACTTAAAGGCTAAATGTAATGATGAATGCTTAACTTGGATTGTTATGATGAGTTGCTTTCCTTTTCATGACTTATGAAATATGAATGTTCCTTGTCTATGGTGGCCTCAAAGTGGTACTTAGTATGAATGGTATTTTGGGATGCCATTCCTACATTGTACATGTAAAACTTAGGGTTACTTGAGATGATGGTTTTATTATGTTATAATGGTTGGCAGGATGAATATGCTTAGGAATTATGCCTCTATACTAAACTTCATGATGTTTCCCAAATTTGTCATATAACATGGTTTTCAACTAAAATGTCATTTTTAGTATGATTTTTGCATGGGTATCATACTTGGTGCATTTTTGTACTAACCCATATTTCTTCTACATTTTCTACAAAGTGTAGGTTCCGGTGTTTGAGGTGCTCTTCTATTGTTCAAAGTTTGGATGACTATTCTCCAAAGCTATTGGTGAGTCCTCATGTTTTGAGGATGAGAGTGTTGTTCATTTCTAGTTTTTTTCATGTCATTTTATGTTTTGGACTATGTTGAAGGGTTGTGACCTTATTATTGATTAAAAGTTGTATTAGATGGCCATGTGAGACATAGTTAGACTTCTGCTTGCTTTTAAATAAAGACTTCGATTGTATGGATAAAAGTTTTAAATTCTATACCATTTTCTTATGTCTTATACTATGAATTCTATGAGGCTTGTATGAGGCTCTTTGGAGTCTTTTACGGCGTGTCACGTTCGGGGTGTAGGCTCGGGTCATGACAAACATGGTATCAGAGCACAAGATTTTGGGATGGTTATAGGGTTGTCTCAATCCACATTAAGTAGAGTCTGTTCATAGCGTGAAGCGCGCCATATTTATGAATATGAGGTTATTAGATGTTAGGAAAATCTCACTTCTTCATTCTTTAAGTCGCTCCATAGAGTTTAACTCTATAATGTCTCTCTCCTATTCCTTATCCAATGGTCTTTAGGATATGACAACTTGAAGGGCTCATACTACAAGGATCGAGTGAGATAAGGTTAGTAGTGATTAGATGAGGCTTGATATGATAGATTTAGATGATATCCTTTGGTATAAATGGGTTGCTTTATGGCTATGTGTTTTGTTGGTAGAACCCAACTTAGTCATGATGAGTTGTAGAGTGTGTTAGATGTTTTGATGAATAGTGGTGTTTAAGTGATGCCTAGAGATATTGAGTGAGTAGACTCTTCTAAAAGAGGGTAGAAGTGTAATTTTCCATGATGTAGAATCATCTTGTGTGAAGGATTAATGATAACTTGGGCCAACCTTAGAAGTTCAAAGAAATTGTGCTTAGAAAATTCTGTGTATGTTTACTCCCAAGGGGAATATAATGTGTTTAGATAGCAAGGTCGTTGAGTGTTCTAGATGTTCATGATTTGGATTGGCTAGAAATTCTCACCTTAAGAGGTGTAGTGAGTTTGAGAAGTTTAGTCCCCGTTTGGTAGGCTCATATGAGACCTTGAGTGGTGTTGGTAAGGTTGCTTAATGAGAACCTCTCTAATTTAGAAGTACCGATTGGGATCTTAGACCGGCAAGTTAAGAAATAGAAGAGTTAGGAAGTGCTTCCATGAGAATGTTGAGGAGTGGTATTTTAGTAAGTGTTTTAGTTGAGGGTGCTACTTGGGAGGCCAAGGGCCAATGAGAAATCCCGATATCCTCATTCTCTTCCTTCTATTCTTATTCACGCGTAAGACAAAGAGTTCCTTGTGGCTTGTTTCATGTTTTGGAGTCATGTGTGATTATGTTTCCATGGTCTCTTTATGTTGTGCATGTTCTTGATGAAATTATTGTTTAGACAAAACATGAGTTTTCGTGATTTGTATTCCTCATGTTGATGTGCATTTAGTATGAGTTGCCTATATGCTTCATGAGATGACTTATTGAACATGCTTAAATGTGATTTTGAGAGTAAATGCATTATTTGCTTCTTAAGTTATGATGAGCATGCTTTGAGTTGGAGAAGGTAATTCCTCCATGAAATGAGAAATGTTGAAGTTTTCATGCATAATGGGTTGTTGATGTAGTTTCTACTTCCTTGTGTTGCATTGAGTATATTGAGATGGAGTTGATGTTTCCTCCTGGACACGAACTTCCAAAAAACGTGTTGTTACAACACTTCTACTGGAGTCTAGACTCGGTAAACAAAGGTGTGGCTGATCAACTTGTTCAAGGAGGAATTATGCAACAGACTTTTGAGATAGCGTCGTCTCTCCTTGATGGGATGACGAAGATAAACCGACTCCTTTGACTTTCAGGATGACAAAGGAATAAATTATAAAAGACCAAGACCAGGTTGAAAACATGGCTAAAATGATGACCCAAATGGATCTTTTATCAAAACATGTCATGGGTAGTGGTTCTAAGGCTGTGAATGTTGTTGGAAAGAGCGGAGTAAATCCCGATGATGCACATTTTGAAGCGTTGTACAATGAAAAAGTACACTTTCTAGAAAATCAGGGAGGAGGTTTCCACAAAACTTATCCAAGGCCAGATGGAAACCAAGGTTTGAATAGAGAGCGTGACGAAAGATGTAAAGATTGTTGTAGGGAGTGGCGCCACCGTGGCACAAACTAGAAGGAGCAAGTAGGTGACAAAGAGAGATATGTCCCTCCCCATGAGTGTCAAAAGCCAAAAGGGCAAAGGGCTGACCCGGAAAACTTTCGCATTGAAGATATGCTTGCACGCATTCTCAATAATGTAGAAGTGTCGGACAAAGTGCTTAAAGAAATGAAAGATGACGTTTCAACTCTAAACTAGACAGTTACGTCTCACTCGGTGTCCATTAAACAGTTGAAAACGCAAATGGGTTAGATTTCATCTTATTTGAACTCAAGGGCAAAAGGAGGTTTACTAAGTGATACCTTGGTTAACCCAAATAATGAACCTTGAAAGTCTATCCATGTCGTGCCACGACATAAAATTAGGCATTTCTTGGGTGGCAACCCAAGCTTTTAAGCTTTTATTACTATTGTTTGAATAACGGGTGTTGAATGTGCATGTTGAAAATTTGAAATTTTGGGAAAATAAGCAATTAGGCGAGCCAAGTACGAGTTGGCGACTCGCCGAATAGGTTGACAAGCCTGATCTGGATCGACGTTTGGACCAACTAGTTAGCTAGTGGTTTTGTAAAACTCGGTGGGCAAAAGAGCCATTCGACGCATCACCGAATGGGTCGGCGACATAAGTGAGCGTCGTCGACTGGCGAGCGAACCGAAGGGTCAAAAGGACAAAACCATTTTTAAATTAAAAATCTCCTTCATTTCATACTTTTGTACTTCTACACTTTCACAACTGCATATTTTTATATTTTTGTACTCGTATTTCTTGCAATTCGTGTTGGATCAATATCTCGGGGGAGGGGGGGACTTTGGTGTACTTTGCTAGCCTAGCGTCCAAATATCAACATTTGAGTTTGGTTATCCGAACCCCGCCTTTATATTTTGGTAATTTCAAATGCATGATCATGGCATTGTCATTATATTTGTGTATTATTGATTGTTTGAATGGTTGTTGGTAGTGCATGTCGGTATTGTGTTTCATTTTAAGTTTTTATCCTTTAAATTATGAAATCTGATGTTCTTCATTGATAAAATTTGTGGGTGGTGTTGATTTGATTGTTGGGTCTAGTGGGGGTGAAGTCTGAGTAACCCCGATGGTGCTGATCATATAATTTTGCCAGATGATAGAGCGGTTGACGTCATTCTTAAGGGAAAAAATAGTCGACTGGCAGATTTTGGCCAAAACGGGGGAAATCTAAGTACCCCGAAGTCATGGGTAATATGGGTCTGATCTTAATTGTGTAGAATAGGTGTTTAATTTTGTTTTCATGGGCTGCGGGTTAGAATTTGAAGGACAGGGTCAAAATATGGCACGTTGGATTATTCGGCGAGCTGGGTATAGCTCGCCGAGTGGTTCAGCAGTTCACATAAAGACCCTTGGATTGCCTTTTTATCCTTCCTTTTTATGAATTTTGTTCTGTAACTTTTGGCGATACACCTGAGGTCACCGAGTTCACTCGACAACTCATCGAATGCCCCTTCTGCATCCCATTTTTGAAAAAATATTCTATAACTGTTACGCCTTGGAAACTAGTAAGTTGAATTAGAGAGTTCTAAAGCTTTTCGAAAGAGTTTGGGAGTGTGGTAGGAGGATAAAAACTCATAAAGATAGTTCCCATACATAGAACGAGGGTTTTAGGGTTAGGGCGTCAAGGTACGACCCCCCAAGGACCACCTAAGGGGTCCTTGAGGAGACATCAAAACAGCCCGTAAAAGCTGTCAAATTTCAGCAACCTACGTTTCCCACCTACTGGCCGTAGGTGGACCCACGTCACATAGGTTGGGGTCAAGGGTCGAGGCCTGAGTTGGCCTGCAAAGTTTAGCTGCAGTACCACACCCATGAGGGTGCAGCACGATCCGTGGACCCACCCACGGTTCGTGGGTGGGGGAGTCGTAGGTGGGCAGATTTTTCAAGTTTTGTTTTAAGTTAGGGGTTTAAGGGTTACGTCATTAATTAGTTAAGGGTTAAGGGAGGTCGGTTAGTTAGTTATTAAACCACCTATATAAGCCTAATAGACCCCTAAACTAAATAAATTAACTCATTCTTCAAAGCACCCAAATTCTCTCCAAATAATTCTCTCTAGAAGTGAAGAAGAAGAAGAAGAAGAAGAGAAGAGAGTAGGACAGATTTTCCTCCATTGATGCAAGCTTGATTAGTGCTTTGAATTAAGGTATGTTAGCTTATTCATCTATGGGTTCTTCCACCCATAGAGCCCCCTAGGTTTTCCCCCAATTGTGAAGTCAGAAACCCAATTCTAGCTACGGTTTCCTTCTACATTGTGGGTATGGCATAGGTATGATTCCAATCTAGTGGATAATACCTAATTATGATTTTATTAACATTGAATTATGATATTATGATGAATTCATGTAATTTCTATGGTTAATCCTAGTCTATTTGATGAATGTAATATTTTGTGGGTTTTTGCCATTAGAGGTGAAATTGAAGGTTTATAGGTGATCTTAAATCAATGTCATGGGTAGTAATTGTTAAAGTTTGAGAAGATATAATCATGAATTGAACTAGAATTTATTGAATATGAAGGATCATGATTTATAAAGATGAAATTGAACCATTATGATCAATTGTGATTAGAATCACCTAGTAATGAAGAATGTGATTATAATACCTTGAATTTAGGCATGAATGATGATAATAAGAAGTAAAACATTGAGTATAAGGTTTGTAGCCATGAATGTTGATCATTAGGGTTTTGAGAGTAAAGCCAATGTGATGATCTAGATGTGCTAAGGCTTTGAGAGTAAAGTCTAAATGAGAATATAAGCTTGATAGATAGAGTTACGGTGGAAGATCTTTGCCTACCTAATCTACCTGATAAATGCTTGAATATGTGAAGTGATAGATTCACTTGAGTCATGAGGATATCAATGTCTAATGTAGAATTCTAGATATGGTAATATGCATGAATATAGCATGACATGAAAGGTTCTCTCACATAGAATGATTCTAGTTTGAAAGGTTTTCTCACCTAAAATGAATCTAAGTCCTAGGACTATAAAATGTGATGAAAATAGTCTTTCAATCAACACAACAAGATAATCATAGTCATAGACAGTTCATGCATAGTCATGTGTAAGGGTATGAGGAGAATGATCTTTTAACAATACCACAATTACACCATAGTCATAGGAACTTAACTTTCTAAGTGAATCATAAGTTCATACACAATTCTCATAAACATGTACAAACCCTCATAATTTGCCCTTCAAGGACCATGAATCACATTCAACCCAATATCTAGAATTACTACGTTAGATTAGGAGAATATCACAATTCAATAAACTCAATCAATTTAGACATAATCTATTATCATGCTTCTATAGTCAATCAACCACCTCATGAAGTCACAATTTAGCAATATAGGAAATTCATGGGTTCTTGGGGGTATTTCATCATAAATCAATAATTAATCATTAATTCAACCATAAGCCATCATAAATCAACCATTGAAAACATTTTAGGAAGGATCCCATGACTTAGAGTGAAACCCTAGCTTTTTGGGAAATTTGAAAGCTTTGAAATCTAGTTTTGAAGGGACTCTATGGGTGAAAGCTACCCATAGATGAAAAGCTACCATACCTTAATGGAGTTTTCCCCTTAATTTGAGAAGAAATACCTTGGTTCTTCAAGCCCTAGCCTTCACTTCTTCTTCTTCTTCTTTGGAAACTTCTAGAGAGAGAAATATTGTGAGGGAGATGAACTTTTGGTTTGATTTGGGGTTTTGGGAATAATGAAGTAAAATGAAGTGTTTAATGACTTACAATAATTTATATATGTGAAATAAAACAATATAAGTCGACCCCATTAATTAACTAACTAAAGTGGAATTTACCAAAAGACCCTCGTCTAGGCAGCCCCTTTCCAGGGACTACGACCAACTTAACGGCTCGTCAAGGGCACCACGGCCTGTGGTGGTTCCCTTGGTCCCTTGACCAGTAGCCTCCCAAACCTTGACAACCCCCCACGAGGCTAAGCCAACCGTAAGAGGTTTCCCACGGTCTGTGGTCTTCACCACGAGTCGTGAAGTGGCTCATGAAGGGAAGCCTTTGCATGGACAGTTTCACCAAGCTACTACCTGACCTACCACGGGTGGCACCACGACTCATGGTGGACACCACGGGTCGTGAATACCCTCGTGGTGGTGATGGGCAGTGGCTAGGCATGTTTTAGGCAGCCTTGGCCCCCTAGCCATGGCCTTCACCCAAAATCCTTGGGCCTTGTCATTAACCCTTGACGTTAACCCTCACGTTTAGGCTCTAGTTCGACCTACTAATTTCTGAGGTGTTACATTATCTCCCCCTTGGGAACATTCATCCTCAAATGACGATCTAGACACCTTACGGAATTAAAGACTCAAGACTAGAAGCCCCTCATGCATGACACATCAAAATAATGCACAATCATAAGAGGAAACATCAACTCCATCTCAATATACCCAATGCAACATAAGGAAGTAGGAACTACATCAACAACCCATTATGCATGAAAACTTCAATATTTATCATATCATTGGAGGAATTACCTTCCCCAACTCAAAGCATGCTCATCATAACTTCATGAAGCAAATTATGCAATTACTCTCAAAAGCACATTTAAGCATGTTCAACAATTCATCTAATGAATCATATAGGCAATTCATACTAAATGCACGTCAACAAGAGGAGCACATAAATCATGAAAACTCTTTTTCTTATTAAACATGAATTCATTCAAGAACATGCATAACATAAAGAAATCATGGAAACACATAAATCACACATGACTCCAAAACATGAAACAAGCCACAAGGAACTCTTTGTCTCAAGCTTGAAAAGGAATAGAAGAAAGAGATAAGGATATCGAAACTCGCAACAACCTTGCTTCCCAAGCATACCATCTCCCCCTTGGGAGTAAACCCATATTAAAGCTAGCATGAAAATCTAGAAAATAGCATAGGGACCTTAATAAAACAATTACATCTGTAAGAAATGATCAACATACCGGTTGCCTTCATCCGGAAGGGATCCTTTGTCCTCTCTAGACTGGAGTTCATCAAAACGACCATGGTTTGGAGGAATGGAAATCGTACCATTAAGAGAAGCTTGTTTGGCCTCTCTTCTTTTGGCCGTGAGTGTAGGGAAATTTTTTACTTGATAATCACTCTTTCCACAACCATAACACCCATTTGTACTGGCTAGGCACGTCCCATGATGCTTATTTCCACAATTAGTGCAAGTAGGTTTAGGAAATGGAGACCCACTACCTTTCTTTTGGTTAACCCTAGGAGTGTTTGAAGAAACTTGGTTGGAAAATCTCTTTTTGAACCTTGGTTGACCTTGTTCATCGGACCTAGCCCTTTTCATCACCCTATTCTTCTTCTTAATCTTTGACTCCTCCTTGTATTGGGCAAACACCATAAGCCTAGAGATATTCATATCATCATGGAGCATTGTCGTACGACATTCTTCCTCAACTAGGTTGGACACACCCGTCACAAATCTACTCATCTCATCCCTCGGCTCCGCCACCATAGATAGGGCATACTTGGAGAGTTGGGTAAATTTCAAAGCGTACTCTTGGACACTCATGCTACCTTGAATAAGGTTTATGAATTCCTCTACCTTGGCCTCCCTCATCTCACGGGAAAAAAACATATCAATGAATGCTTTCATAAAAACACCTCTCAATCAATGGGACCCGCTCCTACCGGCCTATTTCTCTTCCATTAAGTAAACCAAATTTGGGAAACATCCTTCAATTAATAAGCGGCTAGTTCCATTTTTTTTACCGAAGTCACCCCCATAGCATCAACAACCTTAGACATCTCATCCACGAATTATTGGGGATCCTCTCCCACCTTGGAACCAATAAACACCGGAGGGTTCATCCTAAGAAAATCCCTCAACCTAAAAGTCATAGTGCTCACATTAGGGTTCACAGGAGTCCCACCAACCCTATTAGCTTGGGCCGTCATAGCTTGGGTCAATACTTGGAGAGTCGACCTTATTTCCACATTTGACATAGCCCCCGCATCATTAGGAACATGAGGACCTTGGTTCAATTGAGGAGCTTCTTCATTGACATTGTTGTCCTCCATTCACCTTGTGTTAGCCCTTCGTGTATTCATATCCTGAAGACACAAAAGACGGATTAGGAGATGGAATTTGTAGAGTTAAAACGCTAAGGCACGACTAAAGAGTAATGAAAGAAGTGTAGTTTCCTAACATCTTATAGCCTCTCATTCATAAATGTGGCGCGATTCACACTCATGAACAAGACTCTACTCGATGTGGCTTATGAGATATCATCCTAAAAACCATCCCAACATCTTGTGCCTTGATACCATATTTGTCACGACCCACGCCTACACCCCGAACGCGACACAACGTACAAGACTCTGAAGAGCCTCATACAAGCCTCACAACATTCATAACATAAGACATAAAAAATGGTAAGGAATTAAAAAACATTTATCCATACAATCAAAGTCTTTACTTAAAAATAGCGGAATTCTAACTTTGTCTCACATGGCTACATAATACAACTTTGAATCAAAAATAGGGTCACAATCCTTCAACATAGTTCGAAAGATAAAGTGACAATAAAGGAAACTTATAAAGACTCGTATGTCCTCGAAACTTAAGGACTCAACACTAGCTTTGGAGAATAGTCAATCCAAGCTTAGTCAAGAAGAAAGATCACCTTAAGAACCAGAACCTACATGTATGTGAAAAATGTAGAAAATATGGGTTAGTAAAAGAATACACTAAGTATGATAGCCATGCAAAAATCATGCTTAAAAGGGACATTTTAGTTGAAAACTATGCATTTGAGAAGTTTGAGAGTCATCATGTACTTTTAGTGTAAACACAAGTCATAAGCATATTTATGATATAAATCATTATAACATACTAGAACCATCATCTTAGGCAACCCTAAGTTATATGTGTGTAATGTGTGAATGGCATCCCATAATACCATTCATACTATGTACCCCTTTGAGGCCAACATAGACAAGGAACATTCATATTCAATAAGTCATGACAAGGAAAGCAACTCATAATAACAATCCAAGTTAAGCATTCATCATCACATTAAGTCTTTAAGTCAACATTCTCATTTGCATCATTATAAGCACATTCATTTGATTAGACATTATAATATTCGAGCACACACCATAGCACTCTCAAAGCCTACTCTGCAATGCATGAATGGCATCCCATACTACCACCCACACCTCATAGAACCTCTTGAGTAACCATAGCACATAACTCACATGATAGCAATAAGCCCTAACCGACATAGACTATGTGAGCAAACCATGGAATCGGGTGTCATGTCCCACACCAAAAATAGTTGGTCTACTTTCCTAAGGTAGAACCGGTAATTTAGCTTAGCTTGATCCACTAGCTATAACCTATGTGGGCACATAGTTATGGGATAATGAAGGTGTTCATAGAAACCCGGCCTAATGTGGGGAGAGCTTCCACGTTACAATATCAACTCGGTGCTAAGCTTTACATTCCCATAGAGTAGTTCATTCTCTTTTAACATTACCACACATGAGAGGAATGCCATAGGCCTATCAACTCAAGGTACATTATTACACGCATGAAAGGAATGCCATTGGCCTATCAATTCAAGGTATATTATTAGGATAGCTCATTGAATCCTTATGAAAGGAATGTCATTGGACTATCAATTCATGATTCATCATTACATTAGTTCATTGAATCATCATGAAGGGAATGCCTTTGGCTTATCGATTCAAGGTTGATCATAAATCAGTAATGAAAGGAACGCCTTTGGCCTATCGGTTCAAGACAAAGCTTAGATTACCTCATTATCCATTTATGAGAGGAATGCCATTGTCTTATCGATTCATAGTTCATCATTACATTATATGAAAAGGATTCCCTAAACCTACCAATTCAAGGTACATAATAAATTGAGAAAACCTTCACAACATATAATCATCATTCACAAGTGTATCATTGAGAATGGCCTTTCAATTAACACAAGAAGATGATCATAGTCATAGACATTTCATGCATAGTCATGTGTAAGGATATGGGGAGAATGATATTTCCACAATACCACAATTACACCACAGTCATAGGATCTTCACTTTCTAAGTGAATCATAAGTTCATACACAATTCCCATAAACATGTACAAACCCTCATAATTTTCCCTTCAAGGACCATGAATCACATTCAACCCAACATCTAGAACTACTACGTTAGATAAGGAGAATATCATGATTCAATAAACTCAATAAATATAGACATAATCTATTAACATGCTTCTATAATCAATCAACCCACATCATGAAGTCACAATTTAGCAATATAGGGAATTCATGGGTTGTTGGGGGGATTTCATCATAAATAAACAATTAATAATAAATTCAACCATTGAAAACATTTTAGGAAGGATCCCATGACTTAGAGTGAAACCCTAGCCTTTTGTGGAACTTGAAAGCTTTGAAATCTAGTTTTGAAGGGACTCTATGGGTGAAAACTATCCATAGATGAAAATCTACCATACCTTAATGGAGTTTTACCCTTAATTTGAGAATAAAGACCTTTATTATTCAAGCTCTAGCCTCCACTTCTTCTTCTTCTTCTTCTTTGGGAACTTCTAGAGACAGAAATATTATGAGGGAGATGCACTTTTGGTTTGATTTGGGTTTTTGGGAATAATGAAGTAAAATGAGGTGTTTAATGACTTACAATCATTTATATATGTGAAATAAAACAATATAAATCGACCTCAGTAATTAGCTAATTAATTTGGTATTTACCAAAAGACCCTTGTCTAGGCAGCCCCTTCCCAGGGACTACGGCCAACTTAACGGCTCTTCAAGGGCACCACGGCCCATGGTCGCGTGAACAGTAGCCTCCCCAATCTTGACAAGCCCCGATGAGGTTAAGGCAACCCCATGAGCCTTTCCACGGTCCGTGGTCTTCACCACGAGCTGTGAAGTGGCTCGTGAAGGGAAGCCTTTGCTTGGGCAGTTTCACCAAGATACTGCCTCACCTACCACGGGTGGCACCACGACTCGTGGTTGCCACCACGGATCGTGAAGACCCTTGTGGTCATGGTGAGCAGTGGCTAGGCATGTTTAAGCAGCCTTGGCCCCCTAGCCATGGCCTTCATCCAAAATCCTTGGCCCTTTCCCTTAATCCTCACGTCTAGGCTCTAGTTTAACCTACTAATTTCCGAGGTGTTACAAATTCGGCGAACTACTTTTAGTTTGCCGAATGGTCTCGGCGATCCACCGAAAGGCCCTAGACATCACCGACTTGTGCTGATTTCTGAGTAATATTGTTTCTGGAACATTCGGTGAGCTCGAATTGACTCGCCAAATGGGTTCGGCGACTCTCCAAACTACTCGGCGAGCTTTCCTGCAATTTTTTCACTTTGATATTTTTTCTGAACTAAGTCTGACCTATTCGACTTTTTTTTTGCAAGTATGGCTAGAACAAAAGTACCTGGTAGAAATCAACCGCCCCGAAAGCGGGCAAGAGGCATTGTAATAAATGAGAGGGCTGCATCCTCCCAGAGTGCACCGACTAAAGTTCCTCTGATTAGGGGGAAAGGAAAAGGCAAGGGACCCGTAGTTCCAACACCAGTGTTGGAGAGCTTTGACAGTGAGGGAATCTATGTCACCCATCTCCCTACCTCTGAAAGTGACGGTCATTCGGGTGAAAGTTCTCCGATCTCTGCATTTGAGTCGGAAGACGATCAACTTCTCAAGGCTAGGAGAGCAGAGCTACGCTCCAATGTGATGCATTATCCAGCTTTGATCCTAGTTCCTCCTACGCCTTATCCACCTTCAACACATGTAGTAGAGCAGGTACCACCAGTTCAGGCTCCTCCTCCTCGGCCACTAAATAGATTGAAGCCGGAGGGTTTGAGGACAATATTAGATGAAAAACGGTTTTCTACACATGTTGTTGTAGACCGGTACCCAAAGGTGTGGAA
Organism: Solanum verrucosum; assembly: GCF_900185275.1. Taxonomy (NCBI): domain Eukaryota; kingdom Viridiplantae; phylum Streptophyta; class Magnoliopsida; order Solanales; family Solanaceae; genus Solanum; species Solanum verrucosum. The sequence continues at coordinate 1,138,584 of NW_026020370.1, forward strand.
CACTATTACGTTGCACAAGTTTGATTTTCACGAAGCCCTGAGGCCGTTATATTCCTACTTGGGTCTGGGAGTTTTATGCTGAGTATGGGAAGCTGGTCCCAAAAGGAAAGAAGAAGCCAGCTCATTCAAGCCGGTCCCAAAATAGTTGGTAATATTTACCTACTTTTTATAATGTGTGGCTAAAACCCCCATTCTTGAGGGTGTGATTATGCGATTAATTATCTTAATTAGCTTATGAGTGTTAGTAATTACTGATTTAATTATTGTTTTGAAGTGGGTTTGATTGATAATTGAGTTTTAACTCATGAATTGTAGTTGCTAATGCAGTTCTAGTCTAGTATTCTATGTTTTCTTGAGAAAGAGGTTTTAGAATTAAGGTTATCAATTGATAATTGTTGTGATTGGGTTGTTGTGGGTTCAACTCAAGAGAGTGAGTCTTAATTCAATCCTACCTATCTAGCTCGAGGGAATAGATAAATTGAGGTTTGGGCTATTTATTTTATGATGCTTGTTGAGGTTCGAGAGAACTCACTTGATTCATGATAGTTGATCGAGACATGGATATTGCATCTAAAGCCTAGCCTACCCGCTAAGATTCAGCGACTTTTATCAATTAGTAATCACCCGTATTGGCAATTAATCAATCACATCCCCAAGTATCCCTTTCTACTTGATTACTCCCCTGCTTTCGTAGTTGTTAATTGACAAACATTATCCCCCCATTTGACACTTGTGCTCAACCCCTAAGATTTTATCTAATGATTTCAATAATTTCTATTCCTACAATCGATTAGAACATGTCTTTCACTTCGTAATTGAGTTCTCTACCGTATCATTCCCTGTGGGATCTGTCACGCCCCAAACTCAATGGGCGCAACTGACTCCTAAAGCCAAAACTCAGGCCTGAGCCGACCCTGCTGAACCATTTGCTACTAGCGCATGGCAGTCACATGCAATTAAGAAAACAAACAAGTATATCTCGGCTTAAAACTAAGCCCTGGGCCGGCAAGGCCCCTGTCAATGATCTACAAAAGAACCAGCTACTCCCAAGAGTTCATATAAAGAAATATCCAACTAGCACAGAAGTCCTGATTGGGCCGTCGAGGCCACCATGATATCTATACCAAAACTAAAAACAGGTAAATATCAGTACAATATATCAAACAGCTCACAAGCTTCAGCAAACCAACAACCTCACGTGCCTGCTTGCGCAGTCCCACGAAAATGCGAATATCTCTCTATTCTGAAGTCTTATGAATGAACGGTTTGATGCGTTGGAAACTAGATTCGTAGACCTTCGATTCAATAGTTTGTGGGCCCCATAAATCTTTATAGATTGGGATAAAACCTCCAAGATATTTGACCCAAATTTCAGAGAAATCTTTTAGAAGGAACTTACGATAACTTCCGCCAACTTTTATTTTGCCACTTACCTAACTTCAAAACTTGAGATGCAACACTTGAACACTTAAAATAGGACATACCACATGATTCTTAATTTATTACTCACCCTCCTTGTCTTTCCACGAAGGTACGAGTTAATTTAGACGTTTTGAAAAGTCGGGGTGTTACAGGATCGACCCCAACTCTTCATTGGGATTATACTAGATTGTGATTGCCTACACTTAATATTGGATGAAGTGCAGTTGAGCATAATAAGGTTGCCCATGTGGCCCGACCCAATTCAATTTGACCCCACCGACCCAAAGTTATTTTCCGAAAGAAAAAGATAACTACAAAATTAAAAGGGGTGGGAACAGTTACAAAGTAACTGCTCCTATGTAAAGATACCCCCTTTTAATTGGTTTATTTTACGCTTCTCTGAGAATTAAGAGATAGAAAAGAATAGAGAACAAAAGACTGAAAAACAAGGAAAACAACTTCTTTCTTCATAAGAACATCAACAAATAAATTGACATATAGTTTGTGAAATGTAACCTTTGTTTCTCAGTGTTTCGAAGAGTGACTGTGGAGCAATTCATTTTGGTAGAAAAATTAAGGACATTCGTTGTAGGTATAAGGTACACAATCCATCGATTTTGCTCTGATTTATTATTAAGACTTTCTGTATAATCTGAGAGTATTTTAACATTTTATTGTAAAAAAGGACATGTAACAAGATTTTATATCTTCTTAAAATTTTATCACGTATATGAATAGTTGTCGAACAAAGGTATCATCATACAAATTGCAACTCAATGTAGCAACTAAAATTTCAAAACGTGTCTAAAATAAAATTAATTTGGAATAGTATCATAAATATTTAATAGTAAATTTATATAAATAATTATACATATCCTGAGCTTCTTTTTAAGGAAACAATAATGTCTTCTTTACCTAGTATAAGAATAAATAATACAAATAAATAGGAAAAGTCTGAAAAATACTCTAACTTTGGCCGAAATTGTTGTTACGATACCAAACTTTATGGAGGACTTTTTACCATGTAACACCCCGTATCCGAAAATAGAGATTTCAGATTTCTGGTGTTACAGGTGGCACTCACGGACACCATCCACGGACCGTAGATGGACTCACGGTCCGACCTGCAGATCCGTGGTTCATGATAGAAAACTTCCCCAGAACTCAGTCAGAAAATTTGGCTAAGTCCCGACTCACGGACAGACCCACGGTCCGTAGATCAGACCACGGTCTGTGGTCTGTGTCCGTGGATCGAAACTTCCCTTACCAGCCTCTGACACAAACTACGGTCAACCATCACGGACCGTCATTCGATCCACGGTCCGTAGGTCTGACCGTAGATGAGGTTAGCAACTAGTTAGATGAAAAATATTGATGGGTCAACTTCAGATGGTCATAAGTCTTAGCAAAAAATGAATTATGTGTACCATTACCTATGGTTAGATAGATAATTGAATTATCTTTCCAACGCCACTGAGTTTTCTAAATTCCGACCTCCGAGTAAAAAGTTATACCCGTTTTAGTGAAGCCCTGTCGGGTAGACTCGACCTACGGACCTAATCGACGGACCGTCGATTGATTGACGGACCGTCAGTCACTCCGACAGCAGCTATTTCAGGGGTATTTTGGTCTTTTCCTATTTCATTTAACCCCTAAGATACGTCGTTTAGACCCTAAATCATGAGGTTTTAATCAGTTTAAGCCTAGAAACATAACTAGAACTTACCTTAGTCAAAATCATTAATTAAACTTAGAAAATTAGAAGCAAGAGAGGAGAAAAAGGTCAAGAACGCAGCGAGGTTTCTTCAGTTCCAGCCCCGAAATCGAAAGATTTCTCCATGGAATTCGTCACCAGGTATGTGGGATTTCACTGGTGGGTTCCTTTCGCCCATTAGGTCCCTAGAATTCAGTCAGATTCTTGATTCCATGATTATGAACAGACCTAGGGTTTCTAGAATTTGAACAAATCATCATGAATTAGTTATTTAAATGTTCCAAATCAGATTATCATGTTATTGCTCAGTTTATCGCATGAATTTCAGAACCCTAGCTATGTATTTCTTTAGTTCTTGAATTACACATGCTAGGTCAGATATCTCAGTTATTCAGTTATACATGCCTCAGTTATTAATGCATCATTATCAGATTAATTGTTGCATTCTCAGTTTGCATGTTCAGTTTCGAGCTATCCAATATTTACAGAAATTCAGTCATAACCAGTTAACTACTTAATTCATTGGGAGTAGCATAATACCGAGTTGGACTAGGGTTTCAGCGTACCCATATAGTCCCAGAACTACGAGCCACGTAGGTGTAAGTCCCCTCTGTGGGCAACATCAGTTTAGTGATCACGCCAGTCATGCCTCTATACCTTTGGCCGGGTATATTGGGTCCTCTCGATGGGGCGTATACATCGGACTCCACATTTAGCTCATGTGGTTTTATGTCAGTTATTAGTAGCTCCCACAGTTCAGTCAGACTCTATTGCATTGACCACATTTACAGTTCATTCAATATTCAGTCAGCATGTTATAAATTGGTCATTGCATTCAGTTAGCTCAGTATTCAGTATCTATATCATGTTCATATTATTTCATTGCTTTATTGCTTTGTTCAGTTATATGTTCTTTCAGCTTTACTCTATCCTGCCTGCTCAGTACATTTCAAGTATTGACGCATACGTGCGCTACATCTTCTCGTGATGTAGGTTCATGTTCTCAGTATCCAGATCACGCTTAGATCGGTTCTCGATCTTCATTTCAGCAGCATTAGTGGTGAGTCCTCATTCTTCGAGGACTAGTGACATGTTTATCCTTACTGCTTTTAGTCTTTAGTTTCAGTTTTGCTAGATCTAGTTGGGGTATGTCCCAACATTTCTAGTCAGTTTAGAGACTTATTTCAGACATAGTTAGATTCAGCTTAGTGTTTTGAGTTTGATATTTCTTTTGTATTAAACTCTTAGATTTGATATATTCAGTTATAGTATATGGGTATTCCTAATCTTTTCAGATTTATTTATGAATTAGCTTCCGCATCAGTTTACTATCTTTAGTATGCTCATGATCATGCCAGCAGGGTTAGCTTGGGATCACTTGTGGTCCTAGGTCCCGTGTCTGTGTCTCGGGGGTAGCTTAGGGCGTGACACACCACCTGCACTATTTAATAGTGTATTTTAAAGGTAAATATGTTCCACGTGGACACATTATTATTTATAGTGATGCAATATTTATGATGTCCACGTGGCCACATATATACCTTTAAAATACATTATTAAATAGTACAGAGGTAAAAGTCCTTTCCAAAGTTCGGTATTATTGTAGCAATTTTGGTCAAAGTTCGCATATATTTCAGATCTTTTTCTCAATAAAATAATGTATGTTACAGAAATAATAACATTGTTACATATAAATACCATTTTTTATTTTCTAAATAAAAATGAATAGTTGGGGTGTGTTCGGTTTGAAGGAAAACATTTTCTGCAGTTGGCTTAAATGATTTGGAAATGTTATCCAAATCAACTTATTTTCCTCAAATTTTAAAAAATTTTTACTTCCTTCAATAATGAAGGAAAACATTTTTCAAATCAAGTTATTCTCATCAAATTTAAGGATTTTTTATTTTTTTACATCACCCAACCCCTACCACCCCCAACCCCCCCTCCCACAAAAAAATATTTTGGAAAAATATTTCAAATTCTTAAAATTACATTTTTTTACCCTACTCCATACCCTTACCCCGCAACCCTCCCCCCATCAATTTTTTTTAAAAAAATACTATTATATTTTTAAATTCTTGAAATTTTAAAAATTAATTTTTTACGCCACCACCAACCAGTCCATCCTGCCCTCCGCAATTTTTCTCCTAAAAAATGATTTTGCTTAATATTCCAAATTTTAAAATTTTCATTTTTTATGCCTCTCCTACCCCAGACGCCTCCCCCTGTCAATTTTTTTTTAAAAAATAATTGTTTTTGAAAAAAAATCATTTTTTACACCTCCCCCTACCCCACCCCTTCCACCCCCTGTCAATATTTTAAAAAAATATTTCAAATTTTTAAATTTTCATTTTTACACCACCCTATTTCCCCGCTACCCCTTCCGCCACCACGTCAATCTTCTAAAAAAATAATATTTGAAAAGTATTTCAGAGTCGAAAGTGTCACGACCCGAGCCTACACCCTGGACGTGGCAAGCACTCGAGAACTATTGATGGTCCCCAAGTGAACCCTCATCCTGGATGACTACAAGCATAAGACTAACTGAATCATACAAAGCTTAAAAACGGAATTAAGTTCAATAACTCAAATACTCAATCTTTAAAATAATCTGAAAAAATACTTAATAGATAAACTCAGAGTATGTAAAGACAAGTCAAAGAACATACATACTGAAATCTACTCAAGTTTGTCTATCTATGAAGCCTCTACTATTACAGAAGGATATCGGGACAAGACCCACGACATCTCAAAACTACTAACTGTAAGATAAATGTGAAGTTCTCTGAAATATGAAAATTCTCACAAAAGCTTACTAGAATATCACATGACCTCAACGAAATGCCTGTTGATGATCTTGAATACTTGTATCTACATCATGAAACGATGCAGGACAACTAGCTCAGTACATGGAATGTACGAGCATGTAATGGGAATTCTAAAGCATAAACATAAACTTGAACTTGATAAAAAGGAAACATATTTATCTCTTCTCAACTCAACTCAATGAAACATAGTTCAACTCAACTCAAAGAAAATAGGGTTCAACTCAATCGTAAGATACTCAACTAAGGATAGTCTACTCTGGATACTCAACTCAAGATAAAGCAACAATAAAAGATGCAATATTTGAAAAGCTATTAAAACAACAGATAACAACTCAATGTATTGAAGAATACAATAATAACTCAGGTTGTATGTATAAAAATACAATATAACTCTGTGGGAGATTCCCTAACCGACAACCATCACTATGAGATATCTGATGATACAACATCTAGCCCACGCTGCCAGAAATGTCCTATAATTTGTTGGGGTATAGAACCTACTAGTAAGTGGATCCCCTAGTCTATGCTAAAAACATTAAGGAATCATCTAAAAAGTATAACCCTTTCTACCCCACATTGGCTACATGGTTTATGGATACTTTGAGTTATCTGAACTAGTCCCCATATCGATGCTCAATACTTAAATGTTACTAGCTCATATGCTTATAAACATAACTCTTTCTGTAGTTTGAGATTATTACTCAAAAATCTTTCTCTTAAAAGAGATGGTTTTAAACTGCTCATGAAAACTCGTGTAGGAATCAGTGTTTCCTCTCATCTTAAATGTGAAAACATTTACTCTTGGGAATACATTGTTGCCGTATATCATTATAAAGAATATGAACTCAACTCTACTCTTTCTCAAACTCAAATGCTCAAGTCTTAAAACAAGTTTTAAAACAATTTGTAAAATGACTTCTCAAAATAGGGTTCATGCCAAATTATGGACGTGAACGACTCAAATCAAGGTTTTAAATAACCATGCATAGAACTTAATACTTGAAACTCAACAACTCCAGAACTCAATGAGTCAATGATACTACTCATATCAAGAATGCTCGACTCGGAGGGTTCATGAGGAATTATGGGCATGAACTACTCAACTCAAGGGCTCAATTATACTTCTCATCTCAAGACTACTCGACTCATAGGGTTCATGCAGAATTATGGGCATGAACTACTCAACTCAATGACCTTCATGGGAACATGTAGTAGCCTCATGATTAGGAATATAATCCCAAAATAATTAGGAACTCAATACTCAAGACTTAAAACTGGAAGATACTATTCCTCTCAAAGATACTCAATTTATGGAGTTCATGCGGAATTATGGGCATGAACGACTCGACTCGAGGGTCGAAATAACAATATGGAACTCATGTATACGACTCTTCTCATTATCATACTTACTTCCTCAAAACATAGCTCAAATCGATAATTGATCTCAAAGACTTTCTTGAACTCTACTCTTAACTCTTCCTTGAGTTTGAATTATGAATTCAAGAGTTATGATTCATGATATGAAGGGTCTTGATGACAGTGTAGACTCATGAATACATTCTCCTCACTCTCATGCTCACATACTTGAGTCTTTAAACAAGTTATTAGGAATTGTAGAAGACTCCTCAAAAGACTCAAAGGGACTTTCTAAAAAGACTAGAAAGAACTCTCAAGACTTGACTCTTAACTCTAACTTGAATTTGAATTATGAATTCAAGGTGATGATTCATGTTATTAATGATTTCTCGATGTTTAGAGTAGTTAGAATCAATAGGGAGTGAAGGTACACTTTAAGAAAACTTCAATAGGCTAAATGACGGAAAAAGGGTGGGGGCAGGCGACCCTGGTGCACTGCTGGTGCGGGGCGCCAACCTCCAAACTTTAGAGAACATTTCTTGGTGCACTGCTGGGGTGCTGCCCCACTCCTCCCCCAGAACTTTCGAACGAATTTTCTTCGTCAATTTTTTGCTCTAATTCACCTAGAATCGAATGGTTTCTTCCCAACTTACTTAGATTCAAATACGTAACCTAAGTACCCAAAAATCTACTAAAAACAACTCTCAAAATCCTAACTTTCATCTCAAGAACTCATCGAAATCCAAACAAAACAAGACTTAGGATGAAACTTCAAGAACACTTATCAAAAACTCATCAAGAACTTAAATCCTTAAATTTCAAGAATGAAATTACACTGAATAAACCATGATTGGTGTGTGGATGAACGAACTCAACGCCATGTGAACTCACATACCTCTTAGGGATCAAACCCTTGGCGAAATCCGCAATGAAACCTCAAGAACTTGATGAAACCTTTACTTTTCTCCTTTTTTCTCTTCTTGAACTCTTTTCTAAAACCCTAGCGTAAATTATGATTGTTTAAACTTAACCAAAATAGTTTAGACCTCTAATTAATTACTAAAAATGAATTAAATCTGATAGGGTAAGGAAAAGACCAAAATACCCCTCGTCAATTCGGGTAACTTTCCTCAAATGGACAACATGACTTCAAACGGGTATATCTCCCTCATACAAGCTCAAAAATTTGCAAACTCGATGGCGTGGGAAAGAGGACTTAGAGATATTTCATTTGGTATCTCTTAGGTTTCCTAACTCATTGAAAGTTGTGGTCATTTGAAATTGACCCAAAACTTAAAAGAACTAAGGAATGACTTGAATGAATTTTCTTTAATTCTTTTTGGAACTCAAGGTGCTATATCTAGTGACTAGACCTTAATGCTTAAGAAAATTTAAATTCCTTTGTTAAATCCTACTCCCAATGAAGAATGGTTCAAGTCTTAGTTCAAAAAATTTATGGGGTATTACAGGAAGTCTAGGTCAGATTTTAGGGTCGGATTTTGGAACGGTCAACGGGGTCGTGTCTTAGTTCGGGTGTTAGGGTCGAGTCCTAGATCGATCATCGGGGTTGTTTTTTGGTTTAATAATTATTTTCCTAAAGACTATTTTCTAGTATCAAGTCAAAAATAAAATATATTTTATGTAAAATGTTTTTCATTGACCAACCAAACATGAGAAAATAAGTTAGAAATCCACTTGTTTTCCAAGAAAATATTTTCTAGGAAAACATTTTCCTTCATAGCAAAGACACCTTTGAGCTATAATTTACCAAAATGATATTATTGACAGATAAAAGGTCAATAAAGAATACAATCGAAATAATGTCTCTAAAGAAATAATAAAATTGTATTTAAATATCATGTTTTTGTATACATTGGAGTTATAAAATTACTAAAAAGAAAGTAAAATATAGTTAGAAGCACTACAGAAGTTGAGATCAGTAACAATTATTTTAAAGGGACGTCTCTAAGTAATATAAGATAAATTATAGTAATTGGGTAGATATACGATACGAACAAGATGAAAATCGAGCTCGAGCAGAATATAACAATAAACTTAAAATGTCTCTGGTAAATAAGTCGTACGCAAATTCGAATAAGTTAAAATCAACATATATAGGCTTAATTCGTGTTATACACTATTTTGAAGTATCAACATTTTATTGTTAGTATATTGTAAGGTGATTTCTTTACTTGACTTTGGTCAAAATTGTTGGTAAATAGTAAGATGAGATCTTCATCCACATTGTTACTTCGAAACATTGATTTTAGTCTAGTAGAAACTTTGGTTCGGATCCCATGGTTGTTGATTTGATTTGGGACTAGTTATTGAATTGTTTTAGATGTTTTAATTGTAGTATTGACTTCTGCCAATACTTCATCGAGATGACCTCCCTTAGTTGTTTTGTCCATTTTTGTTGAGTCTGCAACGTCATTTCTGGTTGGAGAGGAACCACACCTGCGACGACCAGAGATGTTAGCAATCTTTGTTGATGTGGCTCGTGGCCACTCCAGCGAAATTGGAGAAAATATTTTTTTTCGCTCGTACAAAGTTCTCCTTTGATGTTGTGACATCGCACTTGCGATGAATGTCCCGTGGGAGTGACGATCACTGAGTGTTTTAAGTCTATTCTCCATTATATTTCTAAGATTATAGAATACTTAGAGATCATTGAAGCAAGCTCAAATACTGTGGAAAACCCCTACTTCTTGCTCATTTCTTGTGATTCTAAGGTAAAATTCTTCCCTTTTATTTTCTATGTCACTTTTGAGTTAAATTTTGCATTTGATTCTTGTTTTGGGTCCCAAATTCTCATTTAATCTCACTTCTTTAAAGAAAGTTCTTCGGACATTTTGAGGTCTGAAGTCACCCATCTTTGTCCAATTTTAGGGCATCTGACCTTACCTTGAGGAGAACATAATGACGAAGTTAGTTTATGTTCTATTGTCAAGCTCTGCGGGTCATTTTTTGACCCATTTTTTTGTTCAAATTTTCTATCATCAATATGGGTATCATTAGTCATATATTGATGTGTAGATCGTATTTTTGATATTGGAAGTGATCCAAAAAAATTTGGAAGGAACAATATTTCGACTAACAGTTTGTGATTGCAGTTCAACTTTGAGGTAGGTTACAACTTCCTCCCTTTAGACTTTTGTTAGTTAGATTCTATATATTATGCGTTTCATGATCGTTAAGAAGGATTTTAGAGTAGATTTAGGCTTGTATGATCCTTATGTGTGAATTGACCATTTTTGAGAAATTAGAATTGTTCTTTAGCCTTAAGCCTTAGTTTAGGTTATTTGTAGTCTTGACTTTATTAGAATAGAGTCCTTAGAATGTTTTAGGGAATTTAAACTTAGTCATAGAAGTTTGCTTGCTCGTTTAGTGGTTTATGTTATCTTACTTCGAATGGTTGTTTTTAACTCTTTTATTAAGATTATGGTCCCGAGGCCTTTGATATGGAATGACAGAAATTCCAGGTTATTATGATTATTCTATGGAAGGTGTTTTATACTATTTTTATGTGATTGATACTATGTATTTATAAATCTATGATTGACACAAACTCATGTGTATTGTATTTGCATTGGGTTATAACATGAAACAGAGGGAAAAGAGTTACTAGTTTATGGTTTTTAAATTAATCTACCTCAATGTTTACTTGATTTGGGTTTCGTGGGAGCGTACTTCTAGTTTACCAATGGAAATTGAAATATTATAAAAGTAACTATTTTTGCAGGTTTTCAGTTTTGAAGAAGTTTTACCCTTAAACAACTAGTTTTCTGATTTTGAATGATTTACTACTACTACTTAGGGTCTGCGGTGATGCTCCTCTGACTGTTTCATTGTTTATTTTTTGTTATGAGTCTGAGGCGCATCCTGGATAGCTCGAGGGATCATTCCGAACATTACCTATTGCTATGAGTCTGAGGGATTATTCCAAATGGACCAAGGGATCATTCCGGGTTTAAATTTTATTGCATATGTTGTTGAGATCCAATAGGCCTAAAAATGAACTCAGGGAGCCTATGAAGCAGCCAGAAAGGTAATTTCATAATTTTTTTTACTTTTATTGCATATGTAGTTGAGCTGCAACGAGCCTGTAATATGTCTCGAGGATTTTTACTTTATGCATTTGCCACATATGCATTCCACCATCTCATTTTATACGTCATTTCTCTGATATGCATATATAGAGTGTGATTTCTCTTATTGTTATTATTTTCACCATCACAGCTTGCGAGTATGTCCTTCTAGTATATTTTTTTACTTATAAAATTCGCACTATTCCGCTTCTTATAATATATAATATATTTTTGAGCTTGGTCGGCCCATAATGCCTATGGAGTACCCCGTATATTGGTATGCATACTATGCTTTTGCATCTTTTTTTGCGCAATGCGTAGTATGAGTCATTCATGCTGATCTTGACTCATTCGAGGACATCCTATTTTTTGGATAGTTGTGAGCTCTTAGCGTTCAAAGGATTACTACTTTTTACTTTGGATATGTTGTCTTTACTTTTGTATTTTGATCGATAGTGGTGTTTCGTATATCTCTATTCATGTACTTTAGAAGTTCTTATATCGGTGACACGAGGTAGGGGATTTTGTTACTTTGTATATTCATCTTTTTCAGTCTCTTTTGGGCCCTTTTTGTATATTTTGTATATATTTATGATAGAGGTCCACTCTTATATTATTTGTTGTTTTTGTATTAGTTGTTTCTATATTTCTCTATTGTATGTACGTTTATCTTGCCTGCAATTGATTTATGAAAGGCGTCATTATGATCTGAATTTTCTTCGTGACTGTGTGGTTTTATAGCCTTAGGTTTATCGGTCTTACTAATACAAGAGAAATTGTTGTCTAGATTCTTGTGGATCGGCACAATGAAGTTGATATCATATCTTTGGGAGGCTATCGGTCATTCTTCGGAATATTTCACCTTATTTTCTCCTTATCGTGTGTATTTCTCATTCGACGACATCTTGTTGTTTGGATAGTGGTGAGCTCTTATCCTTTAAAGGATTGCTACGTTTCGTTCTCTATATGTTGTCTTTATTTTTATATTTTGATTGATAGTGATGTTATGTGTAGCTCTATTCATGTACATTAGATGCACTTGTACAGTGACACCACGTACGAGATTTGGTTCCTTTGTATATTCGTCTTTTCCAGTCTTTTTTGGGCCCTTTTTATATACTTTGGATATATCTATGATAGGGGTCCATCTTATATTATTATTGCTTTTGTGTTAGTTATTTCTAGATTTCTCTATTGTATGTATGTTTATCTTGCCTATGGGGGATTTATGATAGGCGTCATGATGATCTGATTTTGGGTCGTGACAGTGCGGTATTAGAATTTTAGGTTTATCGGTCTTACTACTACAAGAGAAAGTGCCTTTTAGATTCTTTTGGATTGGTAAAATGACATTGATATCCTATCTTCGGGATGCTATAGGCCATTCTTAGGAATATTTCACCTTATTTTCTCCTTATCATGTGTTCTTCTCGTTTGAGGACATCTTGTTGTTTGGATAGTGGTGAGGTCTTAGCGTTTAAAGGATTGCTACTTTTCGTTCTCTATATGTTGTCTTAATTTTTTATTTTGATGGATAGTGATTTTATGTATAGCTCTATTCATGTACTTTAGATGTTCTTGTATCGGTGACACGAGGTACGGGATTTGGTTCTTTTGTATATTCATTTTTTTCGGTCTCTTTTGTGCCCTTTCTGTATATTTTGTATGTATATATGATAGGGTCCATTGTTGTATTATTATTTCTTTTGTGTTAGTTAATTCTAGATTTCTCTATTGTATGAATTTTTATCTTGCCTATGGGGGATTTATGATAGGCATCATTATGATCCAACTTTGGGTCATGACAGTGTATATGTCTTACTATTACTTGAGCATGTTCCTTCTAGAGTCTTGTGGATCGGTACAATAACATTTATATCCTCTCTTTGGGAGGCTATAGGCCATTCTTTGGAATATTTCACCTTATTTGCTCCTAATCATATGTTCTTCTCGTTTGGGGAGATCGTGTTGTTCGTATAGTGGTGAGCTCTTAGCATTAAAAGGATTGCTACTTTTTCCTTCTCTATATGTTTTCTTTATTTTTGTATTTTGATGGATAGTGATGCTCTATATAGCTCTATTCATGTACTTTAGATGCACTTGTATCGATGACACCAAGTATAGGATTTGGTTCCTTTGTATATTCATCTTTTCTGATCTCTTTTGGGCACTGTTGTATACTAGTTTTACGGCACGTGCGTTGCACATGTGTATCATATATATATATATATAGTATATGATGTTGTAAAATAGAATTATTATTACTAAATTAAAGATTTTTAGTAAATAATTATAATTGAACAAACATAGGACAAGTGTGTTTAAATTATTAATACATATTGTCGCAGAGTTACTTGTATTTTGAGATCAAAATGACCAGATATCAATAAAACATTTCAAAATACATTCAAAGTTTAAATATGAGAGAAAGTGATATTTCTATAATAATATTATTTCTTACGCCACTTAATTTTGTAAACAAATCTAACCAACAAAATAGGAAAAAAATATTCATTCAGAAAATGTCACCAATAGTCTTTCCTCTTAAGGTTATGAACATAAATCATGTAAACCATTTAAGTAGAAATTTTATCTTAAATATTCATACTTGAAATTTAGTATGTGCATGACACTAATAAGAATTACCATAAGTATTTCAATATTTTATCTTTATATGTAACATATCATTTATAAAATATTATTACTAAATTAATATTTTAGTAGTCTTTCATAGAAAGGTAATTTTACTAAAAAAAGTGTACTTGGTTGTTATCATGAATGATGGTTATATATACTTCAGTAGAATAATTTAATTTTATATGTGAATAATATCACCTATGGTGAAAAATATTTCATTGCATTAAGTTTCTACCTTATCTTTGTGGAATTGTAGTTTTCTCCTTTTTTCTGTCGAATACATGTAATATAGTTGTTGTCTAATGAAAGTATCTCGTATCTTATAGAAGTTGTATCATGAATTAAAATATTTAAATTTTTCAATGATAAAAATTAATAGATGAATAAAATTAAAAGTATTATTTATAGAATCATTAATTTGATTTCAGATCATCTTATGATCAATCACTATTTTTTTATCTATTTTTATATAGCTAGTAAGGAGTGTATCTTGTGACATAAAGAAAAATTATACGGAACAATGCATAGCCATTAAAGAAGGAAAACGAAAATATATGTTCATGTTATGTTCACCCTTGTGTTTCATTTGATTTAAATATCTTGTCACCAAAACTTTACTTTCTCCAATTATTTTTACATACATATCCATTAAAAAATAATTATTAAAATGGCTAGGTCATCATATTATAAGTAAAAGTAAAAATCTATTTTTGAAATAGTGAATTTAACATCAAAACTAATAATTCAATGGACAACGTTGATACCCATTGTTTTAGCAAAATTAGGAAGAAACTCCTTCGGTTGAGGGAAAAGCATTAAAAATATAAAAAACAAAGAAGCAATATCTTACCGAAATCATATGCTTTTTTTCATATTTGTTTAATATTATTGTCTTTCCCATAACTTTCCATCACTATTAACTCATAAAATGGTAAGAAAAATACGAGTGTTAATTGATGAATGATTTGCTACATTTTTTTCACCAACTCTTTCTTATGAGGTACCTCAAATTTTGTTGGATTTCGTACTTAATCAATTTTTGCAAAGAAAACTTGAGATTTTTTAAGAAGAAGAAGAGAAGAGAACTTCAAGAAATTGTAGTTTAAAAGTGTGAGGAAACCCCTCTATTTATAGCTACCAAATAGTAGTATGAATAGGTCTTAATTGTGTCTTATCCGAAAAGTCACTGCTTATTAAAAAAGTCATAACCCTTTGAAAACGGCACAACTCATCAGAAAAGGTACAACTATTTAGAAAAGTCACAACCCTTCGAAAAAATCACAACCCTTCGGAAAAGTCACAATTCAATGAAAAAGTCACAACCTATCAAAAAAGTCACAACTCATTGAAAAAGTCACAATCCTTTAATTTGAAAAGGTATCTACTTTCAATATGATAAAATTAATTAAATTAATAAATAAAATAAATTGAATTTTTTAATTGGGGGTATTATAGTAATTCAACATTCAAGTTTGGGAGTTCATGCTTTTAAGGTAGTATAGATAGATATAGATTTTGTATATATCTATGATAGGGGTCCATTCTTATATTATTATTATTGATTCTTTGTTGGTTATTTCTTGATTTATCTATCGTATGTACATTTATCTTACCTACAAGGGATTTATGATAAACGTCTTATGATCCTATTTTGGGTTGTGACAATGTGGTATTAGAGACTTACGCTTCTTAGCCATTCTAATACAAGAGCACGTGCCTTCTAGAGTCTTATGGATTGGTATAATGATGTCCATATCCTATCTTTGGGAGTCTATAGGCTATTCTTAGGAATATTTCACCTTATTTTCTCCTTAGCATGTGTTCTTAACTCTATCGACTTCTAAACTTTGTTTGTTTCATTATTTCTCAAATGGTTAGGATGAGGTCATCTGCTAATAGGCATGAGATTCTTGTGCCTACATATAGGGCCTCAGCTAGGAGTCGAGGCAGAGGAAAACCTAGAAGATGAGGTAAGTCTTGAATTCTCACACCAACTCAAGGTCAGGATAGGGAACTTTTACCAAAGCTTAACATTGAGATAGAGCATGTTCAACATCAGTCGTATGGTGTAAGACTAGCCCAACCTCTGACATGATTTGAAGCTACGTCAGTTATTCAAGACATTTTGGTTAGTATCCTCAGCTTCTTGGAGGGTATGTCTCGGCTAAGAAGTTTGCTTGGAACTGTGGTGTGTTCTCGGGTTTGAAACAAGGCTCAGACTTTAGAGAATGCAACACCTCAGGGTGTCCAGGTTCCAAAAAGACAGCCTCCTGCAACGACTTATTGTCTAGTAGTTCTACCGGCACTAGTTATTGCTTAGTCAAGTAAATCCATACTAGTTATGGCTTCTTAAAAACAGAAGATATTGGGTTGGTTCATCATATTGGGTCCTCCGAGGTTTTCAGGTACCGTGACTAGGACAGAATAAATTTATGGTAAGTTGTTAGGAGAGGTTGAATAACCTAGAGTCACATGTGGTTGATTATACTATGTTTGATAAGAAGGAGCTAGTAAAGGAGTAGTTTAAATCTTACCTCGAGTATAGGCCAACCAAGTCACCTCTGATGAATTGGGATTGATACTCCAAGGCTTTCTTAGAGAAGTATGTGCCCCATAATATAAGAGAGAGGTTTTGGGATGAGAATAAGGATCTTCCATAGAGATCGATGCCTTTTTGAGTATGAGATGCAGTTCTACAAGTTAGCGAGGCATGTTGTTATGATTATGTGAACAAAGCACTAGCAGATTAGCTAGTTTATCAAACGATTAGCTTTACTCCTCATTTTACAATAGAGAAACTAGTGGCATCCGGTTCTTCATTTCTCTAAGTTATGGATCATGCATATATTTTTGAGTGAATATTTTGTGAGGCCTATGGAGGCACTGACAAGAGTCCCGCCGTCAGGGTGCTCATATATGATAAAGTTGTACAAGTCCTTGTTCTAAAACGAAAAAACAACAAGGTCGATATAGCTGATAATGCACATCTATACAACCCAAAGTCGAAAAGTCTCTAAGAGTAGTATAATTGGCCGAGACAAGTTCCCGACCTAACCATCAGTAATACATAAAAAAAAAAACTAATAAATCTCTGGATTTATAAATTTTGGAAGAAGTTGAGCTGACCAATATGCTGGAACTCGACTGCTCTACTGAAGAGACTTGCGTACCTATCTGCCAGGACCTATAGGTCACAAATGCTCAACTATGTTCCATTCTTAGGGCATATGCGTTTGTATGCAAAATAAATTACCCAACTTTAGAGATCTGAGTTGAACCAAGGATTGGAAGATGGGATCACCTTGAATTGATTTCACAACTCGAAACAAATTAGCAAATTGAATCCTTAACAAACATGTTTATATATATAAATAAAGGGTGGTTTAGTAACAATATAAATTCATCAATATCAAGTAATAAAATAGGAAATCAACATGATTATGGTTTACCAAATTTGGAGAAGATTAGCGGTGTCCGCATAACAATTTGGGTTTCAATTCGAATAGGTAAAGATTAACCGTAATAAAACCGATTGGTACATGGATAGTGTTTGGTCTAGGCAATGCTTTGATATTCTCTCAAACTATCCAATGTATGTCCCTTGATTCTCTGAAACTCCAAGACCCTTTCAAACAAAACACCAACATTGCTTGAGTAGGTAGACTAACCCTAGCTCATATCATTACATGTGAAACTACTTGGATTATCCCATCCTTGGCTCAAACCCATAGATTAATTTCAACAAGACCTCACAATTGAGTCTTACCCAACTCCATTTTGGTCTTCGAAGCTAAACACTGCTAGAGAGTTCAATCAATATTTGCAACCACCGTTTTTTTAGATTAAAACTTCAATACAACAATAGATTCACGTCATACAATCAATTTTAGAGACTATCAATACATTTTAGAGTTGATCAGTAAATACCCAATCAGGGTTTTAAGCCCCCATCTAGCACACACACCCCTAACTAAGGATTTAGCTGCTCATAAAAAAAAATAAAAATAGAGTCAATATCCATATAGGAAATCTCCATTCCAAGCAATGTTGATTAACAAAATCTAAAATCCTAGCTTAGAGTGACACAAATATGAGGTTTCTTCCTCTACAAGCTAAGCAGTTCTTCACTATCCTCTATGAATATGTTTTTTCACAAAAGAGGTCTCTCCCCATTATCCCTAATTGTGAAATGATAATGATATATAATTACATAAATCTCTATTCTATCCTTGAAACCTTCCAAAGGAAGCACTAGTTTCCATAATTGCATTTTTCCCTTTAGCTTTCATACTTGCGTTTGGACTGATAAAACTCTGACCCAAAATTGTGGAGCATCAGTGACTTCCTCACTTCAACCTTCGGTTCTCACAGGAACATCTGCATTAGGACCAACGAATTTCCAATCAATCACGTACTGTGTCAATTAAAACGTCAGTACTGAGGTATCCTTGCTTCATTCAAGTCAGTGTTTAGCTGATGAGATGCATGTTGGTTACTGTGGGACGTCGTTTTATTCATCAATGTGCTTCAATGATTTTCAGCTTCAAATCCATCAAACTTGCTTTTTCTAAGGAATGCCTACATACAAGAGGACTAGGTCCTAAATACCTTCACTTAGCATTAAAATATGGTAATATTTCACAAATTTGAATCCAAAGAGTTGGTAAAATACCAACTCATCAAACCCCAAAACTTGAACTATAACTTCTTCTCAAGCAAAATACTCACTAAGTATAGGACTTAAGCTCGGCTATTCCTAATATAAGATTCACATAATTACATATTTGACTCAAAATCATTAAAAATAATAGATTCAAAATAAAAGGACTCTATACAAGCACATCTCACTTGAGGTTCCACCATCAATCGTTAGGCAAAGGTTTTTCTTCTTTTCAAAGAAAACATTTTTACTTCCAATTGCGAGACAATTTTTTCATTCAAGAACAATTTTAAAGCATCTCAAGTCAATGGCATCAACATTCTCGGTCTTCCTAAAGATTCACACAAATGTATCGCATTCATGCAACTCAATTGAAATCAAGACATCACGATTCACATGAAGGATGCAATGTCATTCACACGAGAGAGAATATCATATACAATTAAGAATGTAAATTCAAAGGATTATAGATCATGCAAAAATACTCACTCTCACAAATGAATTCAAGTGTACATATTGGCTCATAGGCTTGTTATGTATGTAGATCACCACTAATATTTCACAAATTTGAATTCAAGTGTATTTCACTTCTTCCATTATTCTTTAATCGTGCTTTGGAGTCCTAACTCTATGAAGTACTTTTTCCTAACCTCTCTGTTGTGATTATAGACAATGAATACAAGAAGAGGGAATGCAAGAAGGGTGCAAGAGGAGGATGTGAATGAGGGAGTTCCTCCCCAAGCTCCTCAAGCTCCTAATAATGAAGGGGTCATGATTAATGTGGAAATAAAGATGGATTTCCAAACATTGACTCAACTTATGACGGCTCAAACTCAAGCCGTCACCACTCAAGCCCAAGCTATAACGGCTCAAGTAAATAGGGAAGTTGGGCCCCAAGTGAATCCTAATGTGAGCACCATGGCTTCAAGGTTGAGGGACTTTACTCAAATGAACCCTCCTATGTTCTTTGGTTCTAAACTGAATGAAGACCCACAAGAGTTTTTGGAAGAGGTCTAGAATATAGTGGATGCTATGGAGTAACTTCTATTTAGAAAGCTGAATTAGCTGGGTATAAGTTGAAAGATGTGGCTCAAGCATGGTACACTTAATGGAAGGATAATAGGGCTATAAGAGCGGGTCCCATTGGTTGGGAAGTGTTCAAGAAGACATTCCTTGATAGGTTCTTTCCAAGGGAAAAGAGAGAAGCAAGGGTGGAGGAATTTATCAACCTTCGACAAGGAGGTATGAGTGTCCAAGAATACTCCTTGAAATTTACTAAGTTGTCCAAATATTCCCCATCATTGGTGTCTAATCCTAGAGATGAGATGAGCCGATTTGTGACGGGTGTGTCCGATTCAATTGAGGAAGAATGTCGTGTGGCTATGCTTCATGACAATATGGAAATTTCACATCTAATGGTCTATGCTCAAAATGTTGAGGAATCAAGGCTAAGGAAGAAGAATAGAGAGGTAAAGAGGGCAAGGTCTGATGATGGTAATTCATTCTTCTAAGGGTAAGTTTGAGGGTCAAAGTGGACCATGGTTCAAGAAGAGGTTTTCATACCAAGGCTCTTCTAATGCTCCAAGTTCCAACAAAGATAGGGTATCTAACCCTAAGACTCAAGGAGGCATTAGGGATGGATCTTCCATGGAAAGGTTTAGATGTGCCAAATATGGTAAAATGTATGAGGAGAAGTGTCTTGCCGGTATGGGTGTGTGCTATGGATGTGGGAAAGGTGGACATCAATTGAAATATTGTCCAACCCGTGCGGCCAAGGGAAGGGAGAATAATCAAGCTCCTCCAAGTGGCTCTAATTCTGAATCTCCTAAGAAGAATCGCTTATATTCTCTTCAATCAAGAGGTGACCAAGAGAGCTCCACGGATGTTGTAACGGGTATGTTGCAAGTCTTTTCCATTGATGTTTATGAATTATTAGAACCCGGTGCCACTTTATCTTTTGTTACACCCTTTGTGACTATGAAATTTGATGTACTCCCCGACACCCGAATAGAGCCTTTTTTGGTTTTTACCCCGATTGGTGACTCTGTTGTAGCTAAAAGAGTATATAGGAGTTGTCTTATTACTTTATCTCATAAAGTCACTTTGTTAGATTTGGTTGAATTAGACATACTGGATTTTGATGTAATCTTGGGGATGGATTGGTTGCATGCTTGTTTTGCTTCCATTGATTGTAGAACTCGGGTAGTAAAGTTTCAATTTCCAAATGAGCCCATTTTGGAATGGAAGAGGGGAAATTCAATCCCTAGAGGTCGATTCATTTCATGTCTAAAATCTTGTAAAATGATTTCTAAAGGTTGTATCTATCATATTGTAAGAGTTAAGGACATTGAGTCTGAGACTCCTCCTTTATAGTCGGTCCCCGTAGTAAGAGAATTTCCCTAAATCTTTCCCGATGACTTGCCTGGCATTCTTTCTGAACGGGAAATAGACTTCGGCATTGATCTTTTGCCGAATACTCAACCCATATCCATTTCCCCTTATCGGATGGCTCCGGCCAAACTAAACGAGTTGAACGAGCAACTCAAAGATTTATTAGAAAAGGGATTTGTTCAACCTAGAATATCTCCATGTGGTGCTCCAGTATTATTTGTGAAGAAAAAAGATGGGTCTCTTAGGATGTGTATCAATTACCACCAATTGAACAAGGTCACTATTAAGAATAAGTATCCACTCCCTATAATTGATGATTTGTTTGACCAACTTCAAGGGGTGAGTTACTTTTTGAAGATTGACCTAAGGTCGGGCTATCACCAACTTAGGGTGAGAGGGGTTGACATTCCTAAAACAGCCTTCCGAACAAGATATGGTCACTATGAGTTTCTAGTAATGTCTTTTGGTTTGACTAACGCCTCGTCGACTTTCATGGACCTTATGAATAGGGTGTTTAGGCAATACCTTGATTCGTTTGTGATCGCTTTTATTAATGATATTTTGATCTACTATAAGAGTGAGGGTGATCACACGAAGCATTTGAAGATAGTATTGCAAGTCCTTAAAGACCAACAATTGTATGCTAAGTTTAGCAAGTGTGAGTTTTGGCTAAGGTCGGTTGCTTTCCGCGGTCATTTATTGTCAAGCATGGGCATAGAGGTTGATCCTAAGAAAACCAATGTGGTTAAGAGTTGGTCTAGACCCCTAGTCCTATTGACATTCGAAGCTTTTTGGGTTTTGCTGGGTATTATAGAAGATTTGTTGAGGGCTTCTCATCTATCGCTTCTCCATTAACGACCTTAACACAAAAGAAATCCAAATTTGAGTGGTCGGAGGCTTGTGAGAAGAGTTTCCAAGAATTGAAGAATAGACTCACCACCGCTCTGGTGTTGACCTTACCAGAGGGTACCGATGGGTTTGTAGTATATTGTGATGCTTCTCGAGTGGGTTTGGGATGTATCCTTATGCAGCATGGTAAGGTGATTGCCTATGCTTCAAGGCAACCCAAGGTACATGAAAAGAATTATCCAACTGATGATATCGAACTAGTGGCGGTGGTGTTTGCCTTGAAAATATGGAGACACTATATTCATTGGATGTATGTAGATGTGTTTACTAACCACAAGAGCCGTCAATATGTGTTTAGCCAAAAAGATTTGAATCTCCATCAAAGAAGGTGGTTAGAACTTTTGAAATATTATGACATAAGTGTCGTATACAACCCCGGAAAAGCTAATGTAGTTGTGGATGCCTTAAGTAGAATGTCCATGGGTAGTGTTGCTCATGTAGAAGATAAGAAGAAGGAATTGGCTCGTGGAGGTGGTCGTGAGACCTGGACGGGGACCATTAAATGAGGACTTTTTAAGTCTATTCCTGTTTAGTCCAATTAAAGTGGGGGTGTTCTGGGTATTTTAGGGGTAAAATATATATTGGCTTTAAGTCAAAATTTGCAAGACTAACTTATTAATTCACACCACCCAAATATTTCCCCCAAAATCCTCTTCTCTCAATATTTCTCTCTCTAGAAGTTCCTCCATTGAAGAACACCAAGAACTTGAAGGTTAGGGCTCAAGAATCAATTTTCTCAACTCCAATTCATGGGCAAACCTTCAATTAAGGTATGGGAACCTTGATTCATGGAACACTTTTCTCCATGAATCCGTTCAACTCTAATTTCAAAATTTGGGATATTTTTCAAAAAAACTAGGGTTTCCATTCTAGCCATGGGTTCTTCTTAGAAACGATTTCATTATGTTATTTGTCTTATATTATGGATGAATTGATGTTTAATGGAGATTTTTATAGTAAAACTCCCCATGAACCTATGAATTACTCCATGACCCCAATTTCATGAATTTTGACGGGTGTATTAATTCAAGATGATTACTATGAATTGTGTCTATGTTAATCTAGTTATTGAATCTTGTTTTATTCATGCTTAAAGTAGTATTTCTAAGTATGATTGTGAGACTTGGTTCATGACCCTTTAAGGGGTAAATTGTGAAGAATTGTTCACCATTGATGAAGGATGTATGTGAACTTATGATTCACTTGAAAGGTAAAGATCCTATGACTATTGTGTAAATTGTGGTATTGTTGATAGGTCATTCTCCCCTTACCCTTACACATGTTCATGTATGACTTTTATAGGATGATGTTGATGTTGTTGTGTTGATTAAAAGGTTATTTCTCATGAAACCACTAAGAACAATAATGTGAAAGGTTTACTCACATATTAATGATGATTATAAGGTTGAAAGTTAGTTCTCACCTAAATGAGTCTATGATATATTTTATGAATTGTATTGAATGAAGGGTAGAGCACTCATTCACACATGTAAATACAATTCGATGACTAATTATGTATAATTGGGAGATAATGCGTAGTACCGAGTGGATATGGACAATGAGGTAAAGGCTCTTTCGTCAATGCAATAGGTCAGGTCATCTAAAGTAAACTCATGAGATGGAAGCTCCTCCTCCAATGCAATAGGTCAGGTTTCTAGAAGCAATCTCCAAATCCCAAAACTATGTGCCAACATAGGACTTAGCTAGTGGATCCACCTAAAAGCTAATACATTTATTTCTACCTTAGGCAAGTATGACACCTTCTTTCGGTGTGGGGTTACACGACACCGGATTCCATGTAGATCACATGGTCTATGTCGATTATGGCTATTCTTCCCTAAACGATAAGATAATGAATGAGACATCAACTACACTATGATTTCTTAATGATTTTACTTAGTAGGAGTGGAGGTATGGGACTTCACTTTTACATTGCACAAGTAGACTTAGTAGGATGTTATGGGATCGTTCATTTATATTATTATGAGATATGAATGTATGCATGTATGTTGAATGGGTAGTTGCTATGAATGACTTTCCTTATATTCAAGTAAAGTACATGACTAGTTCTTTATTGTGTCTATTGTTTATGATGAGGTCTAAAGATGATATGTATGACTAAGGTAGATTCAAGGGATTACTTAGTATGGTTGGTATTATGGGATGCCACCCATACATTGCCCAAGTGTTCCTAAAGGGTTGCTAAGGTAATGAATCTACTATGTTGTGAGCATAAATGTGATTATGGCGCGTCTCTTACATTGAAAGTGCATATTGGTTTCCAAACTTGATAAATGCATACTTTTCACTAAAACGTCTTTTTTATCATATTTAAAGGATTTTATGCATGTTTCCATACTTAGTACATAATTATGCTAACCCCTTCTTCTACATTTTGATAAGTGTAGGTTCCGGCTAGGTGACATACACTCTCATTTCTTGAAGAAGACTTGGATTGCTTATCTCCAGGTTGTGGTGAGTTCTCAAGTTCGAGGACAGATTATCTATTTCTTAGTTTCTATTGTACTTCTCATATTGAGACTGTTATTGATGTAAAGGGCTAAGTCCCAAACTTTGTATTCCTATGTTTTAGATGGTATATGAGACAAAGTCTAGATTCCAATGATTTTACTTTATGAAAGAAAAAGAAGTTTGACTTCTATTGTAAAAGTTTTAAATTTTTCCGCATTATTTCTATGTCTTATGTAATGTTGATGCTAGAGGCTTGTATGAGACCCCTTCGGATTCAAGTACGTTGTGTTACGTCTACGGGGTACTCCTGGGTCATGACAATTCCACCAAGGGTGGTGTAATGGTCCATAGTGGTTCTGAATCCTCCTTTGTGGTTGATGTGAAGTCTAAACAAGGCCTTGATCCCATATTCATGGAGTTTAAAGAATCGGTACTCAACAAATCCATTTAGGCCTTCTCCCAAAGGGGAGATGGGGTTCTTAGGTAACAAGGCCGATTATGTGTTCCGGATGTCAATGGCTTGAGAGAGCAAATTTTAGATTAAGCTCATGGTTTGCGGTATTCTATTCATCCGGGAGACACCAAGATGTACCGTGACCTACGGGAAGTCTATTGGTGGAATGGCATGAAGAAGGATATAACAGGTTTTTTAGCCAAGTGTCCGAATTGTCAACAAGTTAAGGCCGAACACCTAAGACCGTGTGGCTTGGCCCAAGATAAACGTAGTCCCACTTGGAAGTGGGAGGATGTGAATATGGATTTTATTGTGGGGTTTCCTCGTACTCTAAGGCAACATGATTCTATTTGGGTCATTGTTGATAGAATGACAAAGTCCGCCCACTTTATTCCCGTCAAGGCTTCATTTTCGGCGGAAGACTATGCCAAATTGTACATCAAGGAGATAGTGAAGTTGCATGGGGTTCCTCTATATATTATATTGGATCGGGGTACTCAATTTACTTCACATTTTTGGAAGGCATTCCAAAAAGGTCATGGTACTAAGGTCAAGCTTAGTACGGCCTTTCACCCTCAAACGGATGGTCAAATGGAACGCACCATTCAAACCTTAGAGGATATGTTGAGGGCGTGTGTCATAAATTTTCAAGGTAATTGGGATGACCATATGCCATTGATAGAGTTTACCTACAACAATAGTTACCACTCAAGTATTGACATGGCTCTGTTTGAAGCACTATATGGTAGGAGGTGTAGATCTCTGGTTGGTTGGTTTGAAGTAGGTGCAATTGCTCTGATTGGTCCCGAATTAGTTTATGAGGCCATTGAGAAACTTCGACTCATTAGAGAGAGGTTAAAGACGGCCCAAAGTCGGCAAAAGTCTTATGTCAATGTTAGAAGAAGGGACCTAGAATTTTAAGTCAATTATTGGGTCTACTTGAAAATCTCACCTATGAAAGGTGGGATGAGGTTTGGCAAGAAGGGGAAACTTAGTACCCGGTATGTGGGCCCTTATCAAATTTTGAAGCGTATTGGGAAATTTCCTATGAGTTAGACTTTTCGAATGAGTTGGCTCCAGTTCACCCGATATTTCATGGTTTTATGCTTAAAAAGTGCCTTGGTGATCCGGTATTCATCATTCCTTTAGAAGGTTTAGGAGTTGATGACAGTCTTTCATATGAAGAGATTCCGGTAGAGATTTTAGACCGACAAGTCAAAAGGTTGAGGAATAAGGAAATAGCTTCCGTTAATGTCTTATGGAGGAATCATTTAGTTGAGGGTGCTACATGGGAGGCTGAGGCCGATATGAAGTCCCATTATCCTCATATTTTTCCTTCTACTCCTATCCAAACTTGAGGTAAGTAGTTTTTTTTATTGAGTTTGGCATTTTGGAAGTCATTTGTGCTATAAGTGTTATTTATGATTTCCTTATGATATGCATGTTCTTGGGAGAACTCATATTTAGCATAAATTGAGTTTTCATGATTAATATGTTCTTGGTGCTGATTTGCATTTTGTGATGATGATTGCATATTTGATTTCATGAGATGATTTGTTGAACATGCTTAGTTATGATTTTGATGAAATGGCATATTGGCTCCATAATGTTGTGTTGAGATTGCTTTGAGTTGGAGAAGGTAGTTCCTCCTATGATGATATGAAATGATGAGTTTTGTGCATAATGGGTTGTGGATGTAGCTCATACTTCCTTATGTTGCATTGATTATGTATTGGGAATGGAGTTTATTTTTCCTCATATAAATTGTGCATTATTTTAATGTTACATACATGATGGGCTGCTAGTATTGAGTCTTTAATTTCGTAAGGTGTCTAAATCATCATTCAAGAATGAATGTTCTCAAGGGGAATATAATGTAACACTCCAGAAAATGGTAGGTTAAACTAGAGCCTAAACATAAGAGTAAATATCATAAAATGACTCCCCGAATGTTAATAAGTCATATAGGGTTGAAATGAGGTTTAGAAAGGTCAAAGCCAAGAGGCAAGTGCCAAGCCAAAGGGACCAAGCCAAAGCCAAAGGCCAAGGCTGCCCCTAGCCTAGGCATACTGCCTCACCCTTCATGAGGGCGACCACGGACCATGGTTCTCACCACGGGTTGTGAAGCTCACTTGGCCATGGATACTTTGAATTGTGTCTATGGTATTTTAGTAATTGAATCTTGTTTTATCCATGCCTATTGTAGTATTTCAAGGTGTGATTGTGAGAAATAATTTATGACCCTTGAAGGGTAAATTATGAAGGTTTGTACATGTTGATGAAAATTATGAATGAACTTATGATTCCCTTAAAAAGTAAAGATCCTATGACTATTGTGTAATTTGTGGTATTGATGAAAGATCATTCTCCGCTTACCCTTACACATGACTATGTATGAATTGTCTAAGATGATGATAATGTTGTTGTGTTGATTGAAAGGCTATTCTCATGAAACACTATGAACATGATGTGAAAGGTTTACTCGCATGCTAATGATGATTCTAAGGTTGAAGGTCCATTCTCACCTAATGGAATCTATGAGCTATTTTATGAGTTGTATTGAATGAAGGGCATGTTATTCCTTCACACATGTAAATACAATTCAAGACTAATTATGTATAATTTGAGAAATAATGCTTACCACCGAGTGGATATGGAAAATGAGGTAAAGGCCCTCCCGTCAATAGAATAGGCCGGGTCATCTAAATTATTCTCATGAGATGGAAGCTCCTCCTCCAATACGAGAGGTCGGGTTTCTAGAAGCAATCTCCCTATCCCATAACTATGTGCCCACATAGGTCTTTAGCTACTGGATCCACCTAAAAGCTAATACATTTAGTTCTACCTTAGGCAAGTAGGACACCTTCTTTTGGTGTGGGGTTACACGACACCAGATTCAATGTAGCTCACATGGTCTATGTCGGTTATGGCTACTTTCCCTACATGACAAGATGATGAATATGACACGAACTATACTTATGACTTCTTGATGAGTTTTACTTAGTAGGAGTGGGGGTATGGGACTTAACTTTTACATTGCACAAGTAGACTTAGAAAGGTTGTATGGGATGGTTCTTTATGTTATGATAACACATAAATGTATGCATGTATGTTGAATGGATTGTTGTTATGAATGACTTTCCTTATGTTCAAGTAATGTACATGACTATTTCTTATCTATGACTATTGACTATGATGAAGTCTAAAGATGATAGGTATTACTAAGGTGGCTTCAAAGAAGTACTTAGTATGGTTGGTATTATGGGATGCCAACCATACATTGCATAAGCATACCTTAGGGTTGCTAAGGTAAAGGTTCAACTATGTTGTGAGGATTTATGTGATGAATATGCTGTGACTTGTGTTTTACATTAAAATGCATAAGTGATTCTCAAACTTGACAAATGCATGCTTTTCAAATAAATTGTCCTTTTTATCATACTTCAAAGATTTTTATGCGTGCTTCCATACTTGGTACATATTTGTGCTAACCCCTATTTCTACTACAAATTTTATAAGTGTATGTTCCGGCTAGGTGAAGTGTACTTCCTTTCTTGACAAAGGCTTGGATTGCTTATCTCCAAGACTTGTGGTGAGTCCTCATGGTTCGAGGACAAAATGTCATTCACTTCTAGTTACTTTCTTATATTCTACTTTTGAGACTTTTCGATCATAAAGGGTTGTGACCCTATTGACATTCTATTGTAGTAGATGGACTATGAGACAATGTCTAGATTCTTTTTAGTTTTATGAAAAAGACTTTGATTGAGAAAATTGTAAATTCAGCATCATTTCTATTTTCTTATGTTTATGTATGCTAAGGGTTTGTATGAGACCCCTTCAGGGTCAAGTACGCCGTGTTACATCTAGGGGTACACCTGAGTGGTGACATTGTTAAGTTTAGTAATTGGCTTCAATTTATTTTTCTTCATGTAGTTTTTCTCATACACTGGAATGTTGCGCGTACTGTAAGTTGACTGTGATGCTTCAATTCCTCTTATTTATCTTCTACTTTGTGAAATCCATACTATAATTATAAATCTTCAGTAAGTTGACTGAAATTAGAATACTTCAGTAAGTTGATTAGAATTAGAATGTTTTCATTATTCTGTAAGTTGGCTGAAATTTAGAATGCTTCAGTAAGGAAAAAAATTTTTGAACGAGACATAAGTTACCAGTAAAAGTAATTGCACAGTGACCAACAACCTCTAAGATTAAATTAGTTAGCTAATTGATTGTTTATTAGTAGGTTTTACACTTAATGAGCTACTATTTGTTGTTGGTTAAGTGTAGAATTTTGCTTCAGTTTCTTTTTCTTCCTCTAAATTTTCTCACACAAAGGAAGTATTGTTTGTACTGTAAGTTGACTGTAATGCTTCAATTCCTCTTGTTTATCTTTAATTTTATGAGGTTTGTACTATTTTTAGATAGCTTTAGTAAAATTGACTAGATCCTGGAAGTTGATTTGAATTGGAATGCTTTCCTTATTTTGTATGTTGGCTGGAATCAGAATGCTTCAATATGGAAATTTGTTTTTGTCTAACTTAGTTTTGAAAAGCTCATAAACTATTTTCAGCATGCCTAGTGAGCTGCTCCAGCAACTTCTCACAACTTAGACCATCGTAAGTGGCACACACACTAACCCTCCGGTGGGAGAACCAAAACTACAGCCCAACTAATCAACTTAACCCAGGTAATACACATTTAAAGCTATGGAAACAGGTTTAAATAACAATAAAAATGGGGAGTTCCCAAAACTCCAAAGGTTTAAACAATTAACTAACCAAACTAATGCGGAAATTCAACCCCTAGAACCTGAAAGTCAATGTACCAAAACTCTACTAACGACAAGTTTAAGAACAAGGGGTGCAATCCCGAAACTAAACAACACCTTAAAAAAATAGTCTGAGTCCAAAAAGAGTGGACTTAAACAAGAAGGATTCATGGCAGCCTAAAAGAGCTGGCTCACCCTTGAATCTGGTCATGCTCAATAGTCACCTAGTTGCGGTCTATCAATAGCCGCCTGAAGATGCCCTGTACTCTACAAAGAACAAGCAAGTGCAGTATCAGTACACATCCACAGTGTACTGGTAGGATCACGCGGTTATCTCAATAAGTGTAACATACATAAGTCAATACAACAATATAATCACATGCACATATCGAACATATACAATATCATCAACATATACGAACAATGAACAACTTCACGATTCTCACATATCACATTTATATCAAATTAGAGCAACATATCATTTTCCAATATCAGTCATCATTAGATATGAACGAACTCATCACAAGTAGATACACAACACAATTCAATGGTCCTCTCACGGAACCCTATTCAATGGTCCTCTCATGGAACCCACACCCAAACTGTCAGCATACCGAAACGTGGTACCTGATCTAATGTTTATGCCGGAACATGGCAACCAATCCCATAATTATACCTGAACATGGCAATCGTTCCAAGTTAGTTATGCCGAAACGTAGCAACCGATCCAAGTTTAGTTATGCCGGAACGTGGCAACCGATCCAAGTTAGTTATGTCGTAACGTCGCAACCGATCCATTCAACACACCACCATCACAAACACAAGTATATCCTCAAGATCATACATTTAAGTCATGATTTCATGTTAACAATCATTCATCTATATCATTTACAAAAAGTTTGATCAATAATGCAACATTCATATATATACATGTATCATAATAAAGCAAGAACAAACATACATCACACAATCATAGAATCAGAACCATCACCTACCTCAAAACAAACTTGAAATCCTAAGAAACTTGATCCTTCCCTTTCTAGATTCATTCCGCTTGTTCTTGGTCTACAAACAATCAATATAATACGGGAATCAATAAACAATCACTAATTACCCGGATTACTAGCAATTCTATGAACCCTAGATCAAACCCATGATCCCAATTATCCAATTTAGAGTTGTTTTCCCTAATGACGGAATCATGTCATTACAATAGATACCAATTTACCCATCACTCATCCCCGAGTGATCAGCTAGGAAAGACTGGCTAAAGTAAGGGTAGAGTAGTATTTAAATCATCGAATTATTGGGGATACTTGTATCGCATGCCCTTCTTACCGAATCTCATTACCCTCTAAGGGTTTCACATATCCAACCTCAAACCAACCATTGAATACCTACATATTCTCCCTTACAATGCCTCAATGAAGTCATCTCAAAACTCGAGTGATAAATATTGTTGTATGAAAACTTAACTAACAACAAAACAATTCCTAACAACCACCAAAGTTGATCGTACACACCTCTGCCACATGTTATCAAAGACTTTGACACAAACATTACGACGAATCCTTTTTCACATAACCATGATAAAAATTTAAATCAAATCTCGCTAGAAATAGAATTGAACCTAAATCAACCAACAGACACTCATAATACCCAATAATCATAGTTCTTATCAACATCTCCATCTAACAACATAAATTACTATGAGCTTAAGTTACAAAAATATGGTCTTTAGACATCCGATACTAATCGAGGGATATGCCTAAGCATACAAACCCTCTAACAACACTATCTAAGAAGCTAGATTTAGTAATTGTAGGTTACCTCTCAAGAACAGTAGAATTGTACCCACAGATCCCCACATTCAACCACACATAAATGATACATGACCTTGACGACTAGAGGAATATTAAGATTGCCGGACAACCACAATTACGCATGGTAGCTCTTCTATAAATTCTCATAAGTAAGTGGTACATGTAGAACCACTAAAATACTTTAACAACTCCAAGACAACAACAATTATGTCATTCGAAGTAACCCAAATCTTCCTAATCTTCCTAATCTTCCCACTCAACCAAGAGAACATCGCAGGATTTGGTACCCCTGATCCACCACTAGGGATCCACCCACAAAAGTGAAACACACTAGAGCATAGCTGGTGAATCCTACTCACCACACTACTAACCACCATAAACACTCCGACCTTCTACCTTATTATCAACCAACACTTTTAAAAATAAAACCTTTCTTAGGTACTTAACAATCAATAGTAGTAAACTTGCGACTCACCCTAGGTGTAAGTCCTTTAAAATGCTCAATATAGGATACAATTGATCATTTCTCACCTTGCCAATTCATACCTTGACAACATATCTCACCACAAATGTAGACTTACAATGAAAAATCTGAATTGTAATTTCCACTGTATAACACAATCCCTTTCTCTATCAACATTAGCTTGTACCTTGAAGATTTTTGTTAATTCATGGATCTTCGCTTATCATTGATTGCATCTACATCGATCTTACAATATCCTTCACTAAAATTCCATCATACTCATTACTAAACTCAAAAACAAACCAAAACACTTATCATCACACTTGAGCTAATGTCTGTACACTCCTTTCTCAAGTCTTTTATAATAGTTTTTAACCAAATCTGACGGACTTGTGACACTATTACCATAGCCACAACAAAATGAATGAAATCACGCATCTCTGAACACAATTATCTACCCCTCTGAAGATATCTCTTTGACCTTTGCAATCAAATAAAATATTCTTGCTCTCGCCTCTCTCTAAAGGTTGTACTACATCCCACTATTTTGCTTCATTATGACTCTAGCTCTTTAATTTCTATTCGAATGGTGTCCCTCCATCTCTTAAAACATTCCATACAACCACGTTACTCACCAAATATTAGAAAACCACAACCTTAGGTACTCACAAGTCGTAATTTCTATACAAAATTTGCTTAATCAACAATCTCATTATATATTTGCATCCCATCACAATCCCCCATGAACTCTTATTACCATTATGCTCAGTCAGCCCTGACTATCACTATGAAGTCAACCTTTCATCAACACGACACCTTAAACTCAGGTATACCCATCAAATTCAAAGGGTTAACCCAATTTTATACACACTTACTTACTAAACTATTCAATTACATTCACCCAAGTATACTCAATGATACTTTCTCTATCCATAAGCTTGTCATTCCGGTATCAATCCACTCTTTTAGGTCTTAAGATAAAATCATCAGTCCTCATACTACCCTCCTTCTTTTTAACAAACAAGACAGGAGCACCACACTTGGAAACACTAGGACGAATGAACCCTTTATCAAAAAGCTCTTAGATTTGAGCCTTAAGCTCTCTTAATTATGTTGGAGCCATACGATACGGAAGGATGGAAATGGGGCAAGTGTTAGTTTCCAAGTCAATGCAGAAATCTATATCTCTATATGGAGGCATAATAGGCAAATCCATAGGAAACACTTCCTTAAAACTCAGACACCACAGGAACAAACTCAATAGAGGGAGACTCAACCTCAAGATCCCAAACATGAGCCAAATAAGCCAAACAACCCTGCACTACCAGTTTCCTAGTCTGAATGGAA
This sequence comes from Solanum verrucosum, assembly GCF_900185275.1. Taxonomy (NCBI): domain Eukaryota; kingdom Viridiplantae; phylum Streptophyta; class Magnoliopsida; order Solanales; family Solanaceae; genus Solanum; species Solanum verrucosum. The sequence continues at coordinate 1,171,922 of NW_026020370.1, forward strand.
GATATGAGCTTAGCTAGCTTAGGCTTGTACACCCCTTCCAACTCTAATCTTTCCCTACCGGGGATCTCTAGAGTTACCGACTCGGTATTACGATTAAGCCCGATATAATAGGGGGACAACCAAGTCATGCCTAAGATTATATCAAGTCAGTCATATCCAACATAACAAAATCAACACAAATCTAAAAATACATAACCACAACAGGACAACACGATACACATGGGCGACTATGACTGACTCTTTAACTGGGGTAGAAACATGGATGGGGAATCAAGTATATCACAAACCACATCAAATCCTAAGGAAAATTGAACTGACACATAGGAATACGTAGAACCCGAATCAAACAAAACATTAGCCATCCGGGCATAGACAAGAGTAGCTCTTGTGACCACTGCATCACACCCTCAAACTCGGTCTTACCTGAAAAGCATAAGACTGAGCCTTGTCATCTTGACAGGCAACCTCATTGCCTGGCTGCACTACTCCTCTACCTGTATTACCATTTCCCCGGCCTCCACGACCTCGTTGATTTCCTCCTCGTATGCCCAGGTTTTCCACAATTTTAACACACTTATAACTATATTTGATTGTTGAACACTGAATTAGATCACGGGGGTTAGTTCGGGTACAATTTGAGTTCTGAAATTGTGACTAGGGAAAACATGGGAGACAAGTCCAAGATTCTGTCTCGCTCTATCCCTCTTTGGAGGAAGAAATCCTGCACTGGCTGCCTCACCTTGGTGGGAAAAGACCCGCCCCAGCGGCCAAAACTGAAACAAAACCCCTGCCAATAATTTTTCTGGGTTCTTTTCTTTTCTAAATTTCACAAAGGTTCCCAGCTTTACTAAGCAATTTTTAGAGTACTCAATCCCCTTAGCTAGGATAATTATTTCCTACCCTGAGTCAACCCAACGAAGTACACACTTTAGAACCCTTCTACATCGTTTCAACACTACCATACACATATCCTTCGGATACACCCAGACTCTCACACAGTTATCAGTTGATCGCAAAGAACGTCCATATTTCTCTCTTACGAACCACGTCGTAATTTATCTAGACCCTTATACCTAATCTCGTGATGACTTTCTTTTCACAACAAGTTTCACGACACTCAAGTAGTTACAACTTGCAGACAAGTCCAAATTCTTTTATTACTTCGTTCCATAGACGACCATTACTGATAATCTATGTCTTATATGACCCCTAAGGCCAGATACCAATTGGAACCTTCTCAGTTCCAAATAACTTGCTTGTGTCCCTTCACACGGGACTGTGGCATCTAGTTCACTTCGTTGAGATACCAATTGGAATCGGGAGATACCAATTGGACTTAACTCATACCACAAGCGACAATAATAGCTAACGAGCCCCACAAAACTGTTAATTTCAATCACAGAACTTGGTCGAACCCAATTCTTAACCGCCTCAATTTTTAACTGATGGTAACCAGACCTTAAATCAATCTTAGAGAAAATCGATGCACCTTGCAATTGGTCAAAAAGGTCATGTATCTGAAGCAATGGATACTTGTTCTGAATGGTGACCCATTCAACTGTAGGTAGTCTATGCATATCCTCTCTTGCTAGTGATGGTGTTACCATTTTTGTTTCTCTAGCTAGGACCATAGAATGAAAGAGGAAAGATACCAATTTGTATCACCCAGATACCAATTGGATTCAAGTCATAGCACGAAGGAGTAGAAACAAGGGAGTTTTTCCTAATGTCCTATAGCCTCTAGAAGAAAAGTACGGACGTCATCGTACCGTTCTGCAAGACTCTCATCGACTCGTCTTGGTACAATGAGATCAACGAACCTAGGGTGGCGATACCAACTTGGTCACAACCCAGACCGCCGTGAGTGGCATCCACACTAACCCTCCAGTGGGATAACCAAAACTAATCAACTTAACCCAAGTAATACACATTTAAAGCTACAAAAACAGGTTTAAATAACAATAAAAATATGGAGTTCCCATAAACTCCAAAGGTTTAAACAATTAACTAACCAAACTAATGTGGAAAATCAACCCCTAGAACCTGAAAGTCAATGTACCAAAACTCTACTAATGACAAGTCTAAGAACAAGGGGTACAACCCCAAAACTAAACAACTCTTTAAACAAATAGTTTGAGTCCGAAAAGAGTGGACTTAATAGTCACCACAAAAGAGTGCAGTAAGTGTAGTATGAGTACGAAACCACGCGTACCCAGTATATCTCATAGACCAACAACGAAGAAGTAGTGACAGGAGTATATAAGAAAATAATTCTTTAATTTTACAAGTCCACCTTATACTTATCAACCAAGTGTCCATCCAATAGAGATAATCAATGTCACGTAATGTTCAACATCAATAAAGCACATACTCAAACAACAATGAAAGATGTAATGTGATGCAATGCAATGCAATATGAAACCATGAAATGATATGCCTCAAATGCCAGTACTCTTTCAACCGTATATAATGATACTCCTCGAAAATACATTGAGAGTTCATGACCCATGGGGACTCGCGAGGTCCATATACCGACACAAACGATCTCCACATGTCTGTGCAGACGATCTCAACGCACTATCACAAAATCAAATAATCCCAGCAAGAACGATCTCCACGCGCCCAACTTACAATCAAAACCAATCACTCACACAGATGATCTCCACATGCCCAAATTATAATCATAATTAGATCTCAACACAGACGATCTCCACATGTTAGACCTTTACTCACACTCAATCTCATGTCAATGCATGTGCACAATATGATATCAATAAAAAAGGGATAATGAAGCATTTCAATAAATCAAATGTCGCTATGACATATAATCACCTCAATTATCACAAACACACGGGTTCAATAAATAAACACAACCACACAAAAGAAATCAAGTCATTAAATACATCAACTAATGCTTATATGCTTTGGCATTCTTGAATTACAGTCTATCACATTATAGTAATATTTTTTCCCTTTAATAACACCGGTACTCATATTAATGCCCGTCACACCATTGGTATGAGACCCCCATCTTTCATCATTACCGATTGTCTATTCCAATTTTAATCTTTAATTAGGAAAATGTCCTTCAACGAAGTTTGAAAGTCTTAACATACCTCGAATGTTGAATATATGCCACAAATCCTCAAGATTTTGTCTTTCCCTTTTGTAAACTTCAAGACGTTCACCATCTATCACATATGCATTATTCATAAGTAAATGAGTTCATAGACACCTATATTGATATACCTCCACCCCGAACCACAAAGATCACCCGAAAGTTGAATCTACACTCATAAGGTTATAACTTGATCGTAGTAAAACTAAATAAAATCATACATACCTAATTTCCCATCAACTATAAAATATGAATTTATCATCACGTTCCTAATCTTGACATCAAATAATGTGAAGTCTCATATTTCCCAAATTCAAGTCTAGGGTTAAGTTTTAACCCCTCTTAGTATCATAAATCTAATGATATTCATATAATACAATACATCTAGTATTCAATTACGTATACTAATATCATTAAAAACTTGAATCATAATATGATAACTATGAGAAAACCCAAATTTAAGCCAAATTACGTAAATGGTTTCTAAACCACGGATACAAATATTAAATCGACATACATTCTTTATGAAAAAGTTGATCTGTAAGCCTAAAGCCATACACTCTTACCCCATAATTATTATCACATAATTTACCTGGCTCACCCTTGAATCATGTCACGCTTAATAGTCACCTAGCTAAGGTTTATCAATAGCCTCCTGAAGATGCCCTATACTCAACAAAGAAAAGACAAGTGCAGTATCAGTACACAACCACAGTATACTGGTAAGATGACGTGGCTATCCCAATAAGTGTAACATACATTAGTCAATACAACAATATAATCACATGCACATAGCGAACATATACAATATCATCAACATATATGAACAATGAATAACTTCACGATTCTCACATATCACATTTATATCAATTTAGAGCAACATACCGTCTTCCAATATCAATTATCATTAGATATGAACGAACTCATCACAAGTAGATACACAACACAATTCAATGCTCCTCTCACGGAACCCAATTCAATGGTCCTCTCATGGAACCCACACCCAAACTATTAGCATACCGAAACGTGGTACTCGATCCAATATTTATGTCAGAACGTGGCAATCGATCCCATAATTATGCTGAAACGTGGCAACCGATCCAAGTTAGTTATGTCAGAACGTGGAAACTAATCCAAGTTTAGTTATGCCAGAACGTGGCAACCGATCCAAGTTAGTTATGTCGGAATGTGGCAACCGGTCCATTCAACACACCACCATCACAATCACAAGTATATCCTCAAGATCATACATTTAAGTCATGATTTCATGGTAACCATCATTTATTTATCTCATTTACAATAATTGTGATCAATAATGCAGCATTCAGATACATACATGTATCATAATGAAGCAAGAACAAACATACATCACACAACCATAGAATCACAACTATCACCTACCTTGAAACAAGCTTGAAACCCTAAGAAACATTATCCTTCCCTTTTCGGATTCGTTCCGCTTGTTCTTGGTCTACAAACAATCAATATAATACGGGAATCAATAAACAATCACTAATTACCCAGATTACTAACAATTCTATGAACCCTAGATAAAACCCATGATCCCAATTATCCAATTTAGGGTTGTTTCCACCATAGAATCTATAACAAAACCCTCCCCCATCAATATTTATCCATTCTATTATGTTATACGGATCAAAAAATGGATTCGGGAAATGAAAAGCTTACATTTAGCCTCAAGAATGGTGAAAAATGAGTAGGAGTCGCCAGGGGTTCATTTCTTCGCTCTAAGAAAATCAAAAATTTCATAATAAGGCTGCTTAGGGGTTTATTAACGACATAAAGTTGCGTCGAGCCCGCCACATCGGCCATCACCCCGCTACAGCGGCACCGCTAGAGCAACCAGAAAGCCCCGCCAAGGCGGCTTGCACGAACCAGTGAGCTATTTAAAGAATTCCAAAATCCCCATTTCACAACAAACCTCTAACCAACGATGCTCAATAAATACCCTTTACGCTAAAATCGATTCTAGAAGTTCTACTCGCCTGAATTCAATTTCGTAAAGTCGTATGGATTCCTTAACGAGGTATCTAACTACTCATGTAATAAAAATCATAATTAACTCACCCGAATGTTACTACATTTTCTTACACGTCATTGACTCTGATTTAGTCCAAATCTGGACTAGGCTAGGAAATTTCAAGTTACTACGAAAAAGTTTTCTAGCCCCAATTTTTTCCCATTGACTTTTCCCTAACGACTGAATCAGGTTGTTACACAACTATTTTTGTTTGGTCTATCTGCTTAAATTATGTAGAGAGTATCTTTTGGGCAATCAATTTGCTTTTGTTTTTCCTGTTTTGTCAATTTAAACATAAATAGGAATATGAATAATCTAGAGCGTGGTTGAATGTATGAGATATTGGATGGTCGAGAAGCTATAAACTCTAGTTTCGTAATCGGTGTGGATAACTTTATTCAATTTGCATGTTCGCAACAAAATCGCATGAGTGGTGAAAAAGTGAGATGTCCATGTAAAAAATGTCATAACTTTAGATACATGGATGTCGAAACCATTAAAAATCAACTTTATAAGTCTGGATTTGTTGATAACTATTTGGTTTGGAAGAATCAGGGAAAAAAAGATGTGATCAATGAGAATTCTTCTGGTCAAGATTTTCACGGTGGGGCTCAACCTGAATTAGGATTTGATAATCCATATCGACAAATGATTTTGGATGCAGCTGGTCCTAACTTTCCCCAGGGTTCGAGTTCACAATCTTTTAACAATAATGAACACGAGTCATCTCCTCCTTGTGAACCTTTGGTGGAAGAAAATCCTAATCCTGAGTCCCAAAATTTTTATGATTTGCTACAGGCAGCCAATGCAAAATTGTATCCCGGTTCTTCCCTCTCTCAACTTGCGGCTGTGTCTCGAATGTTAATATTAAAATGGAGAACAAAATATCATAAAGAGTGTATAGCCAAATGATGCAATTCTTGAAAGATGTTTCACCAGAAGATAACATAGTTCTTGATAGCTATTATCAAACCAAGAAACTAGTGAGTAGCTTAGGTTTGCCGGTTGAAAAAATTGATTAGTGTGAATTCGGGTGTATGTTGTATTGGGATGATGATGAACACATTACTTCTTGCAAATTTTGTGGACATGAGAGATACAAGAGTCGTGTTGGCTCTCGTAAGAGGAAATTGGTTCCATATAAGAAAATGTATTATTTTCCTTTGATTCCTAGATTGCGAAGATTATATGCATCACATGCTACAACTTCAGACATGATATGGCATCATGAGCATACAAAAGAGGATGGTGTAATGTGTTATCTATCAGACTCCAAGGCTTGGAAGAACGTTATTGAAACTCATCCTTTTTTTTGCTGTTGAACCAAGAAATATAAGATTGAGATTATGTACTGATGGTTTCCAACCATTTAGTCAGTCTGGGAGCAAATACTCTTCGTGGACTGTGATTTTTACTCCGTACAATTTACCTCCAGGGATGTGTATGAAGGAGGCTTATATGTTCTTAACAGTCATTGTTCTGGGGCCAAACAACCCCAAACATAAAATTGATGTTTATCTACAGCCTCTAATAAAAAAATGACATTATTATGGGAGATAGGTGTTGAAGCATTTGACATGTAAAATGAGCAAAACTTTCTACTAAGGGCAGCTTTGATGCGGACAATTAGTTACTTTCCAGCATATTCTATGTTATCGGGATGGAGCACTACAGCACTGCAGGTAAGTTAGCATGCCCATAATGTATGGAGGAAACACAATCCTTTAGATTGAAACATGGTAGGAAAACATCCTTGTTTGACTATCATAGGATGTTTCTTGGTCAGCATCACCCATTTAGGAGAGATCGTAAGAATTTTCTTAAAGGCAAGACTGTCCAAAGATCACCACTTCCCTATAGAACAAGAGAGGATTATTGAACCGAATTTGTGATTTGGGAATATGAAAAGTAACAGACTTAGATGCAGAAGAAGTTAATCAAAGAATATGTAAGTTTTGTGGATGGAAAAAGCGAAGCATCTTTTGGGATTTCCCTTATTAGGGTTCGAACATGATTCGACATAATCTTCATGTCATGCATATTGAAAAAAAATTCTTCAATAATGTGTTTAACACAGTTCTTAATTTTGATGACAAAACCAAAGACAATCCACATTCACGTTAAGATATGGTAGAATATTGTGATCGACCTCAATTGGCAAAGGATAGTAGTGAAAAATATCCCAAAGCTATATATACAATAGACAAGGAAGCACGAGCTATCTTGTTCAATCGGGTGAAAGAGTTAAAGTTTCTGGATGGGTATGTTTCAAATTTGGGTGGATGTCCAGACAAAAATGCGAAAAGGATTTTTGGCATGAAAAGTCACGATTGCCACATGTTCAGGTAACAACTAATGCCTATTGCTTTTCATGAGCTACTTCCTAGTAATGTGTGGCAGGCACTAACAGAATTGAGCTTATTTTTTAAAGATCTAACTTCAACCACTCTTCGAGTGGATGACATGGAGAGATTAGAGGGAGATATCCCACAAATCTTGTGCAAGTTAGGATGAATATTTCCTCCTGGGTTCTTTGAGTCAATGGAACATCTTCTTGTGCACCTTCCATATGAAGAAAGGATAGTTGGACCTGTGCAGTACTGATGGATACTAGTAGGGTAAACACTCCTTTTCTAATGTAATGGTCCATCTGTTTTATCGAGGTATCTAGGAAATCTTAAAAGGATGATTAGGAATAAAGCTAGTGTTGAGGGTTCCATTTGTGAAGCGTACTTGATGACTGAGTCAACACAACTGTTTTTTCATTATTTTGAACCTCATGTCATGACACGTAATCATAATGTGGATCGTAACGATGACGGTGGTGATATGAATGATCATGAAGGAAATTTATCAATATTTTCCCATCCTGGTCGACTAGGGGGAGAAGCAAAAAAAAAGGGATTTATCCCTTGAAGAAATCAAGGCCGCCCAAACTTATATCTTACTAAATTGTAAGGAGGTTGAGCCATTTGTGTTGTAACAAAAGTTAGTTATATTTTCTTAATAACATAAACATATCCTTATATAAAGACTTTTCAATTTAACATATTTTGTTGTAATGAAGTATGTTCATGCAACGTTTGCTAGAAGAATTTCCGAATCTATCTCCATGTCAAATAGACGAAAGTCTTGAAGCAAATTTCTTTACATGGTTCAAGGAATTTGTAAGATTTTGAAAAATTATTCTCTTTAATACGGTGATGTACTTAGATTGACTTTTCAAATATTACTAAGTCTTGCAATTTTTTTAAATAGGTTCGATGCAATCCCATTGAGAATGAATTCTTGCTCGTGGACCATTAATAAACGCTACATGTCATTTTAGTTTTTTTGTTAATGGATACAAATTTCACACATAATGTCATGGTAGTGCAAGATCAACAATGAATAGTGGAGTTTGTATCTCTAATCCAAATTTTGGTGATTATTATGGACGAATAAAAGAGATTATACAAGTGGAATACCATGTAGCACTTTTAAAGCAAACTGTATTATTCAAATGTGAATGGTTTGACCCAACTATGAATGTTGGTGTTAAAAAGCAAAATCAGTACAAATTGGTTGATATTAACCATCGTCGTCGATATAAAAAATATGAACCTTTTATTCTTGCAATGCAAGCAACTCAAGTGTGTTATGTGCCTTATCCCAGCAAGAAAAAAGACAGGGTTGATTGGGCAGTTGTATTGAAGGTCAAACCTCGAAATGTTGTTGAATTACCTAATGAGGAAGAGACGACAATTTCATAATTGAATGTTTCATTCCAAGTTGAAGTCTACGAGATAGATATGACTATTTTCGTTGACGATAGTTTTAGTCTTGAAAAAAAAAAATTTGCTTTTGCTTTTTTTAAAAAGAAGAAATTTTTAGTTTCTTCCCAATATAAGAAAAATTGCTTGCAATTTTACAAGTTTGCCAAACACCTATTTTTTCAAAAACAAAAAAAAAAATCAAAATAAGTAGGTCTAAGCTCTTAACAGCAATGCAGATTCTTAATATTTTTGATCATTTTTTTAGTACTTGAATTTTATTTCTCCAAGCTAAAGAGGAATACGTATGTTTTCATTGTTCTCCTTTGCGTCACTTACCCATCATAAAATTGGATGCCTAATGCAGAATTTATACCACGTTGCATCTCCCTTTATTTCTTCAAAAATCTTTTTTCCGACATTGTGAGTCTTGTCTTGTTTCTTTCATTCTCCTCTTTTGAGTTAAGATGTCTTTATTCTAATTAATTGATCTTTATATTTTCCCATTTGTGTCCACATAAATTCCACCATGATTCATGTTGTTGTTTTCTTTTATGAGTGAACAATAATAAGAGTACAACTCACAATGATGATAATTATAAAATTATCACTAATCACTTAGATGAGTGCATATTTAAATGAGTGATATTTGTTATATTTTAAAGGGATAATGTATAAGCACTCTTTAGACTATGAGACACATCTTAACTAAGATCCTATTATCCCCCTAACTCTTTTTTTCTTTTTGTAATTTTGTACATATTTTGGCTTACGTGGCACACTTCGTGACTCCACTTAGGTGAGGCGTGTAGGAGATCTAGAGGTCACGTAGATCAAAAAGATGTTTAAAATTACAAAAAAAATGAGTTCGGGAGGGGGGGGTTAATAGGACTTTAGTTTAGTTAAGGTGTGTCTGCGAGATTTCAACCATAGTCTAGGGGGGTACTTGTGCCTTATCAAAAAATTTAAAGGTCTAGATTAAATTTAGTTAACAGACCTCTTAATCATAATTAAAAAATGGGAAATGGCACAAATATGTCATCAAACTTTGAGAAAAGGTTCATCGATGTCATCCATTAAAAGTTTGGTCCACCTATGCCATTTTCGTTTGAGAAAAAGGTTCATTCATGCTATTATTGGTTAATTGAAATAACACAGATTAGCCTTTTTCTCAAAGTTTGTGGCATGACTGAGTTTGTTTCTTTAAAAAAATTATTTAATTAATGGTGTGACTGAATCATAATTGACCACATGTAAAAAATAATTTTGCAAGGAATCGAAACTATTTTCAGTTAATAAATAAGGACATGGATGAACCTTTTCTAAAGCGATAATGACATAGATTAACTTACTTTTAATAGATGACATATATTACCGTTTTCTCAAAATTCGATAAAATATTTAAGTCTTTTTCCCATTAAAATATGAATTAAGAAAAAAAAAACTCACACAAGTTTAATAAGAATAGTCTCATCTTTTAACTAATTTCGACTCTTCATTAACATCATTACTTCCATGATATAGGTTTTACATCACCATTAATAGCTTTTCCCTGATCTAAAGGCAAGAATATTCTTCTTCTTTTTTAATATCTAACCCAAAAAAGAAAAAGACAACATAATTAAGTAAACAAAGAGACCAACTTTATTTTTAAACAGATAATACTCTAAAACAGTTTACAAATGCTATTATACAATTTTTTTTTTCCTCTCCGTTTATTTTGACATAATTTTATTTGCCAAATACTTATCTTTTTTACTCCACAAAAATAGATTTTTATTTTTTTCGGTCAAATATAGTTTACAAGATGTGAATGAAAAATATAATGTTATATGCTAAAGTAATTCAGAAAACATGATTTGAAATATATTTTTTAACACTAAATTTTAAGAGATTATTTTGAGTTATTTTGGTGTATTTTGTATCTTCTATATATTTTTTTATTAAGGATATTCATGATTTGATTTTATAAATTTTTTAAATAAAATTAAAATTATATCAAAAAGAAATTGGAAGATGAAAATTTTCTTTTCAAAGTAGGTGAGCTTTTTCCTAATTTGTTCATGATTAAGAGGCTTGTTAATTTAAATTTACTCTAGATTTTTAAATTTTGAATATGATAGGGGTCAATCATGTAATTATTCACTTAGGAAATGGAAAGAAGGTGTAATGTAGATGAGCCAAATCGTTTGGATTTGGTACACTTTAACAAAAATTAAGGATATAAATTATAATCTCCTTGTCATTATTGCATTTTTGATTGTTTTTAAATTATTTTACTATAAAATATAAAGTAGTTGATCAAAAGCATCATTAAATAAAGGATGAATATAAAAAAAAGTCTCAATAATTCTCTTATACTTTGAACAATTCACTTATTTTGATCTATTTAAAAAATCACAACAATTCACTTTCGCGTATTTGAAAGTAGTAAACACAAAACATTGAATCGACACATCGACTTTACTAACAGAATCAAAATTTAAATGTCCCATGTGTTACATCTTAATTTGGAGCATATTCTCTATGGTAAGCACTTAAATGTTCTTTTCTCTTAGATAGCTTATTGTTTATTTAGAAGGTTAGCTCAACTTTCCCCTGATCTCCATGGTATATATTTTGTTGATAAATATTGTTGGGCGGTTGTTCACAATTTGAATTTAAATTTTAGGTTTAGCAAACATAAAAATCATATTTGTATGCTATAGCTATAGTTGATATAATTGCTCTCCATAGCAAACTTTATGTTTGCTATGGAGCATTAGATTGTATAAATCACTGGCAGCCTCTCATTTGTATAAATCGTTGGCAGACTCTCATTTCTATAAATCGTTAGCAGCCTCTCGTTTGTATAAATCGATGGCAGCCACTCAATTCAATTGTATTTATGCAGTACCTAGGAACCCAGACTTAGAAAATGCAGCAGAAAACCAACAGCAGTAGGTGAACCACGACAGGGTTCACAGACTCTGAAAGGGACCACGGTCAATTAACCTATCCGTGGACTCACACTTGTCCAGAAGTGGTGGACCACGGGACCCTTCAATGGTCGTGGACCACCTCACGGACCGTGCTGGCAAGTCGTGGTCGCCAGGCAGAGACCACTTTGCCCAGACGTCAGACCGCAGGAACCTTCACGGGTCGTGGTCCTGACGACGAGCCGTGGTAATGCCCGTGAAGTGCCTTCCTAGAATCAGCTCATGAAAACGGCTAGGTGTTGACCCACGGTCGGACTGACAGACCGTAGGTCACACCACGGCCCGTGGATCAAAGCCCCAAAATCAAGTCTCTGAAAGACAATCCATGGTTGACAGGACGGACCGTGGGTCAGTCCACGGACCGTTAGTTAGCCTATGGTCGGCTTCGGATGACTTTTAAGTCAGGGGTCATTTGGTCTTTTTCTTATGCGTTGGACCCCTAAACTACATTGTTTAACTCCTAAACTACATAGTTTTGGTCAGTTTTAGCCTAGCAACTTAATTAGAACCTACCCTAGTCAATTCTTTCTCAAAATAATTGATCAAACTTCAAACCATAGAGGAGAAAGAGTCAACCAAAGCTTTCCAAGAATTTATCAAGGTTTCCTTCAGTTCGAGCTCAAAATCGAAAGATTTCTCTGTGGAATTCTTCACCAGGCATGTGAAATTTTACTAGTGGGTTCCTTTCACCCATTAGGTCCCTAGAATTCAGTCAGATTCTTGATTCCCTTCATATTATCTAGACCTAGGGTTTCTAGAATTTCAGTAGATTATTATGAATTAGTTACTTTAATGTTTCTAATCAAATTATCATGATTTTAGCATTGTTTTGCGTAGATCCTTTCAAAAATTCAGAACCCTAGCTATGCAGTTTTTTTAGTTCATGAATTACACATGCTAGGTCAGTTATTTCAGATATACATGCCTCAGATTTGAATGTTTCATTATCAGCATATTAATGTTGCATTTTCATTTAGCATGTCCGTTTTGAGCTATCCTGTATTACAGATATTCACTCACAAATTGTTAATTTCATAATCAATTGAGAGAAGTTTAATACCAAGCGGACTAGGGTCAGTCACCCTCAAGTCCCAGAACTACGTGCCCCATAGGTTGGAAGTCCCATATGTAGGCATCATTATAGTGATCACGCCAGTCATGCCTTTATGCCTCTGGTAGGGTATATTGGGTCCTCTCGATAGGGCGTATACAACGGACTCCACATTTAGCTCATGTGATTTTATGTCGGTTATAAGTAGCTCCATTACAGACAGATTCTATTGTATTGACCATGTTATCAATTACAGTCAGATTTCAGTCTCAACATGTTATAGACTTGGTTATTGGATTCAGTTATTTCATGTTGAGTATTCTCAGTTTAGTATCATGCTTATCTCTTATCATTGCTCAGATATCTGCTTTTGTTCAGTTATGATTATTGTTCATCTTTACTCTATCATGTATGCTCAGTACCCTTCAAGTACTGACACATACTATGCGCTACATCTTCTCGTGATGTAGGTTCAGATTCTCAGCTTCCAGATCACGCATAGATTGGTTCCCGATCATCAGTTCAGCAGCATCAGCGGTTAGTCCTCATTCTTCGAGGATGATTGACATGACTATTTTCCTTTGCTTTTAGTTCTAGTTTCAGTATTTACTAGACTTTGTTGGGGCATGTCCCAGCATTTTGTCATTAGAGGCTTTATTTCAAACATAGTTAGAATCAGCTTTAGTATTCGAGTTTGACTTTCCAGCTGTTGTTAAACTCTCAGTTTCAATATATTTAGATTTAGTATGGGTATTCCCCATAATTTCAGAATATCTTATGATTAGTTTCCGCATAGTATTTCTTTACTTTAGTTTATTTAGTATGCTTATGATATGCCAGCAGGGTTAGCTTACGGTCACTTGTGATCCTAAGTCCCATGTCCACGTCCTAGGGTAGGCTCGGGGCGTGATAAACTTGGTATCAGAGCATTAAGTTTCCTAGGATGTCTGAAAAGCCGCACTAAGTAAAGTCATTTTCATGGGTGTGAAGTACACCACATCTGATGAAAAGGAGGCTGCAAGGTGTTTTAGGAAAAACTTAATTTTCTTATTACTCTTATCGTGCGTAAGGTATGATCTAATTCCTCTATTCTAACTTGACGTTATACGGTTTTAGATCATGCCTCCTCGTAGAGCTTGCTGAAAAATGTGAATGCACGCAATGCTAACACAGCTCCTCCAGCCCCAGATCAGGAAGTTTTGAATGCTGAGTTTTGGAACGACATTCAGCTTTTGGCTCAGAGTGTGACTAATCAGAACAGCCAGCAAGTTCTAGTTCCTGCAAATGCTAGTGGTGGATCAGTGGTAGCCAGGGTTCGCGATTTTGTTAGGATGAATCTGCCAGAGTTCTTAGGATCGCAGATTGGTGAGGATCCCCAAAACTTCATAGATGAGGTCAAGAAGATCTTTGGAAGTATGCAAGTGATAGGTAATAATAGGGTAGAGTTGGCATCCTATCAGCTTAAGGATGTAGCTCATACCTGGTATACTCAATGGAAAGAGAACAGGGGTACAAATGCAGCTCCTATCACTTGGGAATGCTTTAGTGAGACCTTTCTGGATAGGTTTTTCCCAAGAGAGTTTAGGGAGGCAAAAGCTCAGGAGTTCACGAATTTGAGGCAAGGTAACAAACAGTCCAAGAGTATGGGCTCAAGTTCACCTAACTCTCCACGTATGCTCCTCACATGGTTGTCGATTCCACTGCTCAAATGAACAAGTTTCTATATGGGGTATCCAACTTAGTGAAAACAATGTAGGAATGCTATGTTTCTGGAAAATATGAACATCTCTAGGCTCATGACTCATGCTCAGCAGGTTGAGGGAGATAAGCTTGTAACATCTCGCAACTTGAAATAATCATTTTAGGAAAGTATAAGGAAATCTGGAAATTTTAAGTAAGTTAAATTTGGATTTTGGTCAACTTCAATCAGCCATAACTCCTATCTCAGGATGTGTTAGGTGTATTTTCATATATGTTTTGAAAGCTCTTGGAATTATATTTCCAAAGTGGCTGAGTTTGCACGATTCCAAGTTCGAATAAATGAGTTACGTCCTTTGGAAGTTGGGCAGTTCAAATAAAGAAATGCCCAATCCGGATTTTAAAGGGTAGTTTGGTCTTTTCCTTACCCAATTAATTAAATTCGTTGTTAGTAAAATAATTGGGGTCAAGACTGAGTTAGTTCAGTTTACACTTTTGAAAATTAGAGTTGGGGTTCTTGGAGAAAGAACGCAAGAGAAAGGAGAAGAAGAAAAGAAAGATTCACCAAGAACGATCGATTTTGGTGGTGGATTCGCCAAGGAATTGATTCTACAAGGTATGTGAGTCTCTCATAGCGTTGGGTTCATTCACCCACGCGCCAAACATGTTTACTTCAGTGCAGTTCATCCTAAAAGAGTTTGAATGTTGATGTTCTTGACATGAATTCTTGAATTTGAATGTTGTTCTTGAATTGGGTTGAATTGTGGAGTTTCTGAGATCTTTACATTGTGTTTTAGAGTTACCTTGAGTTAGGTTCTTGAGTACATACGTTGGGTATTGGGATCTAAATGAATTTGAGAAAATATTCGAGTTTAGGCGAATTGGGGTTGGAAAACGAATAAGGAAAAAGTCGAGCAGACTTCGTCAAACAAGTCCACGTCGCGGACTTGTTCCTCCAGTGAACAAAAATTGACTCCGCATCGCGGACAGGACGCGGACTCCGCTGTCTCAAAATTTAATTTCGCAAGTATTTATTTAGAAACATCTCCGCGTCACGGACGTGTTCCAAGACGGTGATTTTGTAACTTTTCTCAAGTTTATCTATTTGAAATCATTCCTAACCATTATGAGGTCTTTCCAAACACAAATCATAATCCTTGAATCCATAATTCAATTCAAGGATCGGTTAAGAGTCAAGCCAAGAGCAGGTAAGATCAAAGTCAAGAAAAGTCAAGAGTCAAGTTAAGATAAATTCTTAAAGCTTTCAAAATGTCTTTCACAAATGTTTTAACTTTGTTTTAAGATGTAAGTTTTGAGTTCAGTAAACAGTAAAGTTGATGTTCGTTTCTTCAAAGAAGCATATGGGGACTAAGTATTTCCCCAAAGAGATTTAAAATGTTATTCACATTTAAATAAGAACGGAAACTGAGATTTCTAGAGAGCCTTCGGTCTAGTTTTCAGAAAGGAGTAATAGCTTTCTAAATGAAGCAAGAAGGGAAACTGAGATTTCCAGGATAGCCTTTGAGCTAAGGTTTTGAGCACTAATCTCAAATCAGAGAAGAGGTATGCTTTTTCAAAACATATGAGCTAGTATATTTTGGTCGTAGTATTGAGCACCAAATTGGGGACGATCATGTGTTCAGATAACTTACATCGCCATAAAACTATGTAGCCACCATGGGTAGAAAAGGGTCATACTTTTTAGATGAATCCTTTTCGAAATATACTAGTGGATCCATTAGGCAGTTCAAGTCCTATACCTTTGGCCGGGTGTAAGATGCGCTGGCAGCGTGAGGTAGATCGATGTATCATCACTATAGCTTTTATGTGATGGTTATCGGTTAGAGAAACTCCCACAGAAGTATTGTATTTTTTATATACATCAGTTTATTTGTATTTTTACATACATCTTAGAGTTATTTGTATATTTGCATACACACAGAGTTAATATAATGTTTTTAAACAACTTTTCTTTATATTACACTTGTTTTTAAACTGCTTTATATTGAAATGAGTTCAGTCATGTTGAGTTGAGTTGAGCCAGGTAAGTTCTTCAGTTTCTCTCAGATTCTTTCTAGCCTATGTTGTTTTTGCATTCCAACTCGCATACTCGTACATTCAATGTACTGATGCCAGTTGGCTTGCATCATCTTATGATGCAGACACAAGAAACTAGGATCGGCATTCCGGCGCATCGTTGATCCAGTAAGCAGTTCAGAGTGTGTTGGTGAGCCTCCTTGCATTCCGGAGGATCCATTTCATTGCTTTCTAGTTTTGTTTATTAGGATGTTGTGGGGTCTGTCCCAACATCCATCTCAGTTGTTATTAGAGGCTTCATAGACAGTCAGATGTTAGTTATTTAGTCTTATTCATTTCATTTGTATCGTTTAAGACTTGAGTTGACATTTTGGCTAAGATGTTATTTCTTTAAATTATAGATATGAATATTGTCTTCCGCTGAGTTCAGTAAGCCAGGCCAAGGGTTCGCTTGGGGCCAGCAATGGTCATCTAGTGCTGGCCACGTCTAGGGTGTAGGCTCGAGGCATCACAAAGCTTAGGGGACAAGCTAAGGATAGTAAGAAGGCTAGAACAGGCAATTATGAGTATTCTCGACAGAAATTGGGTGGTGGAAATCGCTCACAGTTTCAGCAAAAGTTTTCAGCTCTAGCACCTTCATCAACTAGTGTTCCATCCTCCAAGTTCTGATATGATCAGAAAGGTAGGGCATTAAGTTCTAAGTCTAAGAGGAGTGCTTCAGGCACCAGAACCTACCCAACTTGTCCAAAGTGTGGTACGAACCATTCGGGCAAGTGTCTTGTAGGAAAGGAATGATGCTTTGGGTGCGGTCAATCTAGTCACAAGTTGAGAGATTTTCCTTCTTCTAAACAAGGTCAAAGGGCAATAATAGTAGAGCTCAGTCCACAACTTCAGCAGCACCAGCAGGTCGCCCGACTTAGCAAGGTAACTCACCTTGTACAGGTGGCGGACAACGCCAAAATAAGTTGTATGCTCTTTAGGCTCGCCAGGATAAAAAGTACTTTACGAGTCTTTGACTTAGTTGTTTATGCTTTGTTAGATTCAGGGGCTACTATTTCCTTCGTAACTTCTTATATAGCAGTAAACTTTGATGTTAGTCCAGAAACTCTCTCAGAACCCTTCTTAGTCTCTACTCCAATCGTTGACCCAGTTATAGCTAGACGGGTATACAAAAATTGCATTGTCACAGTCTCCCAAAAAGTCAACTCAGCAGATCTTGTAGATTTAGAAATGGTAGATTTTGATATTATTCTAGGCATGGATTGGTTACATTCCTATTATGCCTCAATCGATTGTAGAACTAGGATTGTTCGTTTTCAGTTTCCAGATGAACCAATCTTAGAACGGAAGGGTAGTAGCTTAGCACCTATGGGTCGATTCATTTCTTACCTTAAGGCCAGAAAGATCATCTCTAGGGGTTATCTCTATCATATAGTTCGGGTTAAGGATTCAAGCTCTGAAACCCCACTCTTGAGTCAATTCCAGTAGTTAATGAGTTCCCAAAAGTGTTTCCTCAAGATATTTCCGGAGTTTTTCCCAAAAGGGAAATCAACTTTGGAATTTATATCCTTCTAGATACCCAGCCTATTTCTATTCCTCCTTACAGAATGGCTCTAGCTGTGCTTAAGGAATTGAAAAAGCAGTTGAAAGACCTTCTAGATAAGGGCTTCATCAAACCTACTATTTCCCCATGAGGTGCACCTGTGTTGTTCGTGAAAAAAAAAGATGGTTCTCTTAGAATGTCCATTGACTACAGGCAGTTGAACAAGGTTACAATCAAGAATAAGTATCCTATCCCTAGTATTGATGACTTGTTTGACCAACTTCAGGGTTCTAGTCATTTCTCAAAGATAGACCTCAGATCCGATTATTATTAGCTTAGAGTCAGAGATATTGACATCCTGAAAATAGCCTTCAGAACTCAGTATGGTCATTATGAATTTTTAGTTATGTTATTTGGACTAACCAATGCTTCTGCAACTTTCATGGATTTGATGAACAAAGTGTTCAAGCAGTATTTGGACTTGTTCGTTATCGTCTTTATTGATGAAATCCTCATTTACTCTAGGAATGAGGAAGAACATGCAAATCATTTGAGGGTTGTCTTGCAAACTCTCAAATATCGCCAGTTATTTGCTAAATTTATCAAATGTGAGTTTTGGTTGCAATTCGTTGATTTCCTTGGTCACATTATGTCTAGCGAAGGGATCTGAGTGGATTCTCAGAAAATTGAAGCAGTGAAACAATGGCCTATACCTACCTCTCCTACCGATATCAGAAGTTTCTTGGGTTTGGCTAGTTATTACAGAAGGTTCATGGAAGGATTTTCATCCATAGCCTTTCCATTGACTAAGTTAACTAAGAAAAAGGTTAAGTTTCACTAGTTAGATGATTGTGAGAAACGCTTCGCAGAACTGAACATTAGGTTGACTACAACTTATGTTTTGACTCTACTAGAGGGTTCAGACGGTTATGTTATTGATTGTGATGCATCTAGAGTCAGCCTAGGTTGTGTGTATATGCAGCGAGGTAAGGTCAATGCTTATGCTTCTACACAACTTAAGGTGCATGAGAAGAAATATCAAACTCATGACCTCGAACTTGCAGCAGTGGTGTTTGCACTTAAGATTTGGAGACATTACTTGTATGGTGTTCACGTAGATGTGGTCACAGACCATAAGGTCCTTCAGTATGTGTTCACCCAGAAAGAGTTGAATCTTCTCCAGAGGAGATGCCTTGTGTTCCTCAAGGATTATGATATGAGTGTGCATTACCATCCTGGTAAGGCCAACGTTGTAGCAGATGCTATTAGTAGACTATTTATGGGTAGTGTAGCACAAGTTGAGGAAGAAAGAAAGGAATTAGCAAAGGATGTTCACAGACTTGGTCACTTAGGAGTTCGTCTTATGAGCATTTCAAATAGCAGTGTAACAGTTCAATATGGGCAGAATCTTCATTGGTAGCGGAGGTTAAGGAAAAGCAAGACAGTGATCCGATAATGCTTCAACTAAAAGGTGTATTCCATCAACAGAAAGTTGAGGTTTTCTCCCAAGGGGGAGATGGTGTGCTTCGCTATCAAGGTTGATTATGTGTTCCTAAGGTAGGTGAATTGAAACAGCACATTCTTGCAAAAGCCCATAACTCCAGACATTCTATTCATCCAGGCGCCACTAAGATGTACTGTGATCTGAGGGAAGTCTTTTGGTGGAATGGCATGAAAAGAGATATAGCGGATTTTGTGGCTAAGTACCCAAATTGCCAGCAAGTGAAGGTAGAACATCAGAAACCAGGAGGTATGACTCAAAAGATCAACACTCCTACTTGGAAGTGGGATGTGATCAACATGGACTTCATTATAGGTTTACCTCATACTCGTAGACAGCATGACTCAATTTGGGTGATAGTTGAAAGAGTTACTAAGTCTGCGCGCTTTTTGGCAGTTAAGACTATAGATTCGGCGGAGGACTACACCAAGCTTTACATTAATGAGATAGTCAGGTTGTATGGAGTTTCTTTGTCTATCATCTCAGATAGAGGTCCTCAGTTTACCTCTCATTTCTAGAAGTCATTTCAGAAAGGTCTTAGTACTTAGGTTAATCTTAGCACAACATTTCATCCACAGAAGGATGGTCAGGCAGAGCGTACCATTCAAACCTTAGAGGACATGTTGAGAGTTTGTGTGCTCGATTTCAAGGGTAGTTGGGATGATCACCTTCCTCTTATAGAGTTCACCTACAATAATAGTTATCATTCCAACATTCAGATGTCCCCTTATGAGGCATTGTATGGGCATAGATGTAGATCTCATGTTGGTTGGTTTAAAGAAGGTGAAGCAGCCTTGATAGGGCCAAATTCAACTCATGATGCTATGGAAAAAGTGCAACTCATTAGAGATAGACTTAAGAGAGCCCAGAGTCGCCAGAAGTCCTATGCAGATGTAAGGAGAAGGGAATTAGAGTTCCAAGTTGATGATTGGGTTTTCCTGAAAGTGTCACCTATGAAGGGGGTGATGAGATTTGGCAAGAAAGGAAAACTCAGTCCTACATATGTAGGCCCTTATAAGATCTTAAAAAGGGTTGGTAAAGTGGCTTATGAGTTAAAGTTGCCAACAGAACTAGCAGCAGTGCATCCGGTTTTTCACATTTCGTTGTTGAAGAAGTGTGTGGGTGATCCAGCATCTATTGTACCTTTAGAAAGTGTGGTTGTGAAGGATATTCTCACTTATGAAGAGGTGCCATTTGAAATCCTTGATCGTCAAGTTCGAAGGTTGAGAAACAAAAAAGTCACTTTAGTAAAGGTTTTGTGGAGGAGTCAGTCCATAGAGGGAGCTACTTTGAAAGCAAAACCAGAAGGCCAAATATTCTCATCTCTTTCCTTCCGATTCCATTGCAGCTTGAGGTAATAGTTCCTCTTTAGTTTTTCAGTCATTCATGCATAGCTTCAGTCTTAGTATCATGTTCCTTCAGTTTGTACTTGCATTTTTAGTGTATTTGCATGTTCTTGGAACTTAATACAGTCAGAAATAAGCTTCTAGTAATTAGTGGTAGGGTTTGCAGCTCTTTCCCTCCCCATTTAGCTAGATTAGACTACATTCAAGGACGAATGTTCCCAAGGGGAAGATACTGTAACACCTCGGAACCCAGACTTAGAAAATACAGCAGAAAACATGCAGCAGCAGGTGAACAACGTCAAGGTTCACGGACCGTGAAAGGGACCACAATCTGTTGACATGTCCATGAACTCATACTTTTCCAGAAGTGGTGGACCACGGGACCCTTCACGGGCCGTGGACCACCTCACGGACAGTGCTGGCAAGTTGTGGTCGCCAGGCAGAGACCACCTTGCCCAAACGTCAGACCACAAGACCCTTCACGGGCCGTGGTCCCGACGACAGGCCGTGGTACTTCCCGTGAAGTGACTTCCCAGAATCAACTCACAAAAACGGCTAAGTGTTGACCCATGGCCGGACTCATGGACCGTAGGTCAGACCATGGCTCGTAGTCCTAGCCCGTGGATCGAAGCCCTAGAACCAAGTCTCTGAAAGCTAATCCATGGTTGACAGGACGGACCGTTGGTCAGTCCACGAACTGTTAGTCAGCCCGTGGTCGACTTTGGCAAAGAGGTCGTTTGGTCTTTTCCCTATGCGTTGGACCCCTAAACTACATAATCTTGGTCAGTTTTGGCAAAGCTAGTTAATTAGAACCTACCCTAGTCAATTATTTCTTCAAATAATCGATCAAACTTAGAACCAAAAAGGAGAAAGAGTCGACCAAAGCTTTCCAAGAATGCAACAAGGTTTCCTTCAGTTCCAGCCTTAAATCGAAAGATTTCTCCGTGGAATTCATCACCAAGTATGTGGGATTTCACTAGTGGGTTCCTTTCACCCATTAGGTCCTTAGAATTCAGTCAAATTCTTGATTCTCTTCAGATTATCTAGACCTAGGGTTTCTAGAATTTCAGTAGATTATTATGAATTAGTTACTTTAATGTTCCTAATCAGAATATCATGATTTTAGCATTGTTTTGTGTAGATCCTTTCATAAATTTAGAACCCTAGCTAGGTAGTTCTTTTAGTTCATGAATTACACATGCTAGGTCAGTTATTTAAGCTATGCCTCAGATTTGAATGTTTAATTATCAGCATATTAATGTTGCATTTTCAGTCAACGTGTCCGTTTTGAGCTATCCAGTATTACAAAAATTCATTCATAAATTGTTAATTTCATAATCAATTGGGAGAAGCCTAATACCGAGCAGACTAGGGTCAGTCACCCTCTAGTCCCAGACCTACGTGCCCCATAGGTTGTAAGTCCTCTCTATGGGCATCATTTTAGTGATCATGCCAGTCATGCCTCTATACCTCTGGCAGGGTATATTGGGTCCTCTTCATGGGGAGTATACATCGGACTCCACATTTAGCTCATATGGTTTTATGTCGGTTATTAGTAGCTCCCTTACAGACAAATTCTATTGTATTGACCATGTCATCATTACAGTCAGATTTCAGTCTCAGCATGTTATAGACTTGGTCATTGCGTTCAGTTATTTCATGTTCAGTATTCTCAGTTTAGTATCATGCTTATCTCTTATCATTGCTTAGATATATGTTTTGGTTCATTTATGATTATTGTTCAGCTTAACTCTATCATGCATGCTCAGTACCCTTCAAGTACTGATGCATACTCTGTGCTACATCTTCTCGTGATGTAGGTTCAGGTTCTCATCTTCCAGATCACGTATAGATCAGTTCCCGATCTTCAGTTTAGCAGCATCAACGGTGAGTCCTCATTCTTAAAGAACGATTGACATTACTATTTTCCTTTGCTTTTGGTTCTAGTTTCAGTATTTGCTAGACTTAGCTGAGGCATGTCCCATCATTTCTAATCATTAGAGGCTTTATTTCAGACATAGTTCGAATCAGCTTTAGTATTCAAGTTTGACTTTTCAGTTGTTGTTAAACTCTCAGTTTTGATATATTTAGATTTAGTATGGGTATTCCCCATCATTTTAGATTATCTTATGATTAGCTTCCGTACAGTATTTATTTACTTCCGTTTATTTAGTATGCTTATGATTTGCCAGCAGGGTTAGCTTGGGGTCACTCGTGATCCTAGGTCCCGTGTCCGCGTCCTAGGGGTAGCTTCGGGGCGTGACAATATATGTAACTACTATGTATATGTACCAATAATTATGTTTGTATATTTGCATAAAATTTAAATTTGTATACAATTGAATCGAAATAAAATATTTGTATATCAAATCTCTCTCTCTCGCTTTATACACAAAATATACATTGTAATTTATATAATTTGTGTTTGTATAAAGCGAGAAAAAGAGAAAATGCAAAAGAGAACTGGTAGGGGAAGATCTGTATTTGTATAATTTTAAGTGTATAGAACGAAAACATATGTATTTTAAAAAAACTGAGTTGGGGAGAGATTTTAGGAGAAACTGAAAGAAACTGGGAGAGAAAAGGTAGCGAAGAGATTTGTATAAAAATAAATCTTCCAGTTTTTGAAATGTGTGGGCCCAACCAATTAAAATAAAACTGATTCGGGGAGAGATTTTAGGAGAAATTGTAAGAAAATGGGAGAGAAAAAATAGTGATGGAATTTGTATAAAATAAATCTTCCATTTTTTTAAATTTGTGGGTCCCAACTGAATGGCAAAAATGGTGTAACATTAGCTGCACGTTTGCTGCGAAACACAAATATATGAAACAATAGCTATAGGATTTATTTTAATTTAAATGTTTGGTATTATGTACAATTTTCCCTTTTATTTATTATTAGATATTTAAAGGCCTGTTTATGGACCCAATATTTAAATTTTAAATTAAATATTATATGTATTGAATTATTTTTAAAAAAAATATTCATGAATATTTTATAACATGATATAAAATGAATTGCACTTCATAATAAATTAATTTTCTATTTCTACAAAATTAAAATAAAACTTATAAGTTTTTGAAGTTTCCATAAATAAAATTTTAAAATATATCTCTCATACTCATTTTAATATTATATATAAAATATACATCGAATCAAATAACTAACAATTTTTTTAAAAAATATATATTTTAAAAACTTTATGTCAGATTAAATGGTGTCATATAAATTAGAACTGAGGAAATAAAAAAAGATGGGTAGAAAGAAGACTATGCTTTACTTCATCTTATATAGTACAAAATTGATAGAACAATTAACAACAAAGAGTGCTTCAAGGGAATTTACAAACATGCTAAACAATGTATTACCTTAAAAGAAAAAAAAGCATTACAAAAGATTTACGTGATAGAAATTATAGTAATTTGGTAAAGTTGTTAAGATTATTATTATATATAACTCGTTTTAATTAAATGACATTAACTGGTGATAAATTAGTAAATATGTGAATATAAATCTACATAAATTCTACATATTTTAAATAATTTCAAAAAAAATGGATAATCTTTTATATATATACTCATATATATAACTAACGTAATGTATTTTAAGGAACTAAGAACTATTTTGATTTATACAGATATGTCATATATTAACCGTCATAGTGAAACAGCATAAAAATTATAAATATAATTTATTAATAATTGAAAATTACTTATAAAAAATGGAGTACAAACTATATATTTAAATTAGTATATGTCATATACATATTAGTGTAAAGAAATTTATACTACATTACTTATCGTAATATGTAATTTATTTTATTAAGAAAAATTATAAATCTGACGGTTTATGAAAAAATGGTTATAAGTATTTATATATGACTTGATAATAAGAAGATCTTTACAATATAATATAAAGGAGGATTACTTCAAATAATATATCACGCCAACCAAGCATATAAATTATAATATCTTAATAAAAAAACATTACTTGAATCACTTTTGTAGATCTTAACAAATAATACTTTATAATTATCTTTGGACCAATGAAAATTAATAGTTAGTTATAAGGATTTTTTAATGAAAAATTGTAACGACCCTTTGGTCATTTTGAGTACTAGAGCTTTTTATTTCATAAAATACTTTCCGATAGATTCTAAATGGGTATTTTGGTGTAACGACCTGATTCCGTCATTAGGGAAAAACCAATGAAGAAGGAATTGGGGTCAGAAAACTTTTGATAGTAACTTGGAATTTCCTAACCTAGTCCAGATTTAGATGAAATCGGAGTCAGTAAAGTTTGGTAACAACTGAGTGATTTAATTATGATTTTGATTACATGAATAGATAGCTAAAACGTTAAGGGATCCATACGACTTTATGAAATTGAATTCGGGCTAGTAGAACTCCCTAAAATGATCTTAGCGTGAACGGGTGGTTTTTTTTAATGTCAAGGGTTGAAGTTGTGTTGTGAAATGGGGGCTTGGAATTCAAATTCCAGCATTCTGCCTCCGTGCATGCTGCTGTAGCAGGATGGCTACCGTTGTAGCGGGATCGGTCCCGCCGTAGCGGGACAGACGCGACTTAAGTCGGAAATAAAATCCCAAAACTGTTTTATTCTGAACTTTTCGACTTTGAAAGCTAAGGAACGACCCCAGAGGTTTTCTTGACGGTTTCCCACCATTCTTGAGGCTAAAGGTAAGGTTTTTACTCCCAGAATCCATGTTTCGATCCGTAGAACTTAGTTTCTTGGGTAATTATTGATGGGGGAGGGTTTTAAACTATGATTTATGGTGCAAGAAACCCTAACCTAGGTATGAGGATCAAGGGTTTGGCCTAGGGTTGATAAGTTTTATTATAATCCAGTTAACTAAGCCTCGTTTATTGATTCTTGCGTTAATTGTATGTTTTAAGACCACGAACAAGCAGGAAGAATTCGGAAAGGGAAGATTCAACTATCTTATGGGATTTAAGCTTGGATTCGAAGTAGGTGATGGTTTTGATTTCATGATTGTGTGATTTATGTTTGTTCTTTCTTCATTATAATACGTCTATGTATGTAAATGTTGCACTATTGATTACACTACTTGTGGATGAGGATAGATGAATGATGAATGCCATGAATCATGACTTGATTGTACGATTTCGAGAATAAACTTGTGAATGTGATTGTGGCTTATTGAATGGATCGGGTGTTGCGTTCCGACACACTAACTTGGATCGGTTGCCATGTTCTGGCATAAACATTGGATCAATTGCCACGTTCTGGCATAAACATGAGATCGGTTGCCACGTTCCGGCATAAACATTGGATCGAGTACCACGTTTCGGTATGCTAAAAGTTTGGGTGTGGGTTCCATGAGATTACCATTGATTCAACATAAATGTATATCTCGATAAATGTGAAATTGTTCGTTGTTCGTAAATGATATCGATATTGTGTATATTCGGTGTATTCATGTTATTATATTGTTGTAATGACTTATGTATGTGGCACTTAATGGTATTGTCGCGTGATCCTACCAGTACATTGTGGTTGTGTACTGATATTACACTTCCTCTTTCTTTGTTGAGTACAGGGCATCTTCAGGTGGCTATTGATAGACCTCAGCTAGGTAACTATTGAGCGTGACCGGATTCAAGGGTGAGCCAGTTCTTTTAGGCTGCCATGGATCTTTCTTATTTAAGTCGACTATTTTTGGACTCTGACTTTTGTTTAAGATGTTGTTTAGATTCGGGGTTGTACCCCTTGTTCTTAGACTTGTCGTTAGTAGAGTTTTGGTACAATGACTTTCAGGTTCTAGGAGTTGTTCTTCCGCATTAGTTGGTTAGTTGTTTGTTAAAACTTTGGAGTTTATGGGGACTCCATTTTTATAGTCATTTAAACCTGCTTTCGTATCTTTAAATGCCTTAGTTCTCACAAAATCTTGTTTGCTTGGGTTGTAGTAATGGTTCTCCCACCAGAGGGTTTGTGTGGGTGCCAATCATGACGGTCTGGGTCTTGACAAAGTTGGTATCAAAGCCCTAGATTCGTTGATCTCATTGTACCAAAATAAGTATAGTAGAATCTGGCGGAACGGTACGATGACGTCCGTACTTTTCTTCGAGAGGCTATACGACTTTAGGAAAAACTTACTTATTTCTACTCCTTCATGATATGACTTGAATTCAATTGGTATTTGGGTGATACAAATTGGTATCTTTCATCCTTCACTTTATGGTCCGAACTAGAGCAACAAAAGTGGTAGCATCATCACTAGCAAGAAAAATATGTATAGACTACCGACAGTTGAATAGGGTAACAATTCAGAACAAGAATCCATTGCCTCAGATATATGACTTTTTTGACCTATTGCAAGGTGCATTGGTTTTCTCTAAGATTGATTTAAGGTCCAATTACCATCAGTTAAAGATTGAGGCAGTTAAGAATTGGGTTCGACAAAGTTCTATGATTGAAAGTCGCAATTTTGTGGGGATCGCTAGCTACTATTGTCTCTTGTGGTATGAGTTGAGTCCAATTGGTATCTCAACGAAGTGAATTAGACGTCGTAGTCCCGGCTGAAGGGACACAAGCAAGTTAATTGGAACTGAGAAGGTTCCAATTGGTATCTGGGCTTATGGGTCGTATAAGGCATAGATGACCAGTAACAGTCGTCTATGGAACGAACTAATTAATGAATTTGGACTTTTCTGCAAGTTGTAACTGCTTGAGTGTCATGAAACTTATTGTGAAAAGAAAGTCATCACGAGTTTAGGTGCAAGGGTCTAGATAAATTATGATGTGGTACGTAAGCAAGAAATTTGGACATGCGTTGTAACTGATAACCGTGTGAGAGTCTGGATATATCCTAGGGATATGTGTGTGGTAGTGTTGAAACGATATAAAAGGATTCTAAAGTGTGTATTTCGTTGGGTTGACACGAGGGGTAGACAACAATTGTCCTAGCTAAAGGGATTTTCTTAAAAATCTAGGGGAAATATAGAAAAGAGAGGAACCCTAGAAATTGTTGGCAAGGGTTCTGTTTCTGTCAAGGCCGCTGGGGAGGGATTTCCCCCACCACGGCGAGATCGCCAGTGTGGGATTTCTCCGGCCAGAGCGGGAGAGGGCGAGACAAAATCTCAGCCCTGTCTCCCCTATATTCACCTAGTCACAATTATGGACCCCAAATCATACCCGAACTAACCCTCGCGATCTAATTCAGTGTTCAACAATCGAATATAAATTATAAGGTGTGTTAAAATTGTGGAGAACCTGGGCATATGAGGAGGAAATCAGCAAGATCGTAGAGGCCGGGGAAATTTTAATGTAGGTAGAGGAGTAGGGCAGCCAAGCAATGAGGTTGCCCGTTAAGATGACAGGACTCAGTTTAATGTTTTTTTTTTGGGTAAGACCGAGTTTGAGGGTGTGATGCAACGGTCACAAGAGCTATTCTTGCCTGTTCCCGGATGGCTATTGTTTTGTTTGATCCGGGTTCTACTTATTCATATGTGTCAGTTTAATTGCCTTGGGATTTGATATGGTTTGTGATATACTTGATGCCCCCATCCATGTTTCTACCCCAGTTGAAGAGTCAGTCATAGTCACCCATGTATATCGTGTTGTCTTGTTGTGTTTATGGATTTTCAAATTTTGGTTGATTTGATTATTGGATGTGACTGACTTGATATAATCTTAAGCATGACTTGGTTGCCCCCTATTATAATGGGCTTAATTGTAATAATAAGTCGGTAACTCTAGAGATCCCCGGTAGGGAAAGATTAGAGTGGGAAGGGGTGTACAAGCCTAAGCTAGCTAAGATCATATCCTCTATTCAGGCTAGCAAATGGGGGGTGGGATTGTTTGGCGTAATTGGCTCATATTCGAGATGTTGAGGTCAAATCTCCCTCTATTAAGTCTATTCCTGTGGTGTCAAAATTGAGAAAGCCTAAAGCTCAAATCCAAGAGCTTTTTGATTAAGGTTTCACCCCTCCTAGTGCTTCCCCGTGGGGTGTTCCTGTCTTGTTTGTTAAGAAGAAGGATGGTAGAATGAAGACTGTTGATTTTATCTTATGTCATAAAAGAGTGGATTGATACCGGAATGACAAGCTTACAGATAAAGAAAGTCCCATTGAGTATACTTGGGTGAAGGAATTTGAAAATTTTAGGAAGAAAGTGTGTATAGCATTTGGGTTAGTCCTTTGAATTTGATGAATATACCTAAGTTTGAGGTGTTGTGTTGATGAAAGGTTTGCTTCGTAGTGATAATCAAGGCTGACTGAGTGTAATGGTAATAAGAATTCGTGATGGATTGTGATGGGATGCATCTATATAATAAAATTGTTGTTTAAGAAAAAATTTGTATAGTAATTACGACTTACGAGTATCTAAGGTTGTGATTTTCTAATATTTGGTGAGTAACGTGGTTGTATGGAAAGTTTTAAGAGAAGGTGGGACACCATTCGAATAGAAATTAAAGTGCTAGAGTCATAATGAAGAAAAATAGTGGGATGTAGTACAACCTTGAGAGAGAGGCAAAAGCAAGAATATTTTATTTGATTGCAAGGGATAAAGAGATATCTTTAGAGGGGTAGATAATTGGGTTCAGAGACGCGTGATTTCATTCGTTTTGTTGTGGCTATGGTAATAGTGTCATGGGTCCATCAGATTGGTTAAAAACTATTGAAAATGACTTGAGAAAGGAGTGTACATACATTAGCTCGAGGGTGATGTAAGTGCTTAGGTTTTGTTTTTGAATTTAGTAATGATTACGATGGAATTATTAGCTAAGGTATTGTAAGATCGATGGAGAGGCGATCCATAATAAGCGAAGATCCATGAATTGATAAAAATCTTCAAGGTATAAGCTAATGTTGATAGATAAGAGGATCGTGTTATACGGCTGAATTTACAATTCAGATTTTTCATTGTAAGTTTACATTCGTGGTGATACATTTTGTCAAGGTATGAATTGGCAAGGTGAGAAATGATCAATTGTATCTGGTATTGAGCATTTGAGAGGACTTACACCTGGGTTGGATAGTAAAGTTTATTACTATTGATTGTTAAATACATAAGAAAGGTTTCATTTAAAAGTGTTGGTTTATAGTAAGGTAAATGGTCGGAGTGTTTATATTGGTTGTTAGTATTGTGAGTATGATTCACTAGCTATGCTCTCGTGTGTTTTCACTTTTGTGGGTGGATCCCTAGTGGTGGTTCAGGGGTACCAAATCTTGCGATGTTCTCTTGGTTGAGTGGGAAGATTGTGAAGATTTGGTTACTTCGAATGACATAATTGGTGTTGTCTTGGAGTAGTTAAAGTATCTCAGTGGTTTTACATGTACTGCCTTGCTTATGCAAGTTTATAGAAGAGCTACCATGCGTATATATGGTTGTCCGACAATCTTAACATTCATCTAGTCGTCGAGGTCATATATTGATTGTGTGTGGTTGAATGTGGGGATCATTGAGTCAAATTTTATTGTTCTTTAGAGGTAATCTACAATTGCTAAATCTAGCATTCGATTGTGTGGTTGGAGGGCTTGTATGCTTGGACATATCCCTCGATGAGTATCTGATGTTTAAAGACCAAATGCTTATAACTTAAGCTCATGGAAAATTGGGTTGTGAGATGGAGATGTTGATAAGAACTATGATTGGTTGGGTATTGTGATTGTCTGTTGGTTGGTTCAGGTCACCTATAATTTTGGCGAGTTTAGATTTAGGATTTTATCATGGTTATGTGAAAGAGGATTTGTCCTGATGTTTCTGTCAAAGTCCTTGATAACATGTTGCAGTTATGCGTACGATCAACTTTGGTGGATATTGGGAATAGCTTTGTGGTTAGTAAGTATACATACAACAGTAATTATCACTTGAGTAATGTGATGACTTCATTTAGGCATTATATGGGAGGATGTATAGGTATTCAATTAGTTGGGCGGGGACGAGAATTATATCATAAAATGAGACTCAGTGTTGTTAAACAAGACCTTCAGTGTGAGGAAGAGTCGATTCAAATCGTTGATCACGATGTCCGGAAGCTAAGGACATGCGAGACAAGTATCCCCAGTAATTCGACGTTTCAGATACTACTCTACCCTTACTTTAGCCAGTCTTCCCTAGTTAATCACTCAACAACGAGTGATGGGTAAATTGGTATCTATTGTAACGACCTGATTCCGTCTTTAGGGAAAAGCCAATGGAGAAAGAATTGGGGTCAGAAAACTTTTGGTAGTAACTTGGAATTTCCTAACCTAGTTCAGATTTGGATGAAATCAGAGTCAGTAAAGTCTAGGGAAATCTGGTAACAACTAGTTGATTTAATTATGACTTTGATTACCTGAATAGAAAGCTGGGGGATCAAGGGACCCGTACGACTTTACGAAATTGAATTCGGGCGAGTAGAACTCTTGAAAATGATCTTAGCATGAACGGGTGGTTTTTAAATATCAGGGGTTGAAGGTGTATTGTGAAATGGAGGCTTGGAATTCAAATTCTAGCATTTTGTCTCTGTGCATGCAGGCGTAGCGGGATGGCTGCTGCTGTAGCCGGATGGGTCCCTCCGTAGCGGGACAGACGTGACTTAAATCGGAAATAAAACCCCAAAAATGTTTTATTCTGCACTTTTCAAATTTGAGAGCTAAGGAACAACCCCAGGGGTTTTCTTGAAAGTTTTCCACCATTCTTGAGGCTAAAGGTAAGGTTCTTACTCCCCGAATCCATGTTTCGATCCGTCGAACTTAGTTTCTTGGGTAACTATCGATGGGGAGGGTTTTGAACTGTGATTTATGGTGGAGGAAACCCTAACCTGGGTATGGGGATCAAGGGTTTAGCCTAGGGTTGATAAGGTTGATTATAATGCGTGTAATTAGGCCTCGTTTATTGATCCTTGCATTAATTTAATGTTTTTAGACCACGAACAAGCAGGAAGCATCCGAAAAGGGAAGATTTAAGTGCCTTAGGTGATTAAAGCTTAGATTCGAAGTAGGTGATGGTTGTGATTTCATGATTGCGTGATATATATTTGTTCTTGCTTCATTATGATTTGTGTATGTATGTGAATGTTGCACTATTGATCACACTACTTGTGGATGAGGATAGATGAATGCCATGAATCATGACTTGATTGTATGATTTTGAGAATATAGTTGTGATTGTGATTACTATTTGTTGAATGGATCGGGTGTTGCGTTCTGACAGACTAACTTGGATCGGTTGCCACGTTGCGACATAAACATTGGATCGGTTGCCACGTTTAGGCATAAACATGGGATCAGTTACCCCGTTCGGCATAAACATTGGATCGGGTACCACGTTTCGGTATTCTAACAGTTCGGGTGTGGGTTCTATGAGAGAACTATTGATTTGACATAAATGTATATCTTGATAAATGTGAAATTGTTTGTTGTTCTTAAATGATATTGATATTGTGTATATTCGATGTATGTATGTTATTATATTGTTGTAATGACTTATGTATGTGGCACTTAATGGTATAGCCGCGTGATCCTACCAGTACACTGTGGTTGTGTACTGATATTACACTTCATCTTTCTTTGTTGAGTACAGGGCATCTTCAGGTCGCTATTGATAGGCCTCAACTAGGTGACTATTGAGTGTGACTGGATTCAAGGGTGAGCCAGTTCTTTCAGGCTGTCATGGATCTTTCTTGTTTAAGTCTATTCTTTTCGGACTCCGACTTTTGTTTAAGGTGTTGTTTAGATTCGGGGTTGTACCCCTTGTTCTTAGACTTGTCTTTCGTAGAGTTTTGGTACAACGACTTTCAAGTTCTAGGGGTTGTTCTTTCGCATTAGTTGGTTAGTTGTTTGTTAAAACCTTGGAGTGTATGGGGACTCCATTTTTATAGTCATTTAAACCTGCTTTCGTATATTTATATGCCTTAGTTTTCATAAAAGCTTGTTTGTTTGGGTCTTAGTAATGGTTCTCCCACCGGAGGGTTTGTGTGGGTGCCAATCACGACGGTCTAGATCGTGACATTTAGACTATTCGTAACTACAATATGGAATTAATTGGGTAGTTTTAATAATTAATTTAGTTGGTGGTTAAAGAAGATAACATTAAAATTAGTAAGATTTAATATTTATTAGTTCATAATTAGTTACCCTGGATAATGAAAAAGACTAAACGAGAGAAACACTACCTGCGACGTCAACCAGAAGCGACTGCCATCCAGGTAATGCTTCAACTCTTTTATTTCTTTAAGTAATATGTAATGGGTTCTATTTATCATTAGTATGTTGCATTGTTATTGGTTGGGAAGAGACATCAAATTGAAAAGAGGTGGGAATTGGAAATTCCTCTTATGCAGTACGTAGGTTTATATTAATTGGGGGTAAACAAAATTTAATGCATTGTAGTGGGTTTCATTATGAAGTTTGAGTTTGAGCAAAAGTGATTACATTATGATTTAAGAGAGTTGATTGTTGAAAAGTTGACAAGTCATTATTTAATGAGGTGTTGGCAGAAGAAGTTGCCAGGTTCCATTTTAGATATAAGGTTTGGATTTTGTCTTGTTGAGGAGTTGATTTCCGTGAAAGTTTGTGGCAAAAACAGTGATGTATAGGAATTGGGTTTGGGTTGATGTTAGTCCGTCTGCCACTGATTTCGTGACCAGTGGCTTCCATCTTTATTTATTAATATTGTGTTCTCACATTATAAACTATATTTTGATATATTGGGATAAGTAATTCAATATTAGATGCATCGAATTATTTAAATTCCATTAAAGTTATGCTAATTGGAGGAATTAAGACTTACCCTTAGGTTTGAACTTTAGAAAACTGATTATAGAATTAGGTTGAGTTTTTGGGTCTAGGCTAGACAGAGAATAATATGAGTGTTTATAGAGTCATTAACTTACAAATTATGCATATATACTTGTTAGATTGGAAAGGTTCAGAGGCATTGCGGAAAGGAAAAGTATTGGAGAAGTAGCTTGTTTCACTTCAGTTCTTCGATGGAGGTAGGTTATGGTTTATTCTATGTGATAGATACACTCTTAATAGTGATTGATAGTCATTGAGTGATATTGTGAATTCCTCTATGTACTTGGTTGTGTGGCTTGAAAAATCTATATTTCGTTTGTGATTGGTCTAAAATCCTGAGACGGTGAAATTTATAATCTTGAACCTTCTCTACCAAAGTGATGCCTTGAATAATGAAGGCTACATGAAATATTGTTAATGCAGTGAAAAGTGGTGATACCCCAACTCAATCGTTGGTTTTATACTGCTTAACGATCGTTTACACCTAGAATCAGATGAGGTGTATTTGAAACGTTAATCAAAATAGCGCCGCTGCCGGGGAGTGGTGTTGTTTAGAATTTTTATCGAAGTTTAAATTGTGATCTCTTTGGTTGTAGTTAAATCGATTTAATTTGTCCTGTGTTTGTGTTGTTTGTGTTGTTTGTGTTGAGCAGAAGAAGAGATGAGTGTGAATGGGAGTATGGGTAGCCAAGTAGGCAACCAAGACGTTATTGACAATCTTAATAATGTGAATGACCTGATGCAATTGGGTGGATTGGGTGCAATTCGTCTACCTTCAATTGAAGTGAATTGTAACTTTGATGTTACTAGCACAACGCTCCAGCTACTCCAAATGAAAGGTCTATGTGGAGGATTAACACACGAAGACCCATATGAGCATATTCGGAATTTCATAGACATTTGTGGCTCGTTCTCATTCAAGAACGTCTAACAAGAATCAGTCCGCCTCAAGTTGTTTCCATTCTCTTTGATGGGTGAAGCTAGCAAATGGTCGGATGAGTTACCAACTGATTCCATTACCTCTTGGGATGAGCATACCACGACGTTCAATGTGAGATTCTTTCCCTCGTCTAGAATGATGATACTCAGAGACAACATCCAAGGTTTCAAACGTTTAGAAGGTGAGCCAATCCACGAGACGTGGCTAAGGTTTAAGAAGTTTGTACTTCAATGCCAACTCACGGACCTCCAAGCACTGTGCTACTACAATACTTCTATAGAAGTCTTGACTCAGTGAATAAAGGAGTGGCTGACCAATTGGTTCGAGGAGGAATAATGTTGCAATCATTTGAGTAAAAGCCTCGTACCTTCTTGATGTAATAACAAAGATAAACCAAGTGTGGTACACACAAGAAGACCGAGTTTCACCTTTTTGTTTTAGAATGACGCAATAACAACTTTACAGGGAGAAAGAAAGGGATGAGAATATTAGCAAAATGTTGTTCCAGATGGAACTACTACAAAAACAAGTGCTAGAGAATATGGGTGAACCCAAAGAAGCGAGAAAAGTGTCTAGAGTTGAGGAGGGTTCTCACTCGTGCTACTCAAAGCCGGGAGGGAATCAAGGTTGGAACTTACACAAGGTTGAGGAGGGTTTCCACCCAAGCTACTTAAAGCAGGGTGGGAATCAAGGTTGGAACTCGCATAAGGATAAATAACGAAGGCGACACTATCAAGAATAGGCCAAACAAAATGATCATTGGAGAAGAGAATATAATCATGAAGAGGACCACACACAATTTATTGATAGCCCAAAATCAAAGGGTAGTTCAAGTAGTCTACGAGTGGATGATTTGTTGTCTCGCATCTTAGACAAAGTTGAGGGTTCATATGATCTACTAAAAGAGATAAAAAGATGACTTCTCGTCATTGAATAATAGAGTTAATTCTCACGCTAAAGCAATCAAGCAACTTGAGGGTCGGTTAAGTCAATATTCAGCACAATTGGAACCCAAAGAAAATGAAAAAGGTGAAGTTGTATACACAACAACATTGAGGGCTGATAATGACAAAAATTTGACTGTGGTGACTCGAAGTGGAAAGGTAGTGGTTGGTACTATGAAGGGTAATGATGAGGTACAAGCTCATGAAGAATAGAATCACATTCAAGCACCAAAGAGTCATAAGCAAAGCCACGATGAAAATTTGTGAAAAGCTAAAGAAAAGGCTACTTCAATCCCAAAGTAGTGCAACCTCTTCCCAAAATAGCTCCCCCATTTCCTCATCGTCTCAAGAAGAAAAATGAGGATGAGAAGTTCAAGAAGTTCCTATCTGTGTTCAAGACACTCTTTATAAATCTACCATTAGTGGAAGCATTGTTGGAGATGTTGGGTTATGCCAAATTCATGAAGGAGTTAGTCACCAAGAAAAGAAGCATGGATTTTCAGACAATTGTAGTGCCATTATTACTAGTGAGATGATTATAAATAAGGAAGACCAGGGAGCATTCACCATTCCATTCACTATCGGTATGCTTCAATTTGCTAAAGCTCTATGTGATTTGGGGGCAAGTATAAATCTAATGCCCTATGCATACTATAAGCAACTTGGGCTGGGCGAACCAAAATCCACAACAATGCAACTTCTTATGGCGGACCAGTCAATCAAACACCCCGTTGGGATACACGATAATATATTGGTGAAGGTTAATCGATTCATCTTTCCGGCTGATTTTGCTATTCCAGATTGTGCGATCGATGGTGAAATTCCCATTATTCTGGGAAGACCATTTTTAGCAACCGAGAGAGCGCTAGTGGATGTTGAAAGCAGAGAACTGAAGTTCCGGGTAAATGAAGATGAGGTCACCTTTAATGTGTGCAAGTCAATGAAACACCTGAGTGATATTCATGTGGTTTCGATAGATGATGTAATTGATAAAACGGTGGCTAGTGTGAGCCATTTGATGTTTATGAGTGAACCTCTTGAGGTTGTTCTTGCAAACTATGATTAGATCGAAGTTCAAGGTTATAATGAAGTGGTAGCCACTCTTTCAGGAGTAGGAGAATACTCAAGGAACCCATTGTAGCTAGATATCGATCTAAAGAATCAAGAAAATCCTCCAGCCAAACCATTAACGGAGGAACCACCAAAGCTTGAATTTAAAGTGCTACCCGCTCATCTTCGATATGCATTTTTGGGGGCAAATAACACCTTACCCGTAATCATTGCAGCTGATTTCCTTGAATGGAAAGTAAAATTGCTTCTTAAGGTGTTGAAAAGGTACATCAAAGCTATTAGGTTGACTATCACTAACATTGTGGGCATTCCACCCGACATTTTCACTCACAAGATTTAACTTGATAGTGAGTGCAAGTCGAGTGTCGAACATCAAAGGAGATTGAACCCATCGATGCAAGAGGTGGTGAAAAAGGAGATAATAAAATGGTTGTATGCAGGTGTGATCTACCCCATCGCGGATAGAAAATGAATTAGTCCGGTTCAATGTGTACCCAAAAAGGGTTGTATCATGGTAGTCCCAAATGAGAAAGGGGAACTTGTTTCTATGAGACCTGTAACTGGATGGAGGGTATGCATGGATTATCTAAAGCTAAATTCATGGACAGAAAAAAATCACTTTACCATGCCCTTCATGGACCAAATGCTCGATCGGTTTTCGGAGCGTGGATGGTATTGCTTTTTGGATGGTTATTCCTAATCAAATCTCTATTTCATCGGAGAATCAAGAGAAAACCACTTTCACTTACCCCTATGGTACTTTAGCCTTCAAAATGATGTCGTTCGGATTGTGTAATGCTCTGGCGACATCTCTATGTTGCATGTTGTCTATTTTTGTTCACATGGTAAAGGATTCAATAGAAGTCTTCATAACTTCTCAGTTGTGGGTGATTCTTTAGAAACATGTTTGGCACACCTTGGGCAGGCTCTTCAAAGATGTGTGGAAACCAATCTAGTCTTAAATTGGGAGAAATGTCACTTCATGGTTAAAGAAGGTATATTTTGGGTCACAAAGTATCTCAAAAGCGGCTGGAGGTTGACAAGGAAAAGATTGAGGTAATTGAGAAGCTACCACCACCAATTTCGGTAAAAGGCATTTGGAGTTTCTTGGGGCATGCCGGATTCTACCAAAGACTTCTAAAAAATTGCACTCCCATTATACAAGTTGTTGAAGGAGGGTAAATTTGACTTTGACGATGCATGTATGGAAGCCTTTAAATTTTTTAAAGAGAAATTAATCTCTAGCCCGGTGATTATTAGCCCAGATTGGTCGAAACCATTTGAAGTGATGTTCGATGCAAGTGGGACTGCATTGGGGTTTTCTTAGGACAAAAGTGAAACAAACCATTTCATCCAATCTTTTATGCAAGCAAAACATTGAATGGGGCTCAATGTAACTACACCATTACGG
Source organism: Solanum verrucosum (assembly GCF_900185275.1). Taxonomy (NCBI): domain Eukaryota; kingdom Viridiplantae; phylum Streptophyta; class Magnoliopsida; order Solanales; family Solanaceae; genus Solanum; species Solanum verrucosum. The sequence continues at coordinate 1,210,118 of NW_026020370.1, forward strand.
AGCAAGAGTTACTTGCGGTGGTATATGCATTTGAGAAATTCCGGGCATACATGCTAGGCACCAAAGTGGTAATTCACATAGATCATGCAGCCCTGTGGTACTTAATTGCGAAGAAAGATGCTAAACAACGGTTGACTAGATGGGTATTTCTATTGCAAGAATTTAGCTTTAAAGTCAAGGATAGAAGAGGTTGTGAAGATGGCTGATCACCTATCTAGGTTAGAGGGTAAAGAGAAAGATGAGCTTGAGTTAGACATAAATGACTCATTCCCAGACGAGAAGGTATTCACGGCCACACTTGTGATCATTCCTTTTATGCCGATTTTTCTAACTATGTGGTATGCGGGCTAATACTAGAGGATCTGAACTTCAATCAACAAAAGCGATTCTTGTTTAATGTCAAAAGATATTCTTGGGATGAACCATATCTATTCAGAGAATGTGAAGACCATATTATTCGGCGATGTGTGTCGGAGGATGAAGCTAATGAAATTCTAAATGTTTGTCATGCTTCGCCAGTTGGTGGTCATCATAGCGGTGTTCGAACAGCTGCTAAAATTCTTCAAATTGGTTATTAGTGGCCATCCCTCTACAAAGATGCCCATGAATATGTCAAGAAATGCATACAATGCCAAAAACAAGGAGGAGTGTCAAGAAGGCATGAGTTGCCTCTTCAGCCATTCGGGAGGTTAAGTTATTTGATGTTTGGGGAATAGATTTTATAGGTCCATTTGTGAGCTCGTTTGCTAACAAGTATATTTTGGTGGTTGTGGACTATGTTTATAAATGGGTGGAGGTGGTAGCACTACCTAACAATAAAGAGAAGAGTGTTGTCCAATTTCTAAAGCGCTACATCTTTGCAGGATTTGGCACCCCTCGGGCTATCATAAGGGATGGAGGTTCACATTTTTGCAACCAGTTGTTTGCATCAGCATTGAGTAAATATGGAGTGAAACACAAAGTGTAAACACCTTATCATCCCTAAACAAGTGGCCAAGTTGAAGTTTCGAATCAGGAGATTAAGAGTATCTTAGCTAAGACAATGAATACAAATAGAACTGACTGGTCTCAAAAGTTAGATGATGCTCTTTGGGCGTATCGCACCGCGTACAAAACACCAATTGGCATGTCCCCATATCAGCTGGATTTTGAGAAGTCTTGTCACTTACCAATTGAACTTGAACACAAAGCACTATGGGCACTAAAGAATTAATCCTGGATTGGGCCAATGCTTCGAAAGGGAGAGTAGATCAGCTAAACGAAATGGATGAATTTAGGAGTGTATGAAAGTTCAGCTCTTTATAAGGAAAAAGTGAAGAAATGGAATAAATCTAAATACTTAGAAGAGAATATCTAGTTGGAAACTTCGTGGACGTTTTTGGTCCGTTCTCATTCAAGAACGTGTCACAAGAATCAGTCTGTCTCAGGTTGTTTCCTTTCTCCTTGATAGGTGAAGCTAGCAAATGGTTAGCTGAGTTGTCGAGGGATTACATCACCTCTTGGGATGAGCTTTACACAACATTCAATGTGTGATTCTTTCCCCCGTCAAAGATGATGACACTTAGGGATGGTATCGAAGGTTTCAAAAGATTGGAAGGTGAACCTATCCATGAGACGTGGCTGAGGTTTAAGAAGTTGGTACTTCAATATCCAACCCAAGGGCTGCCAAATCATATATTACAACAGTACTTCTATAGGAGCCTAGACTCGATGAACAAAGGAGTTTCTGATCAACATGTTCCCAGAGGTATAATGCAACAGCCCTATGATGTAGCATCTCAATTCCTTGATGGCATGACCAAGATAAACAGAGCATGGTATACTCGTCAAGACCAAGTCTCTCCTCTCAACTTTTAGAATCACAAAAGAGTAGATCGAAAAAGATCAAGAGAGGGACCAAAACATGGCCAAAATGATGACCCAGTTGGACATATTGGCGAAAAATGTAATGGTCAGTGGTATGAAGAGTGTTAATGTTGTGGGTGTTGGTGGAGAAAACCCTTAAGAAGCTCATTTTGAAGCTCTTTACAATGAGGAAGTGAACTTCCTAGCTAATCAAGGAGGTGGATATCGAGCAAACTATTCAAGGCCGAGTGGAAACGTGGGTTGGAATCGAGATGAGGGATGGAGAGACCGTGACAAGGATTGGTGTGATCATAACGCCACTTGGAAGGAAAGAGAGGGTGACAAGGACAGGTACGTCCCACCCCATGAGCGTCAAAAGCCCAAAGAGTCAGAAAATGTCCGTACAGAAGATATGCTCTCACGTATTCTCAACTAAGTTGAAGGGTCAAACAAAGTGTTGAAAGAGATGAAGGAGGATGTCTCTACACTTAATCAGACGGTCACCTCATATTCCGTGTCAATCAAGCTGTTAGAGACCAAATGGGTCAGATTTCTTCTCATTTGAACCCAAGGCCAAAAGGTGGCCTGCCAAGTGATACCTTGGCAAACCCGAAGAATGATCCGTAAATTGGTATTTGTGTCGTGCCACGACATTAACTAAGGCACTTCTTGGGAGGCAACCGAAGTTTTTAATTCTTTAGTTTTTGATTTTGAATAATGGGTGTTGATTGTGCAGGATGAAAAGTGAAAAGTGTTGGAAAATTGGTAGTTTGGCGAGCCAGAGTGCAGTCGGCGAGCCCTAACTTGGACCGCCATTTAAAATCCTAAATTGTTGGGAGTCTTGTAAAACTTGGTGAGGTAAAATACCACTTGGCACATCGCCGAGTTGTTCGGCGAGCACAACTTACTCCACCGAAGATGCCGCGAACTAAAAGGTTTTAAAGGCCAAACGGTTTAAAATTTCAAAATTCTTAATCTTCTCCTATGTTTAACTCTCGTACTCTCTTACCCAACTTTTTATATTTCATATTTTATTGTTTTTACCAACTCTTTTTGTGAAATCATTGCTCGGAATTGTGGAACTTTTCCGCCTAGCTATACAACTGTTGAATTTGGCATTAAGATTGGTTTTTCGAACCCCGTTCTTTTATTGTGTGGTTGAAATCAAATGCAATAGATAAATTTGTTTTTACTTTGTGTTGGGTAGTTGATTATAATCGTGTTTAAGTGTTCGATTGCCTGTACTAAATTAAAATGTGTGCCTAATTGCCTTAAATTGATCGATTTTCGTGTTCTTGCTTACAAAATCGAATCTAAATTGTTGGGTTGTGGTGTTAATGTATTGGGTCTAGTGGGGTGTAATCTAAGTAACTCCAAATTGTGCTAAATGACATAATTTTCCCAATGATAGAGCATTTGATGACATTCTTAAGGGCAAAAAGTCATCAAATGGCCAATTTTGGCCAAATCGAGGGAAGTTTGAGTACCCCTAGGGCATAGGTAGTATGGGTATAACTTTAATTGAATGGTGTTTGTGTTTGATTTTGAATTGGGGGGCCGAGGGCTTGATTTTGAAATTTGGGGTTGAAAATTGGCACATTGGGCCGTTTGGCGAGCTAAGTCAAGCTCGTCGAGTGGTTCGGCGGTTCGCCAAAGTCCCCCACAAATCCCCCTTAATTTCCAATTTTTGTAGAGTTTGTTCTGTAACTTTCGGCGAGATGCCTGAACTCACCGAGTTCACTCAGCGACTCACAGAAAGGCCTTCTTGATCGCCCTTTCTGCGCCCCTAACCCTTAAAATACACTGTAACTTTTGGTGAGCCACTTCTAGCTCGCCGATTGGTGTTGGTGATTCACCAAATGGCCCTGAACATCGCCGACCTGTCTTGAGTTCTGAAACTTTTTGCGCTGGAACTTTTGGCGAGCCTGATCTAGCTCTCCAAAGTAACTCGACAACTCGCCGAACGGTTCGGCAAGTCTTTCTGCAACTAAATTTTATGCATTTTTCTTGAACTTTTTCTAACATTTTTCTATGTGGTTTGCTGGAATGTCTAGAACAAATTTGAATGATAGTGGCATGACGCCCCGAAAGCGGGCACAGAGAGTTCTCATCAATGAGGAAGCAGTTGCTTCCAATGCTAAGGGGAAGACATTACCTCCGAAGGGAGGCAAGGGAAAGGGCAAATCGCTCATTGCTGAGACACCGGAGTCCAACTCTAGTGAGGGAGAGTATTATGATTATCAGACTTCATTCTATGAGCATGAGGATGGCCAGCTATTTCATCCCCAGAGAGCTAAGCTTCGCTCAAAAGCTCATCATGATCCGTCTAGGATTCCAAAGGTGACCAATCCAGCTTCAGTTCTAGTGCCTCCTCCAGCACAGACGGTGGTTCCAGCACCACCAGTTCAGGGTCCTCCCCGATTACTCAACCGATTAAAGGTCGAGGGATGGAGGACCATCTCGGAGGAGAAGAGATTGTCCACAAATGGTATAGTGGACATGCATCCAGCAGTGTGGGACACTCTCCAGTTTGACAGATTCGAGGTCTTCACCAGACCCGGTGACCCATACATTCCTACATGGGTCCGGGAGTTCTATGCTACCTACAGTGACCTAGTGCCTTAGGGGAACAAGAAGGCCAGTGCCTTTAGGCCAATGGAGTTTGTGATGGTCCGGGGGAGGAAAGTTAGATGCAGCAGCAATGATATCAATGTTGTATTTGAAAGGGCTACAGATTTTGTGCACGAGTACCAGAGTATGATTACTACAAAGACTCTGGATGACCTGAAGGGTTGGCTAGGCCCCCTGATTTTTGACATCACCCTGAGGTGGATTGAGGTCGGAGCGCCTATAGAGAAGAAGGACCTTAATGTAGCTACGAAATATTGGTTTGGATTCATCAGCAACTCGATTATGCCTACACAGAATGAGTCCATTCTCCGCCACCCAAAGGCGGTCTTCCGTGGGTCTATCATAGCCAGGAAGCGGCTTAATTTAAGATTAATCATCGAGCAAGAGATGACCATTAGGGCCAAGCAGCGCCAGCCGTCTCTTTCATTTCCAGTACTGATCACAGAGTTATGTCGTCGGGCCGGAGTTCCTCGTGATGAGAAGAGGGATGTCGAGGTTACACCTACATCTTCTACCGACATCTGGGGCATAGAGGTTAAGTACACATGGGAGGAGGCTGATAGGAGAAGAGCAGCACTGGTGGACACACCCCTGAAGGTTGATATCGATACATTACCTGCAGAGGCTGTCTTGGCTACTCCAACATCTAGGCCTTCATATACTTCTAGCACCGCTCTTTCTGATATTCCTAGCACTTTTAGTGCTTCCCCACCCCCTAGATTTTCTGCTAGTACTACAGCCTCCAGGTCTTTGATCACCCAGGCCATGCTGCTCAAGATGGGGCACCTGGCCCATTCTGCTGATGTGCGTGCTTCCCGGCTACAGGCCGAGGTTCCCAAGATGATTGAGAGAGTTATTTCTTCTGCACTAACACCTCTCAGGGCTGCTATTGATACCCTCACAGCAAGAGTAGAGGTTTGTGAGAGAGGGTAGGGTGCTACTGATGCAGTGATGGCTTTGAAAGTTGATGTTTCTGAGTTGAGGAAGGATGTAGACCATCTGAAGTCCATAGAATTTTATTCGCTATTTAGGACGGTGGATATCCCAGATGACCCGAATATAGATGTTCTAGCCTATGCTGAGGTGCCTCCAACTACTATTAGAGATGAGATTAGGGCTGATGTTGTTGCTGCTGAGTCCGAGGCCGAGACGGATGAGGAGCAGTTTGGTGAGCGTGAGGAAGCTATTTATGAGGACCTGGCGGACCTAGACGGTGCCATGTTCGAGACAGCTAGACAGGCATCTCTATGGGACATATCCATGAAAGGCTCTAGTGGAGCCAAGGTTGATGTGACCTTGGACATTGATGCCCAGATAGATGGAGCAGCCGAGATGCAGACTTCACCCCAGGCTTAGCCTGGCAGGATGATTTTTCCCCTCCCTCTCTCCTACTTTTTATACACTATTATTTTTAGTTGCATTTGAGGACAACTGTTTATTTTTGTTGGATGGGGTGAGGTATTTTCATACCTACCTCTTTTATTTGGGCTGTGTTGTGAATATTGGTTTTATCTTGATGATATTTTTGTAAATATTGAGCTTAATGGTTTTGATATATATCTTGGTTGTGGAATTATTTTGTGGATGTTTTAACTTGTGGCCCATTGTTTTGAATTAAAATGGTCTTGAACCTAATTTTAAAAAAATTCCACCTCTTTTGGGTGTGATTGTGGCTATTCTTGTGCAAATTTGAGAGTTAGTTATGGTCAATATCGATGACTTGAATAGTGCTCCTAATCAAACAAAATGAATGTGCGGCTACAATGAGGCAAACAAAGTTACATAGAAAAAGTTGTGAAATAAAGTAGTGAAAAATGCAAAAGAAATGCGGTATGAAGTTGAATAATGGGATGGATTATGAGCATGTTTGAAATGTTAAAGAAAAGGAAGAAAGTGATGTTCAGACCATACTTCATGAAGGTAGAAGCCACTAAGCCTAAATGACCATACCTTTACACTAAGCCCCCTTACAAACCTTGAAAAGACCTTTGTGATTTTGAGTTAGCTAAAACAAATGTTGATTGGAAAATAAGGGTAAACCTATGGGTGGGGTCATTCATGTGTTCATTTTTGTGAGTGTGAGAGTTGCATGTGATTTCGAGACTTTAAATTGTTGAAGAATTTTGTGTGAATATGGAATCATCTTTGTTGTGAGGCATTTGAGTAACTTTGTTGAGCTCGAACTTGCATTTGAATCAAGTATAGTGAACTTGAGCATCTTTGATAATGGTGAGTCACAATTTGAATCTTTGAGTGCACAATTGGACATTGTATGTTTAGTTTCAACTTTATGTGTATTCATGTTGAGTCTTATGCAGCACTACTTCAGACATCCTTATTGAACTGTTGATCTTGAGTTTTACTTGAGGAAAACCAAAAGTATAAGTTGGGGGTGTTGATGAGTCCAAGATTTGGACTCATTTAAGGGCTTTGTTTTGATAGTTTTAGTGTCCTCAAATGCCTAATTTATGCTATAAACTGATGTTAAAGCCTTGATTTTCAGGTATGTGATCTAAGGAGCAAGGTAAGGACACTAACAGGCAAAAAGGAGCATAACAAGCGGAAGAAGTTAAGACAGGCGATCCTGGAGATCGCCAAGACCACTCGGTAACTCGCCGAGTGGCTCTTTAGCCCGCCTAAAGTTCCAGTGTGCTAGCGAGCTAAGGGAATAAACCAAGTCAGCGACAGGAATGGGCAGACGATGAATCGTCGATCAGTTCCGTGATGACAAAATGGATCACCCAAAAATACAGGACCTGAGATGCAGAAGGACAATGGAAAGTGGCGATGGAATAGAACAATTAGCGGATCGCCGATCCATTCGGCGAGCCCGACTTACCTCGTCTAATGGCCTTTCAGGCCATATTTTGGGAAACTATAAATTGGATTTTGAATTGTAAATTGAGTATCTTGCTATCTTTGAGAAGAGTTTTTCTTTTGAGTTTTAGAGTTCCATTGTAGACTTTGAAGCTTTTTGAGGCTCAATTTTGAGGATTTGCAAGTGGGTTTCTAAATATCTTCAATTTGAACCATTGTAAAGACTTGGGAGCATTTACCCAGATCATGGCGAATGTATTTGGTAATCGTTTCCCTATTTTTATGATGTGTGGCTAAAACCGCAATTCTTGGGGTGTTATTATGTGATTATTGGTTTAATTAGCTTATGGATATTATTAATTACTAATTTAAATAGTATATTTAAGTGGCTTTAATCATTAGCTGTATTTTAATATATGAATTATAGTTGCAAATGCAGTTCTAATTTTGAGTTATTAGCTTGCTTGAGGGAGAGGTTCTTGAACCAAAGCTTTTGATTAATGGTTTGTAGGTATTCGGTTGATATGGGTCTAGTTCAAGAGAGTGAATCCTAAACCTAATCCTACCCATCTTGCTCAAAAGAGAGGATGTATTAAGGTTATGGGTTATTCTTATTTGATAAGCTTGTTGATGTTCGAGAGAAATCGCTTGAAACATGATAGTTGTTCGAGAGAAAACTATTTCAATCGTACTCCAGCCTAGCCACTGATACTTAGCTATTTATTAGTAGTTTCAATTACCCATATAGAGAGATTTGCCTATAATCGATCACAACCCGAGAATTCCTTTCTTTATTGTTGTTTAATTGTTGTTTGATTGCGTTGTAGTTGATAATAGCAAACCAAAACCCCCCCAAATCTGACATTCATTGTCATTCCTTTAGACTTGTTTATCTGTCTTTTTTGATAATTTCCATTCATATAGTTGTTTAGATCACATTTGTACCTCATAACTGAATTTGAACACGCACCGTTTCCTGTGGATTCGACCCCAACTATTCGTCGGGTTTTATACTGCTTAACGATCGTTAGCACCTAGAATTGGATGAGGTGTGCTTGAAACGTTAATCAACTACGTGAGAGTTTCCATTTTGGAAGCTCGGACTCTACTAAGTGAGAGCTTTCATCTCATATTCAATATCCACTCGGTGCTAAGCATAAATCCCACAGAGTAGTTATTATGTCTTAACTTAACTCATGTCTCATGGAAAGATGTCCTTGGACAACCAATCAAGTTAGTTCATTAGGAGAGCTTTTTAGACCATGCGTGAGAAAAACCTTTCACCATCCATGATCACTTTTAATCTTAGATTCAATTAGGTGAGAAAAGCCTTTCAAACTTAGAATCTTCATTATGTGAGAAAACCTTTCACATCATGTTAATTATGTGTTTGTGAGAAGGTCCTTTCAACAACACAACAACAACATCATAATCATTGATACTTTACTCTCAAAGCATCCTTAAAGAATTTATATAGATTTCATAAAGACATGCATAATCTCATACTTTTCCTTTCAAGGCTCAAATCTACTTTCAATCACCACATCTAGAATTCAAGCATTAGATAGGGATTTCATCAAAATTTCATGTAATTTTATTACTTCATGCATTAATTCATAAAATTCATCTTTCATCAACAAAGAGACACATCATATCTTCATAATTAAGAATTATGGGAATTACATGGGTTCAATGGGACATCATAAAAACCATAGGAATTCATTAATTCATGCTTAATATAACACAATTTAATCATTTAAATCAAGTTTTAAAGTAACCCATGGTAATTGAAGAAAACCCTAACAATTGGGAATTTCTACCTTTTTGAAATTGGAGATTTTGAGGGAACTCCATGGATGGAAGGAATCCATGGATGAAAACTATCATACCTTAAATCCAAATGCTAGCCTTTAATGGAGAAACTAGAACCTTAGCTTGAAACCCTAGGTTGAATCTTCTTCTTCTTCAAGTTTCTTGAAAGAGAATATTTGAGAGGAGTTTTGGTTTTCTTTTTGTGATTTTGGAAAAATGAATTAAATGGAATGAATTTGGGGGTAAAAGACTTATATAGGGGTTCTAAACTTAGGCAAAACAATGTAGTATAGTAACTAATTAATTAGGAAAAGACCCAACTACCCCTAAAAATTAACTGTCAGCAGTGAACCACGACCCATCACCAACGGACCGTGGGTGGACCAAGGTCCGTCCTGCACACTCGTGGTTGGCGGTCAGAGAGTTTTGCCTGGACCTACGGCCCCTGGACAACGGACCGTGGACCCACCTATGGTCCGAAGGTCCAGTCGTGGTCCTTAGCCTGGACAAATTTTGGTGGATCCTTCCATGGACCTACCTACGATCCTTGGTTCAACCCATAGGCCGTAGCTAACATGCGTAGATGGCACCTACAAGTTCTGAATTTTGCTAATCTTCCCTCTTTCGAATCCGGGATGGTACAATATCTCCCCTTTGGGGCCATTCGTCCTCGAATGAGATTTAAACTGGTTCTAAAAGTGTAGGAGAGGAACTAACAACCCAACCTACAATGCAATGCATTCAACCAAGGAGGAACTATCGAATCCAAGCTTAGATGTTCTCAAAACATCAAAAGAGGGGTGAAACTAACTCTATTAGCCTATTATGCATGCAATGCACATAAACAAGGAGGAAACATCAACCCCAAGCTAAACATACTCATATGCATTATAAGGAAGTAGGAACTACATCTAGCAATTCAATATGCATGAAATTCCAAAATTTCTCATGTTCAAGGACGAACTACCTTCTCCAAGCTAAAAGTATGCTTTACACAATCTCATGGAGCTCATATGCAATTCACTCTCAAAAATGCATATCTAAAACATGTTCATCAATTCATCTCATTAAGTCTATAGGCAACTAGTACTCAATGCACAATAACATGAGGAAAATAAATCATATAAGTCATTTCTTTCAAAACTCTAACTTTTTCATGAACATGCATAACATAAGGGAAATCATGGAAACACATAAAACACACATGACTCCCAAAACATACAACAAACCAAGAGGAACTCTTTATCTCAAGCTAGAGGAGGAGTAGAAGGAAAAAGAATGAGGATATCGGGACATCATATCGGCCTTGGCCTCCCAAGTAGCACCCTCAATTAAATGATTCCTCCTTAATACTTTCAAGGAAGCAACTTTCTTCTTTCTCAACTTCTTAACTTGCCAGTCAAAAATCTCAACTGGAACTTCCTCATAAGAAAGGCTTTCATCAACTCCCAACCCTTCTAAGGGAACTATGGATGTCGGATCTTCAACACACTTCTTAAGCATAGAGACATGGAAAATCAAATGCACCGATTCTAACTCATTTGGCAAATCCCACTCATAAGCAACCTTACCAACACGTCTCAAAATCATCCACATTGGAAACACATAATTGACTTTGATATCTAAGCACACCATCTCCCCCTTGGGAGAAAGCCTCAACGTATTTCTTAAGTACCGCTTCTTTCAATTCTACCAAAGTTGGATCAAGACCTTTCTTGGCTTTCACATCCATCACAAAAGACAATTCGTACCCATTATGAACCATGACACCACCTTTGGTGGAGTCCACTAATTGAACATCGAATCGGGCCAACCTATGAACATCTCGAACTAACTCTTTCTTTTATTCATCTATTTGAGCTACACTACCCATAGACAATCGACTAAGAGCATCCGCTACCTCATTACCTCTATCGGGGTAATAAAGAACACTCATGTCAAAATCTTCAATAATTCTAGCCATCTTCTTTGGCGGAGATACGAGTCCTTTGACTAAACACATATTGTAAAATCTTATGATCGGTGAAAACATCAACATGAACCCTATACAAATAATGCCTCCATATCTTTAAGGCAAAAATAACCGCCGCTAACTCAAGGTCATGGGTAATATAATTCTTCTCATGGGTCTTAAGTTGCGTTGAAGCATAGGCAATCACTTTACCATTTTGCATAAGCACACATCCCAACCCAACTCTAGAGAGATCACAATACACCACAAAACCATTTATACCTTTCGGTAAGGTAAATACTAGAGCAAAAGTAATTCTATCTTTCAACGCTTGGAAACTTTCCTCACAAGCTTGAGACAACACAAACTTAGCCTTCTTTTTAGTCAAAGCCGTCAAAGGAGAAGCAATGGAAGAAAACTCCTCAACAAACCTTCTATAGTAACCGACCAAACCCAAGAAGCTTCTACTGTCTAAAGGAGTTAGAGGTCTAGGTCAACTATTGACCGCATCTATGTTAATAGGATCTACCTCAATTCCATTGATTGACACAATATGACCAAGAAAAGCTACAGACCTTAGCCAAAATTCACATTTGCTAAACTTTGCATAGAGTTATTGGTCCTTAAGAATTTGCAACACAATCCTCATATGGTCAATATGCTCATTTTTACTTCTCGAATAGATCAAAATATCATCAATAAACACAATTACAAACATATCAAGGTATTGTCTAAATACCTTATTCATCAAATCTATAAACGTCGCCGGAGCATTAGTCAACCCAAACGACATTACCAAGAACTCATAATGACCATACTGGATTCTAAAAGTCGTCTTTGGAATATCATCATCTCTCACCCTCAAGTGGTGATGACCCAACCTAAGGTCAATCTTAGAGAAGTAGCTTGCCCCTTAAATTTGTTCAAACAAATCATCTATCCTTGCAAGACGATACTTATTATTAATGGTCACCTTGTTCAACTGACGATAGTCAATACACAATCGAAGAGAGCCATCCTTTTTTCTAACAAACAAAATTGGAACACTCCTGCAATGACCCGAAAATCTAATAGGTGAAACTAGAGCCTAAACATGAGGGTTAATGTCAAGGGTTAAGGGGTTTAGTGGTTAAACATCAGGGTACGTGCTAGACCCTCGTAGTTTAGAAGATTTTCTAAGGGTTGGTTTAGGGTTACAAGGTCAAGTGCCAAGCCAAAGGGGCAAGCCTAAGCCAAAGGCCAAGGATGCCCCAAGCTTGGCCAAACACTACCCAAGGACCACGACCACCTTCACGGTCTTGACCACGGTTCGTGAAGGTCCCTTAGGCATATGGGAAGCAAGGCCTTGAGGCCTAGCCACTGCCTAGTAACCACGACTCGTAGTCTTGAACACAGATCGTGGGAGGTCTCGTGGTCTTGCCTTGGCATTATGGAGGCCAAGGCCCCAAGCCATAGTTATTGCCTAGGAGCCATGACCTCCACCACGACTCATGGTCTTGACCACAGATCGTGGGAGGTCTCGTGGTCCTGCCTTAGGCTCATAAAGGATTGCAAGTTCAGAAGGGCCAGTGGCCAAGGGACCACGGGCACCACCACGAGCCGTGGTGCCCCTTGATGAGCCGTCAAAGTCGCCATAGTCCCTGGGACGAGTTGCCTAAGTTCAGGGTCATTTGGTAATTTCCAAATCTATTAGTTAATTAATGGGGTCGTTTTTAATTTTTTATATCACTTATATAAATATTTTTAAGTCATAAAACACTTCATTTACTCCTTTATTCTCCAAAACTCAAATCAAATCAAAAGAGTTTTTCCTCTCAAAAATTCTCTCTCTAGAAGTTCCCAAAGAAGAAGAAGAAGACTGGGGACTAGGGCTTGAAGATTCAAAGTGTTTCTTCTCAAATTTCATGAAAAACTCCATTAAGGTATGGTACTCTTCATCCTTGATTAAGTTTCATTCAAGGATCCCCTTCAAAGATGATTTCAAGTTTTCAAAATCCTCCAAAAGGTTAGGATTTTCATTCTAAGCATGGGTTCAATTCCAAAACGTTTTCAAAGGTTTATATATGATGAATTGTGAATGGATTGTTGAATTAATGATGAATTATGGTGAATTTCTCCTATGAACCCATGTTTTCCCCAAAATCTTAAGTTGTGAATTGTGATTGGGAATTGATTGATTATGAAAGTATGTTGAATTGTTTATGTCTATATGGAATTAGTTATTGAATCATGTTATTTCCCTTATCTAATGCATTACTCTAGATGTTTGGGTTTAGATTGATTCATAGCCTTGGAGGGCAATTTCATGAAGGATTTATGTATGATTATGATATGAAGTATATGCATGTGGTTATAATGAAAGTATTATGATCATATTTAGAATGCAATTGTGTTATTATTGAAAGCTTATTTTCAATTAACACTCATGAATGATGATGATAGAATGTGAAGGGTTTTATGAAAAATGACTTCGATTGTAAAGAAAAGTTTTAAATTCCGCACTATTTTGCTATGCTCTTATGTTCATGAATGCTATGAGGCTTTTCGGAGTCTTGTACGCCGTGTCACTTCTGGGTTGTAGGCTCGAGTTGTGACAACCCCATGGAGAGATACTCGGTCGGATGAAACCCTTATCCAATAAATCCTTCAATTGTTCTTTCAACTCTTTTAACTCAGTCGGGGCGATTCTATAAGGAGGAATTGAAATAGGTTGTGTATCTGGGAGAATGTCAATACCGATGTCTATTTCCCTCTCAGGAGAAATACAGGGTAAATCATCGAGGAACACTTCCAGAAACTCATTAAGAACGGGGACCGCCTCAAGAGTAGGGATTTCAGAATCTACATCCCTCACCCTAACAAAATGTTAAATGCAACCTTTAGAAATCATCTTTCTATCTTTAAGACAAGAGACAAACTGACCCTTTGGCATAGAATTTCCTCCTTGCCACTCTAGGATAGGCTCAATTGGGAACTGAACTTGACTACACGAGTTCTACAATCAATAGAAGCATAACAAGAGTGCAGTCAATCCATACCAAGGATAACATCAAAGTCTAACATATCAAGTTCTACCAAGTCAACAAGAGTAACTCTATGGGATAAGGAAACAGGACACTTTCTATAAACCCTCTTAGCCACAATAGAATCACCAATAGGAGTAGAGACAGAAAAAAAGGTTCTAACAACCCATCCGGAGGCACATAGCCACATATGGCGTCACAAATGACAAAGTAGCATCGAGATCAATAAAAGAATACACATCAAGTTGAAAAACTTTTAACATACCAGTAACCACATTAGGAGAACCCTCTTGTTCACTATGAGTCTGAAGAGCGTAGAATTTATCTTTGCTTGGGAGCACTAGTACCCGAACCACTACGAGAAGCTTGTTTGCCCTCCTTCCTCTAGTCGTAAGCATATGGCAATCCCTCATTTTGTGACCACTTTTACCATAACCAAAGTAACCATTCGTGCTGGCTAGGCACTTACCCTCGTGTCTCTTTCCACACCTAGCACAAGTAGGGAATAGGGATCCACTACCACTTCCTTGAAACTTATAGTTAGACACCCCCTCTTGGTTAAACCTTGGAGCATTGGAGGAACCTTGTCCGGAAAACTTTTGTCTATACCTAGGAAGACCATATCCATCAGACCTTTCTTGAGAGGAATTATCACAATAAATTGTCGACCTCTTCTTCTCCCTAGATCTTTCTTTAAGTTTCTCCTTTTCAACCTGTCGGGTATAAGCCATAAGACGAGAAATATCCATATCATGGGCAAACATAGTTGTACGACATTCTTTCACTACTAAATCGTACACACCTAACACAAACTTAATCATTCTCGACCTAGGGTTGTCCACTATAGATGGAGCATATTTCGACAACTGAGTGAACCTCCAAGCATATTCCTTAACACTCATATTACGTTGCCAAAGGTTAATAAACTCAAGTAACATATCATCTCTCATTTCCAGAGGGCAGAACCTATCAAGAAAAGCATTCTTAAACCTTTCGGACTCTATGGGAGCTGCTTCAACCGGCCTTGCTTCTTCCATTGGTTGAACCAAATATGAGCAACCCCCTTAAGTTGACAAGCGGCCAATTCCGCCCTCTCTACCGGAGTCACTCCCACAAAAGTCCAACACCTTATAGACCTTATCTATGAACTCTTGAGGATCTTCCTCATTCTTTGACCCATAAAATTTTGGTGGATTTATTCCAACTTGAATTAATATTTGAAAAGTAAACCTAAACTCCGCATTAGTCACTTGATCGGTCCAAGGGTCGACCGGAACTTGAGGAGCTTGAAGAGGAGATCCTTGGTCAACATTGTCTCCCTCAATTCCACTAGCGAAAGCTCTTTGAGTAGCCATGTCTTGTAGACCAGCGGGTAAGGATTATGAGAGAGATCTTATAGAGTTGAACTCTATCGCACCACTTTAGAGTAATGAAAGAAGTGGAGTTTCTTAATCATCTTGTAGCCTCTCATTCATAAATGTGGCACGCTTCACACTCATGAACAAGACTCTACTAGACGTAGCTTATGAGACATCATCATAGGACCATTCTAAACCTTTTGCTCTGATTACCAAGTTTGTCACGACCCAGGTGTACACCCTAGATGTAACATATTGTCACTACTAAAAAACTGCTAAAAAGAGATGGAAAAAAGTGACGGACTGCGTCGCTTTTTACGAAAAAGTGACGCAATCAATCTCATCGCTTTTTACGAAAAAGTGACGCAGTCAATCTCGTCGCTTTTACAAAAGCGACGGAGTCCGTCGCTTTGTTTTTTTTAAAATTATTTTTTTGAAAAATGTGACGCCGTCCGTTGCTTTTTTTATTTTTAATTTATTTTTCTGATTTTAAAAAAGAGGCAAAGTTCGTTGCTTTAATTAATTTTTATTTTTTTCAGAATCTTGAAAAGTGACGGACAATGACATGCCGTCCGTCGCTCTTTTAGAAATAAAAATTTGAAAAAACCAAAAAAACGACGAACTAAAGGATCCTGTCCGTCGCATTTTTGGGTTTTTTAAAAATTAAAATTAAAAAAAAATGATGGACTAAAGGACCCTGTCCGTCGCTTTGCTGAGTTTTTAAAAAAATAAAATTCAGCAAAGCGACGGACAAAACCACCCTGTCCGTCACTTTTTCTGCAAATCTTTTGACAGCAGAAACTATCAGTAACTGCCAGTTTCTACTGCCCACCTATAAAAGAATTTCAATTCAATTCAGCCCCAATCAAACAAAAAACACTATAAAGTAGCTACACAAAATATAAAATAACAAACTTAAATTAACATTCAAAATATCTAAATCACAATTTAAAGACTTATAAATTCTTTCAAAATTCGTTTTAAAATTACAAAAAAATTATTTCAAAATTACAAATAGTTCATAAAGACTATATTTTATCAATATTTCTAAAGTTCAACCTAATAATTAGTTCATAAATTCTATAAATCAAGATTTCTAAAATTCACAACATTAAAGTTTAAAATCCTACAATAATTCAACATTTCTAAAGTTCACAACTTAAAGTTCTAAAATCCCACAATAATTCAAGATTTCTAACGTTCACAACTTAAAGTTCTAAAATCTTAAAATAATTCAAAATTTCTAAAGTTCACAACCTAAAGCTCTAAAATCCTAAAATAATTCAAGATTTCTAAAGTTCACAACCTAAGTTCTAAAATTCTGCAAAAATTCAAGTTCTCTAAAGTTCACAACTTAAAGTTCTAAAAGTCCACAATAATTCAAAATTTCTAAAGTTCACAACCTAAAGTTTTAAAATCCTAAAATAATTCATGATTTCTATAGTGCTAAAATCCTGAAATAATTCAAGATTTCTAAAGTTCACAACCTAAAGTTCTAAAATACTAAAATAATTCAAGATCTCTAAAGTTCACAACCTAAAGTTCTAAAATCCTACAAAATTCAAGTTCTCTAAAGTTCACAACTTAAAGTTCTAAAATCCTACAAAAATTCAAGTTTTTCTAAAATTCATAACTTTAAGTTCTAAAATTCTACAATAATTCAAAATTTCTAACGTTTCACAACCTAAAGTTCTAAAATCCTACAAAAATTCATGTTCTTTAAAGTTCACAACGTAAAGTTCTAAAATCCTACAATAATTCAAGATTTCTAACGTTCACAATCTTATAAAGTTCTAAAATCCTACAAATATTCAAGTTCTCTAAAGTTCACAACTTTAAGTTCTAAAATACTACAATAATTCATGATTTCTAAAGTTCACAATCTAAAGTTCTAAAATCCTACAATAATTCAAGATTTATAACGTTTACAATCTTATCAAGTTATAAAATCCTACAATAACTCAAGATTTCTAAAGTTCACAACGTAAAGTTTCAAATCCTACAATAATTTAAGATTTCTAAAGTTCACTACTTAAAGTTCTAAAATCCCACAATAATTCAAGATTTCTAAAGTTAACAACCTAAAGTTCTAAAATCCTACAATAATTCAAGATTTTTAAAGTTCACAACCTAAAGTTCTAAAACCATACAAAAATTCAAGTTCTTTAAAGTTCACAACCTAAAATTCTAAAATCCTACAAAAATTCAAGTTCTCTAAAGTTTACAATTTAAAGTTTTAAAATACTATAAAAATTCAAGTTCTCTGATATTCACAACTTAAAGTTCTAAAATTCTAGAATAATTCAATATTTCTAATGTTTCACAACTTAAAGTTCTAAAATCCTACAAAAAATCAAGTTCTCTAAGGTTCACAACTTAAAGTTCTAAAATCCTACAATAATTCAAGATTCCTAACATTCACAACCTTATGAAGTTCTAAAATCCTACAAAATTGCAAGTTCTGTAAAATTCACCCCTTTAAGTTCTAAAATCCTACCATAATTCAAGATTTCTAAAGTTCACAACCTGAAGTTCTAAAATCCTACAATAATTTAAGATTTCTAAAGTTCACAACTTAAAGTTTAAAATCCTATAATAATTCAAGATTTCTAAATTTCACAACTTAAAGTTCTAAAATCCCATAATAATTCAAGATTTCTAAAGTTCACAACCTAAAGTTCTAAAATCCTACAATAATTCAAGATTTCTAAAGTTCACAACATAAAGTTCTAAAACCCTACAAAAAATTCAAGTTCTCTAAATTTTACAACTTAAAGTTCTAAAATCCTACAAAATTCAAGTTCTCTAAAGTTTACAATTTAAAGTTTTAAAATCCTACAAAAATTCAAGTTCTCTAATATTCACAACTTAAAGTTCTAAAATTCTAGAATAATTCCAAATTTCTAACGCTTCATAACTTAAAGTTCTAAAATTCTACAAAAATCAAGTTCTCTAAGGTTCACAACTTTAAGTTCTAAAATCCTACAATAATTCAAGATTCCTAACATTCACAACCTTATGAAGTTCTAAAATCCTACAAAAATTAAAGTTCTCTAAAGTTCACCCCTTTAAGTTCTAAAATCCTACAATAATTCAAGATTTCTAAAGTTCACAACCTGAAGTTCTAATATCCTACAATAATTCAAGATTTCTAAAGTTCACAACCTAAAGTTTAAAATCCTACAATAATTCAAGATTTCTAAAGTTCACAACTTAAAGTTCTAAAATCCCACAATAATTCAAGATTTCTAAAGTTCACAACCTAAAGTTCTAAAATCCTACAATAATTCAAGATTTCTAAAGTTCACAACCTAATTAAAGTTCTAAAATCCTACAACAATTCTATTTCATATATAATTTCTAGAATTTCTAAGTTCAAAAATTTTCAAGTTCCAGAATATAATTCAAGTAACACAATTTTCAACAACAATATTATACATATAAGCACAAATACAATGGCAAATTGAAAAATTCAACTAACCTCTAACTTCTAGCTTATAATTATTTGTTAGTTCTAACTTCTAATACTTAATATACAATCAAATCCCCAATTTTTCTAACTTCAACTTTCAAACATACTAAATTCAAGAACGTAACTTCTAAGCTGGAAAATTCAACTAATCTTATTTCAGCTTTCATAAACTATCAAATATTTTTCCAACTTCAAAGTAATCTAACTTTCATATACAATTCAATGTTTTTCTAACTTCAACCGTCAAACATACTAAATTCAAGAATTTCAAAGTTGGAAAATGTAACTAATCTAACTTCTAACTTCTAATTATTTGTTAGTTATAACTTCTAATACTCAATTCACTATCATATTAAAAAAAACAATTTAGAAGAAAACCCTAAAATCAAAAATCCCCAATTCTCTTCTTAACTAACAATAATCAAACATACAAATTAATAATTGAATAACACAATTCATCAAACTAAAACAATATATTAATTTATAATAAATCAAATAATACTAGTATTGAAAAAAAAACTAAAATTAAACCCTCACCTTAACAAGCTAAGGAAAAGAGGCAGTGCGGATGACGGGTGGCGGTACCGACGGGGAAAGATGGCGACAGGACTAATGCTCAAGGAGAGAAGGGCTACGACGGCGTATGGGTGGTGTGGGGAAGCAGCGGCGGTGGCGCAACAGTTTAGTTTTAGTGAGAAGGGAGAGAAGAGAGAGAAAGAGAGATGGGAAAATGGGGGAAAATTTTGCTTTTTGGTTCAATATAATTTTAAAAAAGCGACGGACAGCGTCTCTTTGTCTGTCGCTTTTTTAAAAATATTTGACCAAAAAACAACGAACTAAGAGACGATGTCCGTCGCTTTTCTTAAATGTTTGACTAGTCATTTTGACCAAAGAGCGACGGACTTAGAGATATCGTCTGTCGCTCTCTTAAAAAAAATAATTAATCAATTAAAATTAATTAAAAGCGACAGACAGCATGGTTAGTTTTAAATTTATAAATAATTATTTAAAATAAAAACCGATGGACTGCGTCGCTACCTTTATAAAATAATTAATTATTGATTTTATATATATATATATATATATATTTGGCGCAAAAATCTGCAAAAAAAAGTGACGGACTAAGAGATGTCGTCCGTTGCTTTTTGTAAAACAATTTAAAAAATATTCTTTTTATTTAAACGTGATGGACGGTGTTGCTATTGGCTTCGCTTTTTGGAGCGATGCCGTCCGTCGCTATTTGGCAGTTTTTTAATAGTGCGTATAGAACCCCGAAGGATTTCATACAAGCCACTTAGCTCTCATAACATAAGAAATAGAACAATAAGAGTAAAACAATAGTCCAAGTCCAAAACATTTTATAAAGAAAGGCGGAAGTTTAAAACTTATGTCTCATCATAGCCATCTAATACAATAGAATGAAATTTGGGTCTAGCCCATACATCATGTACAAAAGAGAAAATAGAAATAAACTCCGCCCTCGAAGTATGAGGACTCACCAAAGCTCGAAAATCTCAAGAATCAACATTAGCCACGGAACTCAGAAACCAGATTGTCGGGCCCTATGCGTTAGTACAAAAGTACCAAGTATGATAGTCATGCATAAAACACTTAAAACATGCTAAAATGGACATTTTATTTCATAACATGCAATTTACCAAGTTAAAACATCATAAGAGTGAGTTAGGAAAACATAAGTCATAACATTATCTTTAATGCAAGAAAGCATCATCTTTAAAATCTTTGAACACTTACAGGATACTTCTTGAAGTAGTCGTAGTTCTTTATTAATCTTGTTGTGGGAATAAACCTTAACCGACATTGAGACCATGTGAGCTATAACATGATAACCTGGTGTCTCCCACACCAAAAAGGGGGTGGTCTACTTGCCTAAGGTAGAATCGTTAACTCTTAGCTTAGGTGGATCCACTAGTTAATCAGCCTACGAGGGCACGTAGTTTATGGGATAAGGATTGCTACTAGAAACCCAGACTCCAGTACGTGAGGGCTCCGGTCTCATGAGATTACATTGGAAACCAAGACTCTACCACGTGAGAGTTTCCATTTTGGAAGCCCGGACTCTACTACGTGAGAGCTTCCATCCCTTATTCAATATCCACTCAATGCAAAGTATAAATCCCACAGAGTAGTTATTAAGTCTTGACTTAACTCATATATCATGAGAAGATGTCCTTGAACAACCAATACAAGTTAGTTCATTAGGATAGCTCTTTAGACCATGCGTGAGAAAAACCTTTCACCATCCATGATCACTTTTAATCTTAGATTCAATTAGGTGAGAAAAGTCTTTCAACCTTAGAATCTTTTATTATGTGAGAAAGCCTTTCACATCATGTTAATTATGTGATTATGAGAAAGTCTTTTCAACAACACAATAACAACATCGTTATCATTGACACTTTACTCTCAAAGCATCCTTAAAGTATTTATATAGATTTAATAAAGACATGCATAATCTCATACTTTGTCCTTTCAAGGCTCAAAGTCTACTTTCAATCACCAAATCTAGAATTCAAGCATTAGATAGGATTTGATCAAAAAATCATGTGATTCTATCACTTTATGTATTAATTCATAAAATTCCTCTTTCATCAACAAAGACCCATATTATATCATCACAATTGAGAAATATGGGAATTACATGGGTTCATGGGGAAAATCATAAAAACCATAGGAATTCATCAATTCATGCTTAATATAACACCAATCATTTAAATAAAGTTTGAAAGGAACCTATGGTAATTGAAGAAAACCCTAACAATTGGGAATTTCTACCTTTTTGAAATTGGAGATTTTGAGGGAACTCCATAGATGGAAGGAATCCATGGATGAAAGCTATCATTCATTGAATCCAAATTCTAGACTTTAATGGAGAAATTGGAACCTTAGCTTGAAACCCTAGGTTGAATCTTCTTCTTCTTCAAGTTTCTTGAGAGAGAATATTTGAGAGGAGTTTTGGTTATCTTTTTGTGAATTTAGAAGAATGAATCAAATGGGGTGAATTTGGGGGTAAAAAGACTTATATAGGGGTCCTAAACTTAGGCAAAATGACATAGTATAGGAACTAATTAATTAGGAAAATACCCAACTTCCCCTAAAAATTAACTGCCAGCAGTGAACCATGACCCACCGCACACTTGTGGTTAGTGGTCAGACAGTTTTGCATGTACATACAACCCCTAGACTACGAATCGTGGACCTACCTATGGTCTGTAGGTCCAGTCGTGGTCGTTGGCCTGGACAACTTTTGGTGACCCCTTTCCCGGACCTACCTACGGTCTGTGGTTCAACCCACGAGTCGTAGCTGGCCTGCGTGGATGGCACCTTTAAGTTTTGAATTTTGCTAATCTTCCATCTTTCGAATCCGGGGTGTTACACATATAACTCTCGATATTTGAGAGTTTGAAGGACTATTCTAAGATGACTGGTATGATCCTCCTCATTGCTCGAGTAGATGAGGATTTTGTCGATGAATACAATAAAAAAACATATCCACATACTACTTAAATAATCTGTTTATCAGATCCATGAATGTTATAGAGCATTAGTCAAACCAAAGGACATAACAAGGAACTCATAATGACCATGATGGGTCCTAAATGTTGTCTTCAATATGTCACTTTCTCTCACTTTCAACAGATGATAGCCATATTTGAGGTCTACCTTAGAGAAGCAAGTGCCACCTTGAAGTTGGTCGAAAAGGTCATCAATTCTAGGAAGGGGATACTTATTCTTTATAGTGACATTGTTCAGCTGACGGTAATCAATACAAATCCTAAAAGAACCATATTTCTTTCTCACGAATAAGACTGGAGCGCCCTAAGGTGAGACACTTGGTCAGATTAAACCCTTATCAAGAAGATCTCTCAATTGCTCTTTAAATCTTTTAACTCAGGTAAAAACATTATATATGATGGAATGGAGATGGGTTTAGTATCTGAAAGGATATTTATTCCGAAGTCTATTTTCCTTTTGGGAGGGACTCCGAGAAGGTCGTCTCAAAAGACATTTGGGAACTCATTCACGATTGGGACTGACTGAAGAGGTAGTATCTCAATACTAGAGTCATTAACTCATACTAAGTGATAGATGCACCTCCTAGAGACTAACTTTTTAGCCTTATGGTATGCGATACAATGACTCTTAGGCACTATTGAATTACTCCTCCACTTTAAAACTAGATTATTAGGAAACTGAAATTTGACTACTCGAGTTCTACAATGGACTTAGGCATAACAAGCATAAAAGTCAGTCCAAAATGACATCAAAATCCACCATTTCTAATTCAACTAAATTAGACATGGTGTCTTTATGATAGACAAATATGGTACAATTTCTATAGACTCTTTCTGCTAGAATAGACTCACCAACAGGTGTAGAAACGATGAAAGGTTCAAGAAGTTGTTCAGGGCAAGTCCCGAACCTCATGGCTACATAAGGAATTATGAAGGATAAACTCGTACCTAGATCTAGTAAGGCATACATATTAAGAGAAAAGACTTTGAGCATACTAGTGACAACATCCGATGATTTCTCCTTATCCTGGTGACTAGCCATCACATACAAACGGTTTGCACTTCCATCTATTATTGAAGTAGCTTCCCTTGGAGCAGCGCAGTATACTGGAGTCGCTGATGAAGAATGGGCCTTATTTCCCCAATTACCTTGCCTCCCGTTTGGTCAACCTCTCATAAAATGACTCGTCTAACCACACTTAAAGCAACTATTTGAGCCATATCAATATTCTCTTGGGTGGGTTTTTCCACATTTAGCACTAGAGGGGGTCCAATAAGATCCTTATGCCACACTGCCTTGGAATTGAGTACCCTGAGCTATGGAATTATGAAAAGTCTTATTTCTGTGATCATTCATATTCCTTGGTACTGGTGCACTAGCTGATGATAGGTGTAATCTCTCAGACATTGAGAAAGGTTAAAGTGGGTTAACAGGCAGGACCATAGGCCTAAAACAACCATGAACCCTCTAAGGAAGACAAAATGGCTTGTGAAAGGGTCCACGACCCGTTTAGGGGAGAGGGGTTTCTTGTTAAAGGCTACCAAAAATGAATGTCATCTTTACAGTTCCCTTCACGGATGGTGGAGGGTTAAATTTCTATGAAGGCGTCCATATAATCCGCTCATCAACTTTTTAAGTCAAGGCTATTTAAGTCTTTAACTGTGTGTTTAATACCTAAGCTATGTCATACTTACCCTTATTCTAAGCTCTATATAAATTATTTAATTCCTAAAACTACCCAGTCTAAATCATTCTCCTAAATCATAGATTTCCCTCCAAGTTCATCCCCAAAGTTCTCTCTAAAGCTAAGGAAGACGAAGCTAGGGTTTCACTTTAAGATCTTCAATTCACCATAGTTATTGGGCCTTGATCACTAAGGTATGTTAATATCCGCCAATAGTGTCCTTTCCTTCATAGGGTTCCCAATATCTTCCAATTTTTCAAGTTCAATTCTCAATTCAAAGTTAGGAATTTTATTAAATATTCATGGGTTCTTCTTAATTATGATTCAATTTATTGTTTTCTATCTTTTTATGTATGAATTGAAGTATTTAAATGATTTTGAGTTGAATTCATATAAACTCATGCATGATCCATGATTTGTTACTATGAACATATGATGAAGCTTATGAACTATGAACTATATTTATGGAAATTATGCATGCTTTATGAAAGCAATGTTTATATCTTAATTAAGCTTATAGATGAAAGTATATATATATGTTCATGAAGTTTGGCCTTATGTCATTATGGACATCTAGATTTGCGATCAATGTTTTTGATTATTTTCCTATATTAGATCTTGATTAGTATGGTATCTGAATATGCCATCAATAATCATAGATCAAGTTTCTAAAACTAATATCATTAGTAATATGACACTTTTAGTATGAAGTTAATGACTATGGGTCTTTTAAAGCTATTATAAAAAGATCATGAATGGTGAAAGGTTTTCTCACACATGGTTTAAGGAGCTACTCTATGATGCTTCTAGCTTCAAGTAGTAACATAATTATACTTTTCCGTGGATGATAACATGAATATGATTAATGACTATTCCATGGAATTTTACTTAGCACCAAGTGGGCTTTTGGAATGAAGGTTTTTTCTTAGTGTCCGTGGACCTTTAATAGCAATCCCTAAGTCACAGAACTATGTGCCACAATAGAATTTTTTCTCAGATAGACATTAGCTAGTGGATCCACCTTAGCTCAAACTCATGGTCCTTACCTTGGCAAGAAGGACACTCTCTTCTTGGTGTAGGAGTAGTAAACTGGATTCCATGTTATAGCTCACATGGTCTATGTCGGTTAATGGTAAACATCCCACAATAATGAACTAAGGCTACTTTGAAAGTATCTCACAAAGTGTTTTAAATATGACAAGTTTGCATTGACCGTGATTATGACTTGTGATTTCTAACCCTTTTATCTTATGTTTTAACTTGGTCATTGCATGTCATGAAATGTCCATTTTAGCATGATTTCATATCGTTTATGCATTGTTATCATACTTGGTATATTCCATGTTCTAATTAAGACATTTACCTATATTAATTCACTAATGTAGGTTCCAACACTCCTACATTGCATACTTGTGGCTAGTTGAACTCTCTCAAATTTGAAGATTTGTGAGTCCTCATGTTCCGAAGACCAAGACATTTTTATAACTCTTCTTTAATTTCAGTTTTCAGACATTGTATGTGGTTTAGGGTTATGTCCCAACTACTTCCTCTTGATATAATTGATGGCTTATTGAGGCTATGTTAGACTTCCGCTTTCTCAAACTCTTTTATGATATAAGATTGTTCCTTTTAAAATCTTTATTTCTATAATCTTCTATGATGTATGATGTGCCGTGAAATCGTGGCACATTTGATGCTTAATAACTATGAACTAATACTGGAATTAAGTGAAATTTTGGATTATTTGATGGGTTTGTTAAATGTGCAGGCAGAATCTGGGTTGTATAAAAATAAACGGAAAAAGAAGCAGAACTGAAGTTGACCAAGTGAAGTTCACGGCCAATTTCACGGACCGTGAACTTCATTACGGTCTGTGGTTGAGCTCGGGGAAGTGAGGCAGTACTGGCCTTGAGAAGATGAAAAGCAAGAATAATTAAAGTGAAGACCACAGAGGGTTCTATGGGTAGTAGTCCTCGCCACGAACCATGGTACCTGCCGTGAGGCTAAACCAGTGTGACATCAAGTAAGAGTTGAAAGAAGGTTGAAACCCAAGTGAAGACCACATGTGAATTCACGGGCCGTGGTCCTCACTACGGACCGTGGTAGCTCCCGTGGTGCATTTTCCAGTGAAGGCATTGAAGACCCAAACTTTGGGAAAGTTAAAGGGAAGATCACAGAGGGCTTCACGAGCCGTGAAGCCCTCTACAAACTGTAGAAGTGGCCGTAGAGCCATCCGACATTTCAGTCCTAGTTCGACTAGGACTCATTTTAAACATTCTATTTTGAATTACTTTAGGTCGTTTTTGGATTTTATTTCATTATTTGACGTTTTTACAAAGGAGGAGGATATTACTCTGAGTTTTGGATTTTGGATTCGGATTATTGTTATCAGTTTGATGTTTGTATTTTGATTACCAGATTATCAAAGTGTTTGTTGATTTGCCAATTATTTCCGTAAGTATTTCTTAACATGTTTTCATTCTCCATTACTGAATCTTAACGTGAAAACATGAGTGGCTAAATACCACGACTGGGGGTGTGGGATCTATGACAACATTTTAGTTGTGATTCCGTAAAATAAGTAAAGGCAATCTGTGTTTACAACCTGTAGTTTACAGCTTTCAATATCATTTTAGTCTATTGAGTGCACGCATTAGACAAGCCTGTATCTAGTGTTTGTTCGAGAGAAGAATACCAGTTAGGAAAAAGCTGAATTAAATTAACAACGTGGAGTTAAAGTTGGAGTTTGAGAGAAGAGATCTTTAACACCATATTAATGTAAGCGAGGTTCAATGTTGATAATTCTTAAAGTTCGAGAGAATAGGACTGAATATTATCTAATTAGATTGAGAGGCATTAGATAAATTTAACTCGCAAAGGTTCTGTAAACATTGATTTGCCTGACATTCAAATATCGGGAGAGCATTAGAACTAATGTCATAGTGAACACAAACCTGGTTTCTTTTGATTAGCTTAATCAACTTTAAAAAGAGATCATTTGTTAATTGTGAATCTGAATTTTGACTACAAGTGTTGGTAGTAAGAACATTTCAACCAAACCTAATTTACATTCCATTATTGTTTGCTTAGGAAATAATAAGGACATTCGAGTAAATGCGATAGTTAAACTTTATATGTAAAGAAATTCTCTGTGGGATCGACCTCAACTCTAGTTGAGTTCTGTAAATTGACAACGACCATTTACACTTCTTATTTGAAGTGTAAGTTTGGACGTATCAAATTTTGGCGACGCTGCAGGGGAATTTCAATTCAAAATTGTTTTACTGGCTTTTATTCAATTCATAGTCTTATTTCCTAATTTTATGTTTTGTTTGGTGTTTTTGTCTTTCTCAAGAGCGTCAGATTGTGCATGCCCAACACCAGAAGCAAAGGAGCCCATTGCTTCCTTACGACCCTGAATTTTAGAAAACTCTTCGGAAAATGGTTAATGCACAAGAATTAGAGGCTCAGAGACACAAAATGGGACTAGAAGCTGAGATTGATGCTGCAAGGAATGTCCATCAAACTGCAGGCATCCAGTAACCCAGGCCAGGTGTCCAGCATAATGCTGGATTCAATCAACCTAGGGTAGTAGATGAGAACAGAGGGGTGGAAGGAGTAATCCATCCTCAGCACCAACCAATAGCCCCAAGGTGTAGAGCTCAGCATCCATCTCATATGATGTATGAAGAAGATGATGCTGACTTGGACGGAGCTGGAGCCACTGGAGCCATAGTGTTACCTGCACTACCTTCCAGGTGTTAAGTTTACAATCACCAGCACCATGATCCAACTGTTGAACCTGAAAGGTATGTTTAGAGGTACAGCTGGTGATGATGTGAAGCAACACCTAATGAATATTTGCTTTGAAACTTCCGCTTTATCAAACTATTTTATGATATAAGTCTATTTGTTTTGAAATTTTATTTCTATTATCTTATTTGATGTATGCTAACTGGATTGTGTGGGTCCTTCTGGGATTCTATATGTCACGTTATGCCTAGGTTATACTTTGGGTCGTGACAATGGAGCAGTTCCAGATTACCTCTACTAAAATGATGATCAGTTCCCGTTCCAAGTTTTCTACTAGCCCGATTCATGATTTGTTGTCTTGGCCCTCTTATTGCTAAACTCCTCTCTTTCCTTCAACTTATCCTCCTCTACTTGTTGCACATGAATTATAAGTCTAGCTATGTCCATATTCCATATCAACATAATTTTCTTACCTTTCATGATCGATAAATGAGATAGCCCAGACACAAACAAACTAATCTTGCTCCTCATATTAGCCACCATCTCCAAAGCATAGTTGGATAGCTAAGTGAACTGGAGGCTATATAATTGCACACTTATAGTCCCCCGTTATAGATTGAGGAACTCCCTAACTTTTGTTTCCCTTAGCTCTTGGGGAAAGAAACACACCAAGAACGCATTCTCAAATATTGTCCAGCCTAAGGGTGGTGCATCTTCTCCCCTAGTTTTCTTCCACTCATCGTACCAAATATCGCAACACACTTAAGCTAATAAGAAAATAGCTTCACCTGCTCTGTATCAATAACATGCATAACCTTAAATACCTTCGAAAACTCTTCCACAAAGTTTTATGGATCCCCACTAACCTTTGACCTAGTGAACTCTAAAGGATTCAATCTTAGAAACTCTTGGAATCTGGACGTACCATTCACATCTTTATGGTCAGCTCCTTGGCGACCAACATGTTTTGTCATCACTTGAGTCAACATTTGAACTGCATTCCTAAATCTACCATTTGTGACGTCACCATGAGAAGGTTGCACTACAGGTGCATTGGGACCTTCTGGTCCATCTTGAACTAGTGGTTCCTAAGGATTCACATTATTCCCAGTAGGACGCCCTTTAGAATTTCTTTGTGGAGGCATAATCTGAAAAGATATGCGTAAGCACGAATTAGAAGAAACTCTTATAAAGTTAAACTCTATCACACAAACATTAGTAGGAGGAAAAGACATAATTCCTAATATCATGGAGCTTCCTTATTATACATGTGGCATGCTTCACATTGATAAGAAGGACTCTACTAGACATGGCTTCGTAGACACCCTAGGATACTTGAACTCTATGATATGATACCAAGTTTGTCATGCTCCGAGCCAACACCCTGGATGTGGCTAGCACTTGAGAACCATTGTTGATTCTCAAGTGAACCTTTGGCCTAGATGACTACTTAGAGGAAGACTAACTCAAATATATTTAAGATTTAAAATAGAATTTAAATTCAAAAGTCTCAAAGCTTCTCAAAACTCAAACTATCTCAAAGTACTATACTCAAAACTTTTTGAAAAATACTCTATAAGAATAATAGTTTGCCAAAATAGTTTAAAGGAACTATTTAAAAGAAACTCAACACAAACTATCAATGAAGCCTCCTACGACAACTCAAACTACTAACTGAAAGACAAAAATGGAGTCCTCCTAAATGCATGGAAGGCTTACCAAAACTAGCAAGAATTGTAAAGTGATCGCAATAGAGTGCCTGTTGATGATCCTAAACACATGTATCTGCATCATGAAAAGATGCAGGTCGAATGACATAAGTACATTGAATGTGCGAGTATGTAATATAGTTGAGAAAAATAAATAACTGAACCGAAAAAGCTAAGGCAAGATACTAAACTGAATGTGAAATATATTTAGAGATAAAATCATTTAAAAGTTTTAAAAAGAAATATGATAAATCAATGAACTGTACATATATAACTATGATAATGAAATATTGTTTACTCTATTTGGGAGATTCTCTAACCGATAACCATCATTATGAGCTTCGTGATGATACAATGTCTCCCCCACGTTGTCAGAACTGTCGTATACCTTGTCGGTTATAGAACATCCTCAACTCATGGATCCATATAATAGGCCTTCTCAAAGGTAGTGAGGAGTCATCTGAATGTCGTACTATCCTATCCCACGCTAGCTACGTGGTTTATAGAGAATGTGAGTTGTTTGAACTCTTCATACACTTCTTTAAGAGGTAACTACTTTGTACTCAATATTTCTGAAAACTCTTCACTTTTCTCAAAATAGTACTATTTCTCTATGTAAAAATGATAGATTTGGGAATCATATAGTTCCGTTAAACTCTTCTCAAAATTAGACTCAAACTTTACTCTTGAACTTGCTTTTAACTTCTCAAAATTTATTTATGACAAAAAGATGTTTGTTCAAAAGACTCTCAATCAAACTTAGAGATTAGGGTTCATGTGGAATACAAACATGAATAGCAACTCAAGGATCTCAATGTATAATATATAACAACTCCTGATCAAGGATTTAGAACTCAGAATCAATAATATAACTCATATGAAGAATTCTCGAAAATAAGGTTGTAACCCTAGATTAATCTTTTACTGACTAAATTTAGATGTAGGGCGTGAGGTCGAACGTAGTACATCACTATGATTAGCCTTACCTACCTAGAAGAATAATATTATTGGCGAAACTGGAAGAACGCTTGAAAATCCTAGCTTTCACCTCTTGGATCCTTTCTCTAAGACTCTGAAGCATTAATGAGAGCAATAGGGTCGATTAATACTATTTAGAACCTTATTCAGATGTAAGAACGTTGGGGTTTATGCTTAGAAGAAGTGGAAAAAGACTGAACTACCCTCTTAAAAAATTGTTGAAAACCTTCCACAGGGCCATCTATGGTTCGTGGTTTGACCTACGGATTGTAGATCTCATCCGTTGAATTCATATTAAATTTTAAGCCTCATTACGACCCATGGATATTTCTTCAGACCATAGATCGAATTCATTGAATTTTAAGGCTCAAAAGTTTATTATACGGGTCCAAACTATAGACCGTAGATTCAATCTGTGGAATTCATATTGGATTTTAAGGCTCAAATATTCATTCTATGGGTCAAAATTACGGCCTATAGAAGGTTGTACGATTCGTACATGGGTCTGTAGGAATTGGACCTCAAAATTTGACTTTTTAATATTTTTCCATGAGTTGGAAGTACGGGTCATAGAAACTTATGTGTCCTGTAAAGGGATTCATAGGAACTAACTCAGAAAACTCTGTTGTGGTTGTCTCTGGTAAAACAGTCATAACGTTTTACTCCGAACTCAAAATGAGGTAAATTTTGTGGCGTTGAAAAGATGACTTGTATACCTTCAATTTGATAAGTAAGGGGTCACTAATTCATTCTCTGTTGTGAGATATGATCATTTAAAGTTCACCTAAGTAGAATCTTATGTCAAAACTTAATCGGTAAGAAAGCTTTCAACTCAACGTTGTGCTAGGGCATTCTTGTCACCTTAATTCATATCCAAATTCATTCTCACACTAAATAATTGAACTTAACACCTAAGAATAATTTAAGAATCCCCCGATATGACCTTACACATAGATGAAGAATGATTTGGACCTTAGCTTATAAATGTTCAGGGTTTTACATATACTTGTCTTCTTTTAGTCATAATTAGTAGTGTAAATAGCCAACCAAACTCACTTGAATTGGGCAACACTTGTTTACTTAATTATAATAGTCAAATCAATTGTTTGTTAGCAACTAAGTCCTTGTGTGATTGGTATATTCAATTATTTACAATCACTTCAATATGTGTGATCACGTACACTTGTGTGTATGGGTGTGATACAACTGCATGGAGGCCTTTACAACTATGACATTTCACGTTCTTGTTGCTTCAACATATGTTGGTTGTATAGTGTTTGATCCACCAACGATATCCCATATTCATTGCTGAGAAAATAATATTCATTCTTGCGCTCCACGTTGCAAAATCAACCATTGATTAGTGCCTCTAATAGTAGCTTCTAGGATCGCCCTTGGAGTTGCTACATTTGTTGAGCTACTAGGCTTTGATGCACTTGCTGAATTGGGCACAATTGATTATTCACAACTTAGATTTAACCAATTTTGGTCAAACAATTTTATACTCAATTTTTACTGCACTCACACTGTAGCAACTCTCTTTATTGCTCTTTCTTATTTTTCACTTGATCACTCACTTGTTGCTTGCTTTAGCATTCATTCTTCTCTTGAGCACACACTTTACATTTGAGTATACATACATCTCAAATAAACAATCTTTATTTATAGGTAGATAATAGAAGGATCTAGTGAATTATTTCTCAACTACTTCATTCTAGAAGTTCTAGGTTTTTCTTCTTTGCCTTATCTCGAACTACACTACTAGAATTCTCATTCTAAAGCTTTCCTCCCAATTCTTCTAGATTCTTTTTTGAAATAGCTTAAAATTACAATTATGTTGGCGATGACTTTTTAACATATACCTATTTAAACTTTAGAGGGAAAAAAACAAAAAATAAACAACTACAGTAGGCTTACCATTATTGCGGAATAATAAAATGTGGAAGTCAAATTTATACTTCCATATAAAACCTAATAATGCTTTAATGCAAAGTCTAAGTCAAGATAATACAAAATTTGTACACCATCTCTATCAAGCTATAGCTACACTTGATCAAAATTCCAAAGAACCTCCTCAAAATCTATATCTATCTCAAGATTATCATTGCTAGTAGTAGTACAAGAAGAGTAAACCCCAGATGACATAACATCGGGCGACGTCATACGGCTACCGGAGGCTTCAAATGTTGCCGGAGTGAGATGATCATGATCATGATCATGATCATGATCATTGGGAAGAAAATAATCAGAGCTTGATGATTGAATTTGATCTTCAATTTTAGGATAGAAGCCGAAAACTACTTCCTCTTTGGTTTCCTGTTTTATTGATGGAAATGTATGATTTTGATCAAAACTAATATAATTAGAATTTCCATCCATTGGAGAATCCAATATTATTTGTGAAACTCTAGGAAAAGCTTTGCAAGTGTGATGTCCATAGTATGTTGTTCTAAATCGTTGTGGATTGTCTTGGATTTTTTGTACTTGTTTGCTTGCTTGACATTTCTGATCATATTTATGTGTGCACCTAAAGTAGTGCCTGCATACATATTCATTTTATTATTATTATTATAAATAAATAGATAAAAACAAATATAAAATATATGGATTAACTATATATCTATCACATCTACTCTGTAATTATTAAAATTTCAAACCTTGGATAAGTGGAATTAAGGATCTGTTTTTGTCCATATTTTCTCCAAGCATGACCATCATCCACCAAATCTGAGGATTCCTTTATGTTTGATTCTGAAGTTTTCCTGTATATTTTCCAAAACATTTATGAGAAATTTGTTTCTAAAATAACACAAGCTAATTATATAAGAGGGCATTTGATTGGGAACAAGTTATTTTGGGATAAGTTATTTCATATGTATATGAGATAACTCATGTCATTACTAAGGTATAAATAGTGGATAAATAATCTTAGATTTGCCTAATAACTCAAACCAAGCCAAGCGCAAGATAAAGTAGGCCTGTCTCACACCAAAGGACTCCTAATGGTGCAATGGTACTTTACGTGAGCTCTATGATTATTGTAATTTAATGAGTAGTACAATTAACTA
This sequence comes from Solanum verrucosum, assembly GCF_900185275.1. Lineage (NCBI taxonomy): Eukaryota > Viridiplantae > Streptophyta > Magnoliopsida > Solanales > Solanaceae > Solanum > Solanum verrucosum. The sequence goes on from NW_026020370.1 coordinate 1,243,756, forward strand.
TATAAGAAATAGATAACCCCACGGCCCTCATCATGAATTCAATATGAACAAATCTTAATCAATCTAATTATCACCAATCCTTTATAGGGACCAACCAACCAACCTGAAATATTTCTAGCATTTGTGGAAGGACAAAATAGTCAATAACCAATCAACAACCAACCAAACTTCACAATAATTAACTAAAAGAGAACCAATCAAAACTTGTGACCATCAACGTTAAAAAGACTAAAATAACCTCCATGAAAAATTAGTAAGTAATGAAATTAATCAATCACCTTCTCTTGTAGCATCCTCTTCGATCTGAACTCTTGCAACTTCCACTAGAATAATCTTCCGGCGACTTGACCTCAACCGGCGTAGTGATGATGACATCGGAATTGTTTATAACGGAGAGAGTCTCAGAAAATGATTCCATAATTTTGGCAACTAATTCCTCAGCCATAATGTTTGCAACTTCACCACCAACAACAAGAGGTTTCTTGATCATCTCTTTTAGTCGTCGAGTAAATTCTCGACCACGAATTAACCCTTCGATTGCTCTGTTTAGATCAGTCGATGAGTTATCCATTTGTGTATTTTATAATTGTTTAGTAAGAAGTGAGCAAGAAGTTAAGAAAGATGAGGGGATATATATATATGGAAGAAAAGTTGGAAGTGGTGAATTCTTAGTAAATTAATGGAAGCTTACAAGGAAAGTTCCCCGTTACCTTAGCTTGTGGAAAAAACGACCCCCACGCGCACTAGTCGAATCTTTTGCTTTCCTCTCTAGTGATAATGACAATTATCGATCAGGTTCATGAACAATTTTGACTTGCATAAATATATATTACTATATAAGAAGAGAGAATAAGTATTCACCACAAATCAACATGTGTTTCAATAAGAAGAGGGAATAACCAATACATTTATAAAAAGAAATGACATATAAAATAAAATAGAGAGAGTATTGATTTTTCAAAATGGAAAAGGACAAAACACATATAAAATTAAAAGACATATAAAAAAAAGTTGGTTTAACTCTCAAACATAAAAAGTAACATATGTTATTAAAAACCTTAATAAAAAATACTATAATTTACAATAAATAATAACTTAAAATATCTACAAGACAAAAAAAAAGAGACTAATTTTTGTACTGCTTCTGTCACATAAATTAGAATTGGAATGATTTTCAAATTTTAATTTTGGTTATACATTATAAAATAGCCGAAAAATTGAATGATATAATTTTTTTAAAAATAACCGAATGAATCGTCCTATCGATAACCCTAATGTTACTTCTACTCTGTTTATTTTTACTTAAATTTAGAAAGATATGCTTCATTTCTACCATCAATCTTATCGCTACATTTATTTGCTATTTAGAATTGAAATTAAAAAGACAAATGACAAATAAGTTTCTATATTAGCTCACTTATGAGCAACATATATTATAACAATCTTTACTAATTTTATACCAATACATAAACTATACTCCCTCCGTCCCATATTAGATGGGCACTTCCAACTTTACACGGTGATTAAGAAATCATTAATAAATTGGAAGACTTCACCATTTTGCCCTTTGTTTATATCAATGCACATTGAAATGAGTTACAAAAAATACACATACAATATAGGAATGGTCATATTAATTGTAGGGGTAAAATGAAAAAGAATTAATTAATTCTATCCTAATTTAATAAGTGCTCAAATAATATGAAAAAAAATTTTTAGTAAGATTCTTATCTAATATGGGACGGAGAGAGTATTTGTTTTTGAAAATGGAAAAGGACAAAACACATATAAAATTAAAAGACATATAAAAAAAAGTTGGTTTAACTCTCAAACATAAAAAGTAACATATGTTATTACAAACTTTAATAAAAAGTACTATAATTTACAATAAATAATAACTTAAAATATCTACAAGACAACAAAAAAAAGACTAATTTTTGTACTGCTTCTTTCACATAAATTAGGATTGGGTACATAAATTAGGATTGGGATGATTTTAAAATTTTAATTTTGGTTATACATTATAAAATAGCCAAAAATTGAATGATATAATTTTTTTAAAAATAACCGAATGAATCGTCCTATCGATAACCCTAATGTTACTTCTACTCTGTTTATTTTTACTTAAATTTAGAAAGATATACTTCATTTCTACCCTCAATCTTATCGCTACATTTATTTGCTATTTAAAATTGAAATTAAAAAGACAAATGACAAATAAGTTTCTATATTAGCTCACTTATGAGCAAAATATATTATAACAATCTTTACTAATTTTATAACAATACATAAATTATACTCCCTCCGTCCCATATTAGATGGGCACTTCCAACTTTACACGGTGATTAAGAAATCATTAATAAATTGGAAGACTTCACCATTTTGCCCTTTGTTTATACCAATGCACATTGAAATGAGTTGCAAAAAATACACATACAATATAAGAATGGTCATATTAATGTAGGGGTAAAATGGAAAAGAATTAATTAATTCTATCCTAATTTAATAAGTGCTCAAATAATATGAAAAAAATATTTTTAGTAAGATTCTCATCTAATATGGGACGGAGAGAGTAACAATATAACTTTTTTAATATTGGACCCAGGCAGCGCCCAGGCTTTCTTTACTAGTATCAAAAGAAATGGTAAAGTTAAATTTATACGAGATCAAGGACATGTGTATAAATGGGAATGAGAGTCGATCGTGTGAAGCTTTATTGGGGCTTCGATGATGCTATGGGGTGTTGATTTCAGACTTAGAGTCAGGAATTTTGGTTAAGAGTGTGCAATTTTTTTTCTCATTGGTATTAAGGATCTGCAAAATTTAATATACACGCATAGTAACTAACATTTAACCTTTGTTTGTACATCACATAATTATCCAGGCAAAGAGTGTGCATCGAACCATCCTTCGCCTAAGGTGGCTTCACCCATGGTTCATAGTCAGTTGGGGACTTGATGAATAATGGATTCTTGGAGTTTAAGAGTATAAAGGTAACTTCCTTATATTTGATTGGAATTAAAATATTTTTATAAACGAAGAAAATAGACTATTCATAGATTACAAGATTGATCTAAAACTTTAACTAGCAAGAAAGTTTTATTCGAACTCTAAAGTATTAAGATCAATAAATGTTGGTCACGTGGTAATGGATATTACCCTTCTCTTTGATGAATTTTTCATTGCCAATATGTAATTTTAAGGAAAAAAATTAAAAAAGACAAAAGGATCATTTGGCAAATTCCAAAAAATAGTTAATTTTAATGGATATATTTATTTTCCAAGAAAGTAGTAGCAAAGAATGAATGCGATTGCATTGGTTTGGAACGCGCTACAAAGAGCGTCAACATGCTTTTAGGCGTTAACTGATGACGTTTCTCAATGTTGTCACCCTAGTATCGTCATCCACGTGCCACCTGGCAAGATTAAATGTTAATTTCTGTTAATACTTAATTAAGTGCAATTGGTTTATTTAATTAATTTTAATCATAACTGCAAGTGGTAGTCCTTATCCCTTGGGGATTACAGATAGACAAAACTTTTCATTTAAATGACCAATATGACCTTTCTTGTCTCAAACAAATTTCAAAATAATTATGTAAACCATAAATAAGACAAACTATTGTTAGTTGAATATGTACACATGATCATCATCAATCTCTATAATAAAAAAAACAGTTTTTAATGTATATAAAATAAATGGATTACATCCTCTAAAACCGGAAAAAAAATTAAAAAATTAGTAGGTAACTATAAGTAAAGTAGAGCAGGTGGATTATTACATTACTTGACTATAATTATAAGTAATTAAGTGATAGATGGAACGTTTCAACATATAATATAAGATTTTGAATCATAATATCAAAACAACAACTGAATTGAACTTGTCAAGATATTCTTTTTTCCTCGTCCAAACTTTTCTCTTTAATGTTTGACTTGAGAGGCTAAATGAATGTTCAAAAAGTTAAAATCATTGAGAACAAAATATAATTAGGATTCGAATCGTACAAATGATGTTTTTGTTGATGGGAGTACTAAAATTCATAGTAGGGTAGAGACAGATTAAAAATTAAAATTTATAAGTTAAAAAATTAAAAATTTTAAGTTCAATCTATTATATTTAAAAGTTATAAGTTCATATCTACTAACAATTAAAGGTAAATTTATACACATAAATTAATGTTTCCATGTTGAAAGTATTGCATTCAAATAAATTGAATAGCGTAACATTAGATTTGGATCATCCATTAGATTTGTCACGGTATTGTTTAGATGTTTTCTATTGCGTAAATAAGGCAAGATATTTATTGAATTGACTTCTTTTTTTTAATCCAAAATAATTCAATTATTATTTATTATACGGTATAATTCTTTTGGCTCCATGTGGTGAGAAATCGGAAGAAAAACAACTAGCTCCATTGGAGGAAGATAGAAAAGGTATATATATATATATATATACACTTTCTTTTTTTTAAAAAAGAATGACTTAATTTGACTTAATACAAAATTTTAGAAAACAAAGAAAAATTTTCAACCGTGTGATCCTAAGTTAAAGATATATCAAATACACCAAAATATTATTTAATTTTTATAATCTTAAACACGTCACATGAAAAATTAAAATAAAATATAATCAAAAATGAAAAATGGTGATTCTTTTAAAATAATCTAAAACAAAGGTACATCATTCTTTTTGAAGCGAAGAAATTACTAACCAATAAATTGTCTAGTATAATAGGAACCTTCGAGAATGTCTATGTCGTCCCAACTGAAGGTTTTAGATTGACACTCACACTCACACTCACACTCACACTCACACTCAAGAGTTTGCTAAACTAAACTATAGTTAGAAGGGTGGTTAGGTTTGAACAGAGTAAGAAGGGAAGGAATAATGTCATGTGTTCACACTACACACTTTGTCCCAACTCCCAATATTCTGTTCACAGTTCACACCTTCGACTTGGACTTGGACTTGTTAAATTTTTGTAGACCTCACACTAACTATGAATGTGTACAGAAAAGGACAACACTATTTGCTGGAGAATCTATTGCTACCATTAAATTCATTAACTATTCCTCTCCATCTCATTTAATGTAAATTTTATAGCTTGTAGTGTAAAATATTTGTCTGGCTGTAAATTACTTATTTGGTTCAATTTTATTTGTCATATTTTGACTTGACATACTCATTAAGAAAATAAATATTGATATAGATATTTTATCAAACTGTCCCTATTATATGACCCCTTGAAAAATGATTTGGAAAATAAGTATTTAATATCGAGAGTAACACATGAAAAAGAATTATTATCTTTTTTTAATATATTAAAAGTGACAGGTAAAAATGAAAATCTATTTTAAGAATAAGTGACAAGTAAAAGTGAACAAATGGAGTATTTCATTAGGGATAAAAAGAGAACTTTAAAGTTTGATTATTTCGACATTTTTTTAGACAAATTTTAAAAAAATGTTACTAGCATAAAAAGTATTTATTATTGCAACTTCCTATTTGTTGTCTGCTCCATTCACAGGACCCCATTAATTCATTGAGCTTTTGACTTGTAACTTGGGTCGTTTTGTTGGCAACAAGTTAATTTTAGAATTAATTATCTTGGTATAAGTTATTTTGAGATAATTATTCTATTATATATATTAAATAATTTATTCCATCATTAAGAAATAAATGATGGGATAAATAATCAAGACTGCCTAGTATTTCCCATTAAATGCAGGATAAAATAATCTTGCATTGTATCCCTGAAATTATTATACATTATATCTCACACTAATTGACTCATTAGTCTACCAAATTTACTAAGGGTTTGTTTGAAAAGTCATCAGGTAATTGAAATTGGTGTAATTGTAGGATAAATAATTATCAGTCTAGTGATTAAACAATCTAGTAATTACGTTGATATGTTGTTTGCCACAATGTAATTACAGTGTAATTACAAATGTACAATTGGTTGCACAATATCAATCAGAAGGTTATATTAAATTTTAAGATTGAAGTTAACTATCAAAAATTAAAAATTTATATTAGACATGTAAGAGACTTTATAAATGATATTTGAATTAAATAATGAAGATATATATTATCTTTTGAAAATATATTAATCAACAAACATATGTTCTTTATTATATAAAAAAATCGATTTATGTTTTTCAAGTTATTATATATTAATTAAATTAATAATAAAAACTAAAAATACAGAAATTTTGTCAACATCATACATACATGTTTACAAAAATATTATATTGTAAATATAATGTCATAAATTATGAAAATATTTGACAAAAAGATAATCTATCAAATCTAATTAAAAAATAAATGACTTGCAATTTTAAGCATCAACTCAATACTACTAAAACAAATGTAATTGAAAATATAACATAAGGTCTTAATTCTAAAAGAAATTTAATGTAATACTCATATGCCAAATTTTAACATAATGTACATAAATGTGATCTTAAAAAAACGTAAATCTATAGCCTTTTATTACAATAAATTTTCCTTCAATTTAAAAATTAGAATACTAAAAAAATTGTGCTAGTGAAAAAATAAAAATAGAATAAATATAAAAAATCTCATGGAATCATAAGAAGTAGATGCTAAGAATAAAAAGGAAATGAAATATAAGTAATATAAAATAAAAAAATATATATTTCTAGAAGAATGAAAACAAAAAATAATTTAAAATAATAGAACTAAGAATAAATCATATATATATATATATATAAGAGAACCTTAGGCCCGCCTACGTAGCGTCACCACAAACCAAAATTTTCTTTTAATTTATTTATTTTAAAAACTAGTCTTCCCCTTTCATGAAAAGTTGTGACTTTAATGAAGAGTTGCGACTTTTATGAAAAATTGTGTCTTTTATGAAAAGTTGCAACTTTAATGAAGAGTTGCAGCCTTTATGAAAGGTTGTGACTTTTCCGAAGAATTGCAACTTTTCCAAATAGTTGTAACATTTCTGATAAGGCACAATAATCATTTGTTCACACTACTCTTTGTTGTCTATAAATAGAGAGATCTCCTGATCTCATTTTAAAACAACGAAAATTTTGAACCTCTTTTTCTTCTTCTTCACAATTAAATATTTGTGTACGTTGCTTCTGTTGAGTGACTCACTGACATCATTGCTTATGTTACAGATCCTGGTATGTATTTTCACAGTAATTAATTTATGTTTATGTTATTAAAGATAAATGATAAGGTATAATAATTTTCATTTTTCTTTACATTATTAATGTTTGTTACTACGTAATCTTGTATGTAAGATAATATAGTGTTTTAGTTTTAATGCCTAATAGGTTCTAAATATTATTTTATATATTCCGTGATATTAAATTTTCGCGTGAAGCGCGAATAATTTTACTAGTTAAAACAATAAAATAAAATTAAAAAATAAAACAAGAAATTAAAAAGTAACCAACTTGTAATTACACCATGTAATTAGCCGGAGTTCACAGCCCCTCTCTGAGAAATGAAGAGTGTAATTATCCCCTCCCAATTACACCCAATTATCTGCTGACCAAGTAATTACATGGTCAACTAAACATGCAGGCGATGTAATTACACCCAATTACACCAAATCCAATTAGTAGGTCGGCTTTCCAAACATGCCCTAAGTAAACAAAGAAGGTAAAGAATCCAAAAAAGGTTTTACGATCTAGATTTGGGATCCAAATATGAGTTTGATTCGGTAATTTTATTGCGGTTAACACCTATCCTAACTCTTATTACTTATAATCAACATAAAGGGAGATAATGTGATACATAAAATTCATTCTCAACTCTTTCATGAAATTTACTTAAGCAATATGACTTTATGTATGATTGTTTACCCTCTTATTAATGTTTGAAGGGAATTTAATACTCTTTTTAAATTGAAGAACTAATCTTATTGACGTGCAGTGTATTACACATGCCGTCACGTTATTTTCCACCTCAAAATCTTTTTTTCTTTCATTTCACTTTCTCGCACTTCCATCATCTCCTTTGCTCATATGATTTTGCACAAAGATGTCATGTTTGATGCAATCCATATTGACTTAAGGCTGCTCACTAAAAGTGAACTTCAAAGGATGCAAGGGTTGTTCACGAAGATAAAAGTTCTTGTGCTTGTGTTGATCGATCATAAAGAAAGGATTTCATACCTTGAAGATTGTTTGGATAGACCTTGTTGAGAACCAAATTAAGGGCTTCCACATATGGATGATAGCATTGAAGGTTAAAGGGAGGACAATGGAAGAATATGGTGAGTTTGGCGACACAAGTGTCTAATTTGCTGACACGCCAAAGTCCTCATCTGCGGTAAAATTAACCATTGATGGACATGAGTTTGGTGATGACGTTGTCCTTTTGGATGACACACTAAAGTTATTAATTGGCAATGGGATTACTAAGCTCGTCAATGTACATTTTCTGGGTCACCTTTGAGTCTTGTGTAATAATTAGCCTAAAATTATAAATAGCTAGTTTAGGTTCTCATTTTCGTGGATTGCTTTGAATATTGGTATTGAACCTCTTGAAAAAAGTGTTTGTCAGCTTGGTACAAGCTTTGGTTAAATATTTGTTTAGAAACATTGATTGCGAGGTGAATCGATTTTTCTCGAGGTCATCGTAAGAGGTAGGTGCTTCATGTAGGATTAACGACTTTAGGTCTTAATTAATATACCTCTTGATTGCTTTCTATCTTTACTTTCTTTTCTTTGATTTTCACATTTTCCCATAATTCGTAGATAGAATTACATCAATGTTCATTTTCATCTCAATAGATAAACAAATGAGGCTTCTACTATTTCGGTTCCTCAAATCCTATATATATATACACACATACTTTACTTTATTGGGGAGTTTCTCTAACCGACAACCATCATTATAAGCCTTGTGATTATACACCAACTCGCCCACATTGCTGGAGTATAAAGCCTATAATCCACTTGGGAGACTGAGGATGATATGCGAAAAAGATATCCAGACCTTTTTATCAATTCAAGTACCCTTTCTTACCCTCACTATTTTTTAGCCGTTCAAGGATGAACGATTTTTAAATTGGTATTTGATGTAACAAACATTAGGTCGTTTTGATTACTAGAGCTTCTTAATTATTCTAGAAAATACTATTTCAATAGATTCTAAATGAGTATTTTAGACTATTCACTAACTATGATTATTTAGTTGACAAATATTTATTAAATAATTAATTTTTATTAGTTGATGATTATGTCATGACTCAAAGTACACCCTAGACGTGACATGACATGGCGTATAGGACCACAAGAGGCCCTACACAAGCCGCTTAGCATACATCATACAAGATAATAGAATTAAAGAGTTCAAAAGATAGCATTTCATATTTGAAAAGAGTTTGACAAAAGTACCGGAAGTTTAACATAAGTCTCAAAGCCATCTATTATATCAAAGGAGTGATTGAGATGTAACCTATACATCACATACATCATCCAAAATGAAAAGATATGAAATCAATAAAAGAATCTTGGCCCTCGGATCATGAAGACTCAACAATCTTCACTGTCTATACCGGATCACTAACTACGAGTGTGGGAGGTAGGAGCGTCGGATCCTACATTAGGTAAAACAATGTACGCACAAGTATGCATTAGTACATGAAATGTACCATGTATGATAACAATGCATAAGAGTAATGAAATCATGCTAAAAGGAATTTAAATGACATGCAATGACCAAGCTAAATCATGAATTAACATGTTCGAAAACATAAGTCATAACCATGGTCAATGCAAGCTAGAAATATTTGAAACACATTTAAGATACTCTTAGAAAGTAACCTTAGTTAATCATTGTGGGAGTTTTACATTTAATCGACATAGACCATGTAAGCTATAACGTGGAATCCAGTGTCTGCCCCACACCGAAAAAGGGTGTCCTACAAAAATCTTGAGCTAAAGTGGATCCACTAGCTAATGTCTATCTAAGACAATCGTATGGTGGCACATAGTTATGGGACATGGCTAATCACCACTTATCCACTCGGTCCTAAGCATAAATCCCCCAAATTAGTCATTAATCTTAACTTATCTTATCATTTTGGAACATCGATAGTTGCCGCTTGTCTTATCATCCATGGAAGGGCACATCAAGTATCCAATCTAAGCTAGAGTTCATTAGAATAGCTCCTAATTCTTGATTCAAAGTTTAGTTGAGAAAACCTTTCAACCCTATGAGTCCTTCATGTGAGAAAACCCGTTCACATTCATGTTTTGAGTAGTATGTGAGAAATCCTTTCACAACAACAACAACAACATCGACGCTTCACTCTCAAAGCAACCTTAAATCATTTATATAAATTTCATAAAGAAACTTGCATATCTTCATAAATTCATCTTTATTGTTTAAAAGCCCCATCATATGATCATAGTCAAGAAATCATGGATTACACATAGGTTCATAGGAATTCAAATTAAAAACATGTAATTACTTTAATTCATGCATAAAAAGACATAAAACAATCAGTTGGATCATAATTGAGATGAACCCCTGAGATAAAAGAAAACCCTAACTTCAATTGGAGAATTCTAACTTGTAAAATTAAAGAATTTAGGAAACCTATTTAGGAGAGACTGATGCTTATCGTGACCAACGACACTAACCTACGGTACGAGTGTCTACGATCGTTGATAATATAGTAACCCAAATAAAGGTTGGGGTCGTGTCCCAAGGGAGGGTTTTGAGAATTAATAGAAAAATAAAATTAAGTTCTAACTAGTCATAGGTAAAGACATTAACGATTAAAATCATAGTAAATTAAAGAGGTGACACACAATTGTCAAATATCAATTTGGGGTTTTGTCACAAGTAGTAGCAACAACAAAAATAACAAGAAAATCAAGTATGGGGACAAGTTCTTGGGGTGTGACCGCAATACAAGTTGAGATAAATAGTTGGGTATATGCTTTCGATAGGAGATTTGAAAGATAATAGTGACTAGACTAAGCTTTAGATGGAAATAAGTTCCCTCTCGGGCAACTTACCCCGTTTCAAATGCGTTTCTCTCGGACACCCATTTGCCGTATAAATGCCAGCCTATGCCTTACACCACTCACTCTCTCGAGCTGAGTGTTAGGATACGGGATTAGGGCTCACCCTCTCGGGCTGAACCTCATGTCGACCTATTCCTTAGGCCATCAGTCTAGCGGTCTTGGTTTCGCGACCTCCCTCTTAGGCAAGCCGAAAATACATGGGTGGTTTTGTATTTGCAACTACAAACCCATTAAATTAATCGACAACCACTAGGTGAAATCACCATTAAAATACGTCTAAACTATCAGCAAGCAAGACCCAATAACAATATCAACACATATTTGTTAAATCACACCCCAAGAATGGGGGTTTTTAGCCATACATCAAGAAATAACAAAATACACCTAAAATGATACTAAAATCAAATGGGTATAAGGAATTAAACCTTGATTTAAGCAAAGAAAGAAGAATGGAGAAGACCCACTTCTAACTTGGGAAAGATGAAATCATTCTTTCTTCAAGTCTCCCAAAAAACCCTCTCCAAACTTGAGAGAAAATATCCAAAAAAGTACTATTCTATTATGTAAATTAAACTAAATGTTCGACTCTATTGTCCCACACAAAAACTAGGCAAGATTTTAGTATTTATAGACTTCAGAAAATAGTGCTGGCGGATTGCTCGGCAAAGTTAGTTGCGAATGCCGAATGACTCGGCGATTTGCCCTTCTTCTAGTTCATCACCATTTGTGCTTTGCCTTCAGCATCTGTGCGTTCTGGATCATTGGGCGGTATACTTCTGCTTTGCGAAACTGATCGGCGAAACACCAACTGCTCGTTTCAATGCCTTTTTTATCCTTCTCCTTCAGGGCTTCGCCTATTGGAACAAAGGGTGGAGTGCATCCCTTTGGTGAATCGCCAAAGCATGCTTGGCGATGCTCAGGTTTTAGCTTCTTCGTTCTTTTCAACCTTTTTGTTCCTTTTTGCGCCTAAGTGTCCATGCTTCCACTAAAACTCCAAATACCTGAAACTTAAGTGTTTTCATTAGATATTTAGACTAAATAAGCATTTGAGGACACTATTTCTATTAAAATAAAACCCTAAATGAGTCCAATTTGTGGACTCATCAACACCCCAACTTAAACTTTTGTTTTGTCCTCAAGTAAAACTCAAGCTCAGCAGTTCAAATAGGATGTCTCAAATAGTGCTACGCAATACTAAATCATGAACATTCACAACAAGACTCAAATTACTCATGCAAAGATCAATTGTGTACTCAAAGATTCAAGTTGTGACATGATGCTTATCGTGAACAACAACACTATCCTACGGTATGAGTGCCTATGATCGTCGATAATATAGTAACCCAACCAAGGGTTGGGGTCGTGTCCCAAGGGAGCGGTTTGGAGAATCGATAGAAATATAGAATTTGCATTCTAGATAGTCGTAGCTAAAGACATTTGCGATAAAAAACATTGTAAATTAAAAAGGGCGACACAAAAATGTCAACTATCAAAGGGGTTTTTGTAAAAAGTACTAAAACAACAAAATAAATAAGAAAAACAAGTATGGAGAAAGGTTCTTGGGATGTGACCGCAATATAAGTTGAGATAAATTGTTGGGTACATGCTTTCGATAGGAAATTTTGCAAAATAATAGTGACTAGGCTAAGCTTTAAATGGAAATAAGTTCCTCTCGGGCAACTTACCCAGTTTCAAATGCGTTCCTCTCGGACACCCATTTTCTGCATGCAGACCAGCCTACGCCTTACCCCAATCACTCTCTCGAGCTGAGTGTTAGGATATGGGACTAGGGCTCACCCTCTCGGGCAGAACCTCATGTCGACCCACTCTTTAGGCCATCAGTCTAGTGGTTTTGGTTTCGCGACCTCCCTCTCGGGCAAGCTGAAAACACATGGGTGGCTTTGTATTTGCAACTACAAACCCTTTAGATTAAACCACAACCACTAGGTGAAATCACCATTAAAATACATCTAACCTATTAGCAAGCAAGACTCAACAAGAACATCAACCCATATTTGCTAAATCACACCCCAAGAATGGGGGTTTTAAGCCACACATCAAGAAATAAGAAATTATACCTAACATATAATGAAATCAACTGGGTATAAGAAATTAAACCTTAAATTAAGCAAAGAAAAATGAATAGAGAAGACCCACTTCCAACTTGGGGAAGAAGAACTCCTTTCTTCAAGTCTCTACAAACCCACCACAAACTTGAGAGAAAAAATATAGAAAAATACTATAGACTAATAATAATTTTTTACTTTGAAATTGTTCTCCCCTTAAAAATGTTCGTCTAACTAGTATTTATAGTTTTCACATATTGTGCTGCGGAGGATTGTTCAGCGACATTAGTCGAGATCACCGATGAACTCGGCGATCCTCCTTTTGGTCAGCTCATCGCCTTCAGTGTCTTGCCTTTAGCATCCTCGCATTCTATATCATTGGGCGGTACAGTACTGCTTCGTGGAACTGATCGGTGACTCGTCGACTGCTTCTTTCCTCGCCTTTTGATCCACTTCCTTCAAGCCTTCGCGTACTGGAACAAAGGGCGGTTCATGTCGTTTCGGCGACTCGCCAAGTTGAACTCGGCGATCCGCAGGATTCCATTTCTTGTTCTTTTCAGCCCTATTTTCTCCGTTTTGCGCCTAAGTGTCCATGCTTCCACTAAAACTTAAAATACTTGAAACTTCAGCATTTTAATCAGGTAATGAGATAAAACAAGCATTCAAGGACACTATTTCCATTAAAATAAAGCCCTAAATGAGTCCAATTTGTGGACTTATCAACACCTCCAACTTAAAATTTTGCTTGTCCTCAAGCAAACTCAAGTTTAGCCGTTCAAAAAGGGTGCCTCAAATAGTGCTACACAAGACTAAATCATGAATGCACACAACAAGACTTAATTTACTTATGAGAGTATCAATTGTGTACTCAAAGATTCAAATTGTGACACACCATCACCAAAGATTCTCATGCTCGCAATACTTGCTACTTGTGCAAGTTCAAGCTCAACAAAAATGTCTAAGAGTTTGCATAGCGGTTGTGCAATCTTTGAGAAATCCTTAATGAATCTCCGGTAGAAGCCTGCATGGCCCTAGAAACTGCGAATCCCCTTTACTGAGATCGGTGGTGGTAGTTTCTCAATAACTTCAATTTTTGCTTTGTCAACTTCCAGCCCTTGTTGCGACACTTTATGCCCAAGAACAATGCCTTCTTTCACCATGAAATGACATTTATCCCAATTTAGGACTAGATTAGTTTCCACACACCTTTGGAGCACTTGCTCTAAATGTGTCAAGCATTCTTCAAATGTGTCCCCCATGACTGAGAAATCATCCATGAAGACTTCCAGAGAGTCCTCAACCATATCCACAAAGATGGACAACATGCACCGTTGAAAAGTTGCTGGTGCATTACAAAGTCCGAATGGCATCCTTTTGAATGCAAATGTCCCATAAGGGCATGTGAAAGTGGTTTTCTCTTGAACATCTGGTGCGATAGATATCTGGTTGTATCCAGAGTGTCCATCCAAAAAACAATACCACCCTCTTTCTGATAACCTGTCAAGCATCTGGTCCATGAAGGGCATTGTAAAATGGTCATTTTCAATCCATGAATTTAGCTTTCAATAATCCATGCACACCCTCCATCCTATTAAAGGTCTAGTTGGCACAAGCTCTCCTTTAGCATTTGGGACCATTGTTATGCCACCTTTTTTTGGTACGCATTGCACTGGGCTGACCAATTTGCTGTCTGAAATCGGATAAATTACTCCTACATCAAGCCGCTTGATGATCTCCTTTTTTACTACCTCTTGCATCGGGGGGTCCAACCTTCGCTGATGCTCCACATTGGGTTTGCATTCACTGTCTAGCCAAATCTTATGGGTGTAGATACCTGGCGGGATACCCAGGATATCAGCTATGGTCCATCCGATCGCTTTTATGTGCTTCTTCAGTACTTTAACAAGCACTTTTACCTATCCTTCACTCATATTTGCTGCAATAATCATTGGTATAGTGTAGTTAGTTCCCAAGAAAACATACTTGAGATGGGATGGGAGTACTTTCAGTTCTAGAGTTGGCAGCTCTTTAATTGATGGTTTTGCAGGTTGGCTGTATCGGTTTTTCAGGTCGATATCCAACTTAATTGGATTTTGTGCATATGCTCCTAACCCTAGTAGGGCTGCGATCATTTCATCATATTCCTGAATTTCCGATTCGTCATGATTTGCAAGTATTGACTCAAGAGGCTCATTCTTGCGCAGCAGATGGCTCACACTTGCCACTGCCTCATCTATAACATCTTTAGTAGACACTACATGGATATCACTTGGTTGCTTCATGGATTTGCAGATGTTGAAAGTTACATCATCGTCATTCACACGAAATTTTAACTTGCTGCTTTCAACATCCACTAATGCTCTGTCGGTTGCTAAGAATGGCCTTCCCAAAATAATGGGGACCTCAACATCAATGTCATAGTCTAAAATCACAAAGTCAACTGGAAATATGAACCGATCTACTTTGACCAAGATATCGTAGAGGATCCCAATAGGATGCTTGATCGATCGATCTACCATGAGAAGTCTCATTGTAGTTGCCTCTGCTTCTCCCAATCCAAGTTGCTTGTATATGGCGTATGGCATTAGGTTGATGCTTGCTCCTAGGTCACATAAAGCCTTGGCAAATTGGAACATTCCAATAGTACACGGGATGGTGAAAGCACCAGGGTCTTCTCTTTTAGTGATTAACTCCTTTGTCATGAGCGCACAACAATTATGAGGCACTTCAATCGTCTCATAATCCAAGATCTCATTCTTAGGATACCATTCAACACGTTCCTGATTTACTGACTCCTTAAAGCAAATCTAGTTACAAGTTTCAAAGAATCAATTCCATGAGGCAAGTTAAAATAATTTCTCAAAGTCGCTAATTCTTAACACTTCACTTATTATCTCAACTGCCTTCATGTGTATGCTATCTCCTGGAGGGGGGGGGGGGGTCGAGGGTAGGATTGAAAAAAATGAAATTTTGAAGTTGAAAATATTTTTTAAAAAACAAACTCAAATTTTTCTTGTTTTTTTTTGGGGGGGTGGCCTGGGGGGATCGAGGGTCGGGGTGAAAAAATAAAATTTTTAAGTTGAAAATATTTTTTAAAAGCAAACTTAATTTTTTTTTGGGGGTGGGGGTGGGGGGGAGGGCATGCGGGGGAGGGTCGAGGGTGGGGTGAAAAAATAAAAATTTGAAGTAGAAGAGAGTTTTGGAAAATGTTTTCCTTAAGTTTTGAAGGGAAGTCAGTTTCCTTAGATTTGAGGAAAATGAGTTGATTTGGAAAATATTTTTCAAAACATTTAATCCAACCAAACATGAGAAAACTTCATACCAAACACACCTTCAGGCTTGCTCAATGCTGGAAGAAGATGTCTTAAATTCCTTCAACTTGCAGTTATCCTAGCCTAATAACTAGAGGTATAACCAGTAGACTTGGCCATGATGTGATTCTCTTGATTTTGAATATTTTTCCACCTGATTAATTTGGCTTGGAGTTTCCATTTGATCCCTTACTTACTATGTATAATTTGGTATTTTGTGTTTCCTCGAGTGACATGGATCATGATAAGTTTATTATATCAACCTTGAGAAATTCTTGCAACTGGGTGGATACTGGGAAGGGGAGAAATTTATGATTTCTTATTGTATAAATTGAAAGAGAATGTTATAAAGGAGAAAGTAGAGAGAATGCTTCAAGAATTTGTTGAAAATTATTCCAAGCAGTCACCAAATATTCCGGTCAATAGAGTTGTTAAACTCTTGTGTGCTATGTTTGATCTACTTCATAAATCAAGAACTGTTTCGCGACTTGTCCACTTTAACCCTGACCATTTTCTTGATTGTGGTGCATTTACTTTTGATAGTGTGTTATATCATTTTGTGGTCTCTCTTTGGGTACGAACTTTTCAACCTCCGCAGCCACGATCACTTCCAAAGCCACCTTTCTCAGTTTTCCTATTGAATTTCCTAGCCCAAATTGAGAAATCTGTTGAAATAGAACCAAAATTTGACTTCGATGGGCTTGTCATAATTGGTGGGGTTGATTCCAAGACAAATGTTCATCTATACACTGCAAATTTAAATAGTAAAATGCAGCCTGCAACTGATGTACTTACTGTCATATTACATGAGTGAAAGGTATTAAAGTTTCTAAATAGATATAAGGTGAAGCTTCAAGTTGTGCACCTTACTGGTTACACATTTTATGGTGTCATTGAGAGGGTAGATTTGGTTGTGCTCCATTTATTACATTATGGCATAATTGCAATGGAGAGACATGAGGGAGAAGGAGCTTCTAAAACTGTTCGTCGGTATTTGAAGGTCGACAATTTTAGCTTTGGCGAGTTGAAGTATGTTAAGAAGTATCATTTGCATCATATATCAATTGATAGAAAAGGAATTGATGTTGAAAAAGAATAGAGCGAGGACATCACAAAATTTGTTAACTATATCAATGAGTTTCTGTTCGTTAATATGTCACTTGTTCCTCGTGTTGCTGCCAATAACGTTTCTAAGATCAAAATCATGATATAAGAAAGTTTGAATGATATCATTAGGTGGTTTTCTCTTTTGGACACATCACAAATTATTATACATCTTTGCCATGCTATCTTGTACAAAGTGATGAAGGTTCAGAAGTTAAGCAGGAGTGATGGAGTTAATGTTGCAATCCTTAAAGCTGACAACAAAATCATCATATTATTCCTAATGGTTTTAACTTGTAGCAGCCAAGGCAATTATAATTTTCCAAGTTGCTGAATGAAGTTTCCTGACATGAACCTTGAGGACAATGCTCTTTTTTAGGGTGAGAGTATTTTTGTGAACCAAACTGGCCCCGTAAGAGCCTACGGGCTGTTAGAGAGTTTTATTTGGGATCCAGGCCCATTTACATTTTGTTAAAAAAAGACTAGGAGTTAGAAAAATGGTTATGAAAACTATTATGTGAAGCTTTGGCTTTCTGATCCTCTCATCTGCTTTCTATGGTTTTGTATCTCATCCATCTCTCCTTAGTTAGTGCATTATTAGTGTGTATTCTACATGTAACTTGTATTCAGTGATTAATATATATATATATATATATATATATATATATATATATATATATAACAGTGCTTTAGTTGGAATCGAGTTTCTTCCACAAGCTCTTGTAATCGGATAACTTCTGATATAACATTTAACATATGCAGAGAAAGCACCTAATAATATATAGCTAACTCATCATCACCTATGGCTAGTGTTATATCATTTGTGCGACTCTTTATTAGATCAACAATGCCAACCTTCTGCAAAGTGGCAATACGATAGTAAAGTACAACTTTACATGAAGTAGCAAGATCGAAGAGCTGTGACAAGATGACAATCACAAATAATGACTCTCGATGTACATGGAAAAGTAAAATGCTAATATGCCAACATGATATCTTTATTATGATGAATTAAGGGATCAACAAGACGTTCTATCTTCAACAATGAGACTTTCAAACCGAATTACGCTGCAGGGGTGTTAGTCAAACCGAAAGACAACACACGAAACCCATAGTGCCATAACGAGTCCTGAAAGATGTCTTAGGGATATCTGATTTCCTAATCTTCAACTGATGATAACCGGACCTCAAGTAAATCTTAGAAAACAGAGATGCACCCTGAAGCTGACCAAGCAAATCATCAATACAAGGAAGATGATACTTATTCTTCCCTGCCACTTTGTTCAATTGTCGATAATCAATACACATCCTCATGGATCCATCCTTCTTCCTTAGAAACAACACATGAGAAACTCATAGAGACACACTAAGGCGAATAAACCCCTTACTCACTTGCAAATGATCCTTCAATTCATTCAACTCAGTTGGAGCCATACGATAAGGAGGAATAGAGATGAGCTTGGTTCCCGACTCCAAGTCGATAACAAAGTCAATGTCCCTATTCTGAGGAGTACCTGAAAGATAAGTAGGAAACACATCTGTAAACTCTTGAACCACGAGCAAAGAATTCATGAGAGGTGGGTGTTCACTAGTATCCCGAATTAACGCCAAGTAGGATAAACATTGTAACACCCAGATTCGAGAAAGGAAAAATTCTAGATTTCCAGAAGTTGCAGGTGCCATCGATGGAAGCCACCTACAGACCGTTAGTCGACTGATGGCCCGTCAGTCAACTACGTCGATGGGCTAGTCAACTTTCAGTTTTAGACTTCAGATTTCATCCCTCTGACAACCAAACAACGACTGACAGGATGGACCATCAGTCGACTAATGGCGCGTCAATCAACTACGTCAATGGGCCAGTCAACCTTCAGTTTCAAACCCCAGATTTCACCCCTCTAACAACAAAACTATGACTGACAGGACGGACCGTCAGTCGACTCACGACCCATCACTCAGCTCCGTCTATGAGCCAGCCGACTTTTTAAGTTATGGGTCTTTTGGTCTTTTCCCTATGCGTTGGACCCCTAAACTATGTAGTTTTGATCAGTTTTAGCCTAGAAACATAACTAGAACTTACCTAAGTCAGATCATTCATCAAAACATAGAAACGTAGAGTGTAGAAAGGAGAAAGAGGCGACCAAACCCTAGTTCAAGAACGCAACAAGGTTCCACAAGTTCTAGCCTCGAAATCGAAAGATTTCTTCATGTAATTCTTCACCAGGTATGTGGGATTTCACTAGTGGGTTCCTTTCACCTATTAGATCCTTGATTTCAGTCAGAATCTTGATTCCCTTGATATTATCTAGACCTAGGGTTTCTTGAATGTTAGAAATTGTTGGGTTTTAGCTGTTAGAATGATCCAAATTAGATTGTTGTGAATTTAGTATCGTTTTGTGTAGATTCTTTGATGAATTCAGAACCCTAGCTATGTAGTTCTTTTAGTTCATGAATTAAACATGTCAGGTCAGTTATTCCAGATATATAAACATACATGACTAAGTTTTTGAATGTTTCATTATTAGTATATTAATGGTGCATTCTTAGTTTGCATGACAATGTTTAGAGCTATAGATGAGTTCACAAATTGGACTCATTTAGGGCTATAATTTAATATAAATTATTTCCTCAATTGCTTATTTTATCTCAAGATCTGATGAAAACCCTTAAGTATCAGATATTTGATGTTTGAAGGAAAGCGTGGACACTACGTCGCAAAAAGGAACGAAAAGGCTGAGAAGAACGTAGAAATGAATGCCTGAGGATCACCGAGTCCACTTGGCGAGTCGCCGAAGTGTCTTACTTCGCCTTTTGTTCAAGTGTGTTGAGCCCTGAAGGAAATGATCAAGTCGGTGGAGATAGGGAGCAGTCGACGCATCGCCGAGAAGTTCCGCAAAGCAGTACCATGTCGCCCAATGACCTAGAGCACGACGATGTTGAAGGCTGGTGCAAGACGGCGATGAACTACACCAAAAGGTGAATCGCCGAGTTGATCGGCGATTCTGACTAACGATGCCGAATGATCTGCTGCAGCACAAATCTGTGAAAACTATAAATACTAGTTAGAGTTGTAGTTTTAAGTGTCAAACAATTATTATAATTATCATCTAGAATAGTAATTTTTGGTATTTTTTCTCTGAGTTTGAGAGGGTTTTGAAGACTTGAAGAAGAAGAGGGTTTCATTTCCAAGGATTTGGACTTGGGTCTTTTGGATTCTTCATTCTTGGCCTGTAACAAGACTTAAATCTTCACACCCATTTGAATGCAAGCTCATTTAGGTATAAATTTCTATCTCTTGATGTGCGGCTAAAAACCCCAATTCTTGGGGTATGATTTAGCGAATATGGGTTAAGATAATTGTTGGGTCTTGCTTTCTTATAGTTTAATCGTAGTTTTATTGTGATTTTGTTTATTGGTTGTGGATGAATTTAATGCATTTGTAGTTGTAAATACATGTTTATTTATGTGTTTTTGGCTTGCTCGAGAAAGAGGTCGTAAAACTAAGACCACTAAATTGATGGCCCGTGTAAGTGGTCGACATGAGATTCAGCTCGAGAGAGTGAACCCTAGTCCCATGTCCACACACTTAGCTAGAGAGAGTGAGTGGGTTAAGGTGTAGGCTGGTCTTCACGCGGCAAATGGGTGTCCAAGAGGAACGCATTTGAAACGGGGTGAGTTGCGAGAGAGAGAGCTTATCTCCCTTAAAGTCTAGCCTAGTCACAATTACTCTATGAATCTTCTATCGAAAACATGTACCCAATAATCTAGCTTAACCCGTATTCCCGTCACATCCCAAGGATCCCCTCTCATTACTTAGAAACCCTTGTTTATTTTGTTGTTGTTACCTTACTTGTGACAAAACCCCCCATTGTTGATTGACACTCTTATGTCCCTTTTTAAATTTACAATGTTTTTAATCGTTAATGTCTTTAGCTATGACTAGTTAGAATTAAATTTTATTTTTCTATTAATTCTCAAAACCATTCTCTTGGGAACGATCCCAACCCTTGGTTGGGTTACTAAACTATTGTACGATCGTAGACACTTGCATCGGAAGTTGTGTCTTGATTACGCAAACATTAACTATCCAGTATTACAAAAATTCAGTCATAAATTGTTAATTACATAATTAATTGGGAGTATCTAAATACCGAGTGGACTAAGGTTCAACGTACCCAATAGTCCCAGAACTATGTTCCCCTGTAGGTTAAGTCCCCTCTGTTGGGCATTACATTTTAGTGATCACGCCAGTCATGCCTCTATACCTCTAGCAGGGTATATTGGGTCCTCTCGATGGGG
This sequence comes from Solanum verrucosum, assembly GCF_900185275.1. Classification (NCBI taxonomy): domain Eukaryota; kingdom Viridiplantae; phylum Streptophyta; class Magnoliopsida; order Solanales; family Solanaceae; genus Solanum; species Solanum verrucosum. Next base: position 1,265,570 of record NW_026020370.1, read on the forward strand.
CATATACATCGGACTCCACATTTAGCTCATGTGGTTTTATGTTGGTTATTAGTAGCTCCCCAGTTCAGTCAGATCCTATAGCATTGACCATGTTATCAGTATAGTTCAGTATTCAGTCTCAACATGTTATAACTTGTTAATTGGATTCAGTTTAGTAATGTTCAAATCATATCATTGCTCTATTAATTGTTCAGTTATGTTATTGTTTAGATTTATTCTATCCTGCATGCTCAGTACCTTTCAAGTATTGACGCATACTCCGTGCTACATCTTCTTGTAATGTAGGTTCAGGTCCTTAGAAGTTAGATCACGTATAGATCGGTTCCCGATCTTCAATTCAGCAACATCAATGGTGAGTCCTCATTCTTCAAGGAATGGTGACATGTTTATATTTCTTTCTTTTAGCTTTAGTTTAAGTTTTGCTAGATCTCGCTGGGGCATGTCCCAACATTTCTAGTCATTAGAGGCTTTATTTCAAACATAGTTAGTTTCATCTTTAGTCTTAGAGTTTGATTTCTCCTTTATATTCGAACTCTGAATTTTCATATATTAAGACTTAGTATCGGTATTCCACATCATTTCAGTTTACATGATGTTTTGAGCTTCCGCACAATATCTTCTTACTTTAGAATATTTAGTATGCTTATGATATGCCAACATGATTTGCTTGGGGTCACTCGTGATCCTAGGTCCCGCGTCCGTGTCCAGGGGGTAGCCTCGGGATGTGACAAACTTGGTATCAGAGCATTAAGTTTAAGTGTCCTAGGATGTTTGAAAATCCGCACTAAGTAGAGTCCTTTTCTTGAGTGTGAAGTGCACCACATATAATGAGAAAGAGGCTACAAGGTGTTTTAGAAAAAAACTTCATTTCCTTGTTACTCTTATCATGCGTGCGGTATGATCTAACTTCTCATTCTAATCCTCCGTTGTGCATTTCAGATCATGTCTTCTCGTAGAGATTACGCAAGGAATGCGAATGCCAGGAATGCAAACGTAGCTCCTCAAGTCCCAGATCAAGAAGTTTCAAATGTGGAATTTTGGAATGCTATCCAGTTGTTGGCTCAGAGTGTGACCAACAAGAACAATCAACAGATTCAAGTTCTGGCAAATACTAATGTTGGGTTAGCTGCAACCATAGTTTGAGATTTTGTTAGGATGAATCCGCCTGAGTTCTTAGGATCGCAGATTGGTGAGGATTCCCAAAACTTCATTGATGAGGTCAAAATGATCTTTGGAGTGATGCAGGTAACTGGGAATGATCGGGTTGAGTTGGCATCTTACCATCTTAAGGATGTAGCTCATATATGGTATACTCGGTGGAAAGAGAACAAGGGTACAAATGCAGCTCTTATTACATGGGAATGCTTTAGTGAGACCTTTCTGGATAGGTTCTTCCCAAGAGAGTTAAGGGAGGCAAAAGCTTAGGAGTTTATGAATTTGAGGCAGGGTTCCATGACAGTCCAAGAGTATGGACTCAAGTTCACCCAACTCTCCAGGTATGCTCCTCACATGGTTGCTGATTCTACGGATCAAATGAACAAGTTCATGTATGGGGTATCTGATGTAGTGAAAACAGAGTGCAGAAATGCTATGTTACTTGAAGATATGAACATCTCTAGGCTCATGACTCATGCTCAACAAGTTGAGGGTGATAAGCTTAGGGAACATGCCAAGGTGAATAAGAAGGCTAAGAGAGGCAACTATGACTATTCTCAATAGAAATTGCGTGGTGGAAATAGCTCGTAGTTCCAGCAAAAGTCTACAGCTCCAACACCTTCATCATCTAGTGTTCCATCCTTTAAGTTCCAAAATTATTAGAAAGGTAGGGCATCAGGCTCTAAGTCCTAGGGGAGTGTTTCAGACACCAGAACCTACCCAACTTGTCCTAAGTGTGGTAAGAACCATCCGAGCGAGTGTTTTACATGAAAAGAAGGATGCTTTGGTTGTGGTCAGTCCGGTCACATGTTGAAAGATTGTCCTTCTAAACAGGGTCAATGAGGTAATAATGGCAGAGCGTAGTCCACAACTTCAACAGCACCAGCAAGTCACCAGACTTAGCAAGTTAACCCATCTGGTACAGGTGGCGTTAAGCGCCAAAATAGGTTGAATGCTCTCCAAGCTCACCAGGATCAGGAAGATTGTAGTCACTGGTACCTTTCAAGTCTTTGACTTATATGTTTATGCATTGTTAGATACAGGGGTAACTCTTTCCTTTGTAACTCCTTATATAACAGTCAAATTCAGTGTTAGTCCAGAAACTCTCTCAGAACCCTTCTTAGTCGCTACTCCAGTCGGTGACCCAGTTATAGCTAGACGGGTATACAGAAATTGCCCTGCCACAGTCTCCCACAAAGTCACCTCAGCAGATCTTGTAGAGTTAGAAATAGTAGACTTCGATATCATTCTAGGCATGGATTGGTTAAATTCTTGTTATGCCTCAGTTGATTGTAGAACTTGGATTGTTCGTTTTCAACTTCCAGAGGAACCAATCCTAGAATGGAAGGGTAGTAGCTTAGCGCCTATGAGTCGATTCATTTCTTACCTTAAGGCCAGAAAGATGATTCCTAATGGGTATCTCTATCATCTAGTTTGGGTTAAGGATTCAAGCTCTGAAACCCCAACTCTTGAGTCAGTTCCAGTAGTTAATGAGTTCCCAAAAGTGTTTCCAAAAGATCTTCCCAGAGTTCCTCCCGAAATGAAATCGACTTTGGAATTGATCTCCTTCCAGATACCCAGCCTGTCTCTATCCCTCCTTACATAATGGATCCAACTGAGCTTAAGGAATTGAAAGAGCAGTTGAAAGACCTTCTAGATAAGGACTTTATTAGACCTAGTATTTCCTCATGGGGTGCACCAGTGTTGTTCATTAAGAAGAAAGATGGTTCTCTCGGAATGTGCATCGATTATATGTAGTTGATCAAGGTCACAATAAAAAATAAGTATCCCATCCCCAGGATTGATGACTTGTTTGACTAACTTCAGAGTGCTAGTCATTTCTCAAAGATAGACCTCAGATCCAGTTATCATCAGCTTAGAGTCAGAGATAGTGCCATTTCTAAGACATCCTGCAGAAATTGGTATGGTCATTATGAATTTGTAGTTATGTCATTTGGACTAACCAATGCTCTAGTAGCTTTCATGAACTTGATGAACAGAGTGTTGAAGTAGTATCTGGATTTGTTCGTTATCGTCTTTATTGATAATATCCTCATTTACTCTAGAAATGAGGAAGAACATATGAATCATTTAAGGGTTGTTCTACAGACTCTCAAAGATCACCAGTTATTCGCTAAGTTTAGCAAATGTGAGTTTTGTTTGCTATCCGTTGCTTTCCTTAGGCATATTGTGTCTAGTGAAGGGATACGAGTGGATTACTAGAAGATAGAATCAGTGAAACAATGGCCTAGACCTACCTCTCTTGTAGATATCAAAAGTTTCTTGGGTCTGGAAGGTTATTACAAAAGGTTCATGGAAGGATTCTCATCCATGGCCTCTCCATTGACTAAGTTGACTCAGTAAAAGGTTAAGTTTCAGTGGTCAGATGATTGTGAGAATAGCTTCGCGTAATTGAAAACTAGGTTGACTACAACTCATATTTTAAGTCTACTAGAGGGTTTAGACGATTATGCTATCTACTGTGATGCTTCCAGAGTCGGCCTAGGTTATGTGTTGATGCAGTGAGGTAAGGTTATATCATATGATTCTATACAGCTTAAGGTACATGATAAGAACTATCTGAATAATGACCTCAAGCTATCAGCAGTGTAAAGTGTTGTTTACACTTAAAATTTGGAGACATTACTTGTATAGTGTTCAAGTAGATGTGTTCACAGACCATAAAAGCCTTCAGTATGTGTTCACCCAGAAAGAGTTGAATCTTCGCCAGAGGAGATGGCTTGAGTTTTCAAGGATTATGATATGAGTGTGCATTGCGACCCTGGTAAGACTAATGTAGTAGAAGATGCTCTTAGCAGACTATGGATGGGTAGCGTAGCACATGTTGAGGAAGAAAGAAAGGAACTAGCAAAGAATGTTCACAGGCTTGCTCGCTTAGGAGTTCGTCTTATGAGCATATCAAATGGTGGTGTAACAGTTCAGAATGGGTCAAAATCTTCATTTGTAGTGGAGGTTAAGAAAAAGCAAGACAGTGATCCAATATTGCTTCAACTAAAAGGTGCAGTCCACCAGCAGAGAGTTGAGGTTTTCTCCCAAGAGGGAGATGGCGTACTTCGTTATCAGGTTTGATTATGTGTACCTAAGGTGGGTGAGTTGAGACAACATATTCTTGCAGAAGCCCATAACTCCTGGTATTCTATTCATCTAGGCGCCACTAAGTTGTACCATGATATGCGGGAAGACTTTTGGTGGAATGGTATGGAAAGGGATATAGCGGATTTTGTGGCTAAGTGCCCTAATTGCCAGCAAGTGAAGGTGGAACATCAGAAACCAGGAGGTATGACTCAAGATATCAACATTCTTACTTGGAAGTGGGAAGTTATCAACATGGACTTCATCATAGGTTTACCTCGTACTCGCAGACAACATGACTCCATTTGGCTGATTGTTGACAGAGTTACTAAGTCTGCGCGCTTTTTGGCGGTTAAGACTACAGATTCGACTGAGGACTACGCCAAGATTTACATTAATGAGATAGTTAGGTTGCATAGGGTTCCTTTGTCTATCATCTCAGATAGAGGTCCTGAGTTTACCTCTCATTTTTGGAAGTCATTTCAGAAAGGTCTTGGTACTCAGGTTAATCTTAGCTTGCATTTCATCCGCAGACGAATGGGAAGGCACATCGTACCATTCAGACCTTAGAGGACATATTGAGAGCTTGTGTGATCGATTTCAAGGGTAGTTGGGATGATCACCTTCCTCTTATAGAGTTCGCCTACAATAATAGTTACCATTCCACCATTCAAATGGCCATTTATGAGGCATTGTATGGGCGTAGATGTAGATCCCCAGTTGGTTGGCTTGAAGTGGGTGAAGCAACCTTGATAGGGTCAGATTCAGTTCATGATGCTATGGAGAAAGGGTAACTCATTAGTGATAGACTTAAGACAGCCCAGAGTTGCCAGAAATCCTATGCAGATGTAAGAAGAAGGGAACTAGAGTTCCAAGTTGATAATTGGGTTTTCCTGAAAGTGTCACCTATGAAAGGGGTGATGAGATTTGGCAAGAAAGGGAAGTTCAGTCCTAGATATGCAGGGCCTTATAAGATCTTCAAAAGGGTGGGTAAAGTGGCTTATGAGTTGGGGTTGCCAACAGAACTAGCAGAAGTGCATCCGGTTTTCCACATTTCGTTGTTAAAGAAGTTTGTGGGTGATACAACATCTACTATACCTTAAGAAACTGTGGCTATGAAGGATAGTCTCACTTATGAAGAGGTACTAGTTGAGATTCTTGATCGTCAGGTTTGAAGGTTGACAAATAAAGAAGTCTCTTCAGTCAATGTTTTGTGGAGGAGTCAGTCTGTAGTGGGAGCTACTTGGGAAGCAGAAGCAGCCATGAAGGCCAAGTATCCTCACCTCTTTCCTTCCAATTCCAATCCAGCTTGAGGGAATAGTTCCTCTTTAGTTTTTCAATCATTTTTGCGCAATTTCATTCTTAGAATCAAGTTCCTCCAGTATGTACTTGCATTTGCAGCATAATTGCATGTTCTTGGAACTTAGTTCAGTCAAAAATCCATTTCCAGTGTTTAGTGGTAGGGTTTGCAGCTCTTTCCCTCCATAATCATCTAGTTAAGTCTTCATTCGAGGACGAATGTTCCCATGGGAGATATAATGTAACACCCCAGATTTGATAAAGGAAAAATTCCAGATTTTCACAAGTTACAGGTGCCACTGATGGAAGCCACCTACGGACTATTAGTCGACTGACGGCCTGTCAATTAGCTTCGTCGATGGGCTGGTCAACTTTCAGTTTCAGACTTCAGATTTCAGCCCTCTGTCAGCCAAATGATGACTGACAGGATGGACCGTCAGTCGACTCACGGCCCGTCAGTCAGCTCCGTCAATGGGCCAGTCAACCTTCAGTTTCAGACCCCAGATTTCACTCCTCTGACAGCTAAATGACGACTGACAGGATGGACCGTCAGTTGACTTACACGGCCCATCAGTCAGCTCTGTCGATGAGCCAATCGACTTTTTAAGTCAGGGGTCTTTTGGTCTTTTCCCTATGTGTTGGACCCCTAAACTACGTCGTTTAAACCCTAAACTATGTAGTTTTGATCATTTCTAGCCTAGAAACATAACTAGAACTTACCTAAGTCAAATCATTCATCAAAACTTAGAAAATTAGAGCATAAAAAGGAGAAAAAGGCGACCAAACCCTAGTTCAAGAACGCAACAAGGTTCCATCAGTTCTAGCCCCAAAAGCGAAAGATTTCTCCATGGAATTCGTCACCAGGTATGTGGGATTTCACTAGTGGGTTCCTTTCACCCATTAGATCCCTAGATTTAAGTCAGAATCTTGATTCCCTTGATATTATCTAGACCTAGAGTTTCTTGAATGTTAGAAATTGTTAGGTTTTAGCTATTAGAATGATCCAAATCAGATTGTCATAAATTTAGTATCGTTTTGTGTAGATTCTATCATGAATTGAGAACCCTACCTATGTAGTTCTTTTAGTTCACGAATTACATATGCTATTTATTCAAGATATATATACATACATGCCTCAGTTTTCGAATGTTTCATTATCAGTACATTAATTGTGCATTCTCAGTTTGCATGATAGTGTTTTGAGCTATCCAGTATTACAAAAATTCAGTTATAAATTGTTAATTACATAATCAATTGGGAGTAGCTTAATACCGAGTGGACTAGGGTTCATCGTACTCGAATAGTTCCAGAACTACGTGGCCCCGTAGGTTAAGTCACCTCTGTTAGGCATTACATTTTAGTGATCACGTCAGTTATGCCTTTATACCTCTGGCAGGGTATATTGGGTCCTCTCGATGAGGCGTATACATCGGACTCCACATTTAGCTCATGTGGTTTTATGTCGGTTATTAGTAGCTCCCGCTGTTCAGTCAGATCCTATTGCATTGACCATGTTATCAGTATAGTTCGGTATTCTGTCTCAGCATGTTATAACTTGGTCATTGCATTCAGTTTAGTCATGTTCAGTATTTTCAGTATCCTTATCATGTTTAGATCATATCATTGCTCTATTAATTGTTCAGTTATGTTATTGTTCAACTTTATTCTATCCTGCATGATCAATACCTTTCAAGTACTGACACATATTCTATGCTACATCTTCTGTGATATAGGTTCAGGTCCTCAACAGTCAGATCACGCATTGATTGGTTCTCGATCATCAGTTCAGCAACATCAGTGGTGAGTCCTCATTCTTCGAGGACTAGTGACATGTTTATCTTTCTTGCTTTAAGCTTTAGTTTCATTTTTGCTAGATCTAGCTGGGGCATGTCCCAACATTTCTAGTCAGTACATTCTTTATTTCAGACATAGTTAATTTCAACTTTAGTCTTAGAGTTTGATTTTTCTTTTGTATTCAAACTCTCAGTTTTCATCTATTCAGACTTAGTATGGGTATTCCCCATCATTTAAGTTTACATTATGTTTTAAGCTTCCGCACAATATCTTTTTACTTCAGAATATTTAGTATGCTTATGATATGCCAGCAGGGTTAGCTTGGGGTCACTCGTGATCCTTAGTCCCGTGTCCACGTCCAGAGGGTAGCCTTGGGATGTGACAAACACTCTCTATCAACCAATATATGATCTCTAATAAAAGAGTTTACATTGCTAGGGTAAGAACAACGAGCACCCGTCCACTCAATTCTCGGGACACTCGATATCTCTAAGGTCATTGTCTTAGCATAACAATCAAGAATAGCATGATACAGAGCAAGCCAATCCATACCCAAGACAATATCAAAGTCTACCATCCCCAAAATGATCAAGTTTACCCAAGTATCATACCCAGCCAAAGAAACAAGACAGGATCGATACACTCGATCCATCACTAAGGATTCACCCACTAGTGTTGAAATATTCAAGTATACATCATATCAAACCCAACAACAAAATAGATAGACACATATGAGAAAGTAGATCTCAGATCAAACAATAGAGACGTAGGTCAACAACAAACTGGGTTGATACCTGTGATCATAACTTAGCCTCAAGACTCCCTGGAAAAGCATAGCACTAGCCATCTCGGCCGCCTGCAGTTTGAGTAAAACATCTACATCCATCCTACGGAGCTGGAGTACCCCTACAAGAAGTCGTGCCACCTCTACCACTCAGAGCTCTGCCTCGACCCCTGGCCAGAGGTACTGGATCGCTTGCTGGAACAATTGAGGTCCTGAATGAGTTTGTAGAGGACACTATCCCATTTTATGACCTGGATCCCCACATGTGAAGCAAGATCTCAGCATGGATAACTGCTGCTGTGAACCTGACCAACTACCATGGCCATCTCGGCCAGAACCATAAGATCCTCGAGTTGACAGCCCACTCTCAACTGCTGGCATAGAAGCATCAACCAATCCACGATGGTGAAAGGAGCAACTACCTCTTTGTGAACCTTTGCCTCTAGATGAGGCACCAGAAAATTGGCCAGAAGAACGGGCCTTGTTGGGCTCCCCAAACTCCTCAAAGACCATTAATGGACTAGAAGGAAATCCCCTCTCTGGCTACCCTAAACACAACGTGACGGAGAAAGTCAACCCTCTCAGAAACTGGCAAACTCTCAGCCTCATCCCGAACAATAGTCATAGCATGCCTACAAAGCTCACAGAAATAGGCCTTATACTTGGTCATAGAAAAACTGCCCTGAACCAAACTCTCAAATCTCAGATGACTCTCCTCCTTAACGCTCCAAGGGATAAGGGTTCTTGGAAAGAATTAGAAAACACTTCCCGGTATGCCAAAAGAGATCCAACTGGTACAGAACTCACAAAAGTCCTCCGCCCCACGAAGCTTAACGACAACAAACTGGACACCACGAGCATCCACCATACCCACTGCCTCAAGCATCTCATGTTACAAAGTCAAATACTCATGAGCATCCTCTCTCTTACCACTGTGAAACTGGGATGCTTTCATCTTTTGAAACCTCTAATAACATTATTGATCTGCCGCGGTCAAAATAACCTCAGGAGCAATCTATGCACAAGCAGTCGGTGCATGAACCATTGGTGACTGGACCACCTGAACATGAACACCAGGAATCTGCTGCTGACCTAGGGTTTGCTCCCCAAGAGAAAGGTTCTCTAACACACCAAGCATCCTTAAGAAAGTGTCTTGAAAGAATGGATCTCCAAACTCAGGAGGAACCTGGTCCTCAACAACCTCGACCTAAGGCTCAAGAAAAGCCTCTCTAGCTGTACCTCTTGCTGGTGCCGCTCCACGGGCGCTACCTATAATCAGTGCTACACTACATGCACGACCTCTAGCTCGGGCCCTACCTCTACCCCTAGCTCAGGTCTCAACAATAGCCTTGAGGACTGCCTCCCCTCTACCACTGGAAATAGAAGCACTGGTCCTCTACATCTTTAAAAACAACACGCGGCGACTCAGCACTAGTGAAGTTAACCATGCACGATAAGAAATGATGAATAAAACAGAGTTTCCTAACAATCTGTGTAGTCTCTTGAAGATAAGTATAGACGTCTTCGTATTGATCCTCAAGACTCTACTTAGATATGGCTTGTACACACGTTAGACCTATGAACCTGGGGCGCTGATACCATTTGTCACGACCCAAAATGGACGCGATGACACTTGTCTATTCCTACTAAGACAAGTCAACCTCATCCCAACGAATACAAAAGAAATGTAGAAATACAATAAAACATAACAAGATAAAGACAGAAAACTTATTCATGCTAAACAATACCACAAAACTTGGTTGTCACATGTATAAGCCACTAATGAAAATAATGAATGTGAAAGATAGATACAAGTCTCATTATTTGTTTCTAAAGTAGAACAAAGCTTAAAAGAAATGTAAAAGAGGGTCAGCCAGGATGACAAACAACTACCTCTTAAATCCTTCATGAGCCTCGACTGTCAGGAGAAGAAGAAGATCACACAGGTTCGGGCTTGGAACCTACCCAAGTATAGAAGCAAGGGGTGAGTACCAACAACATGGTACCCAACAAAAAACCTACTAAACAAAGAACCTAGATAGAAATCGAACCCCTTTGATTCTCTAACCGAATCGCCTAAACTATAACATGCACAAAAATCAGTCCAACCTAGCAATTCTACAATACACTGCTCACAAGGCCAAATATTCATAGCTCAATAGTCGCAATTCAACAATCAATTAAATCAAATAAGTCAATATCGAAGTCAAGTAGTTCAGTCACACAAAATAAGTATATCAATCCCAAATATCAAGCAAGTCACACATAAACATCAAAGCATCAAGGCATCAAGTCACAATAACAAACCTCTTGAACTATTTCTTATCAGCTTTATAACCCTTGCCAGAAAAGACCTCGGCATAATAACACTCATTGGCAATGACCTCAGCCTCATAAACATTCACCAAAAATGACCTCGGCCTAATAAACATTCACCAAAAATGACCTTGGCCTAATAACACTTGCCGGTAAAGACCTTAGTATCATAATCATCACATGTCTCATAATGGTATTCAACGATCAATGCACACAAGCAATATCACACCACATAGAAGAGACAATAAATTGCACATTTCAAGTCCACATTCATGCTATGAATCATTTCATCCATCAATCAATAAGGGCACAATAAGGCAATTTATATCATCATGTTCAACACATAGCATTTTTCATTTCAACTCCATTTTATTCATTTAGGTGTAACAAGTGGACAATTTAACTCTTCACCTCATCCCCATTACTCCCAACGCACAAGCAACGAAGAAAGTATACTAACTTAACTAGAATGCAAGGTTTAGGAAGCCACTTGCCTTAAATCAAAGAACCATCACTCCAAAAGTTGAGTCTTCCCCTTCCGAATCATTTCCAAAGACAAACAATCTAAATAATCAAGTATTTACAATTACTCATCGGAAATACCAATTCCCACACCAATTATGTAAATAAATGGGTCAATCAACTCAAAATCAATTTCAAAATGGAGGTTTGAAATTGAAAAATAATACTTGAAAAATGATGTTTAAGGCTATAGGAACTTATTAATGAAAATCATTTTGAGAAAGCGGATCAAAACCACTTCAAAATTACCATTTTACTAAATTCTTGGGCTCTTGAAGATAACGTCGAATTTCTCATTTCAAAAGATTGATTTGAACAGAGAAGTCCATAAACAATAATGGGTAATTATTGATTTAGAGTTAAGAATCCTTACCCAAAAGATTTTACTCTAAAACCTGATCCGAATCGCCTCCCCAAAGCTCCCAAAATCTAAAAAGGTGAAGTGGGGCTTAAACCCCAAAATGGCAGCAAAACCCTCTCAGGTGTCACTTAAGAGAACTAGGTTCCACTTTACCGATCCCCGCAAAAGCTGGGGGGTCTCGCTTTTGTGAACCAGGTTCAGCTTAAGCGAACCTTTCCCAAAGGGCCAGTCTCGCTTTTGTGAACCTGGTTCCGCTTAAGCGACCATTGCTAAAGCGAACCAGGTTCTGCTTAAGTGAAAAGTGTAGCACCAGAAACAATATCAGCCAACAGAAAAACATCGAAAGGACCCTTGAGATTCGTTCGGAACCCAGTGCTCACAAACCAAATATGCAAATCAATTATACTAAACATTCATGACTCAATGGAACCGTTAAAAATATGAAGTCTAGGTCTCATTGACTCTGCATCTGTGAAAGCCACAAGAAACTAACTCACCCCTCAAAAACCTAAAACAAAGTCGAGACCCCTCAAAAATCAACCAAGATCTCACCTAGGCGTAAAATCATCCGCCGTATTCAACGGAACTCTCGAAATTCTGATCCGATCATCCAATGCTAACCAAAGTCAATCCAAAGGCTAAATTTCTATAATTTCACAACTTAGGACCTCAAATCCTCATCTGAAACTAAAAACTCTCAAATATCAGATTTTACATTTCGAGATTGATGGAATTGACAAAATTCCATACCGACAGCCAAAACTTCAATAGACTCCAAAAATAAGTTTCTTAACAAGTAACCCTTTAAAACTCACAAACTTGCCAAAATCTCAACTCTTAACTCAAAGTTCCAAACCATCTTTTCAAATTCAAACATAAAAGACTTGGGGTCGATAACATGAGGGTGAAATGGTAATTTCATGAAACTTTCCAAAAATAACCGATCAAGTCATTACAAAGAGCCAAATTGAAAACAACACACCAATTTCTTCACAACAGAAATCACATATTTGAATTTATGTAATTAGATGATTTTCCATCTGAAATTGCAGCAACATGAACTTTTTTAGTTTCTTTTCTTGTCGTTGTTGATTTCGGGTGAAATTTGACAGCCTCGTTCTACCATTTTCTCCGTCATGTGCGGCAGATTTGAAGAACCAGCGAACACACCTTACAAGTGACTTTTAGTAAAGTAGGTTTTTGCATTATTTCAATAGCAACATTGGTTTTATTTTTGCGCATGAACATAAGGATGTCACGCTTTCTTCCTCTGCTTTTTCTTCCAACGTTGCTTCTTAAAAGTTCATTAATGGCTGGAAATTTATCTTTTCATTAGGAATTGAAATGAGTTTTGATGAATCAATTTTGTGATTTTACTTCTATTTTTGTTTATGCATTTGATATGTAAGACCAAATTAAATGGGTTACATGTCAGATTTGATTGATAATTTGTTTTAAATGGGTAATTCAGGTCGAAATTGGGAATTTTAGATTGATTTGGGAGAAAATGTTAGTTTGGAGGGTACGTGTGATAAGTTTGTAGATAACAGGGATAAGAACAACTTTATTTCAATTATAAGGATAAAGTCAACTAATAAATAAAAGTTGAGGGGTATCTTTGACCCTTTTTACCTTTTCTCGACGTGAATTTTATAATCTATAGTGTTGTAAGCGCATGAATAAAAATACACAACTTTACAAGAAACTATTGTGCACTTGCATTTCTTTCTCCCTTTCCCAATCTTCATTTATCTTCTCTATCCCTCTCTCTATATATAATATGGATATAATTACAACAATAACTTAATACACTGAATACCTAACAATCAGGGTGAGCCTATCATTTACACTTGTTGTGGGCGACCTCCCAACTGATATGAATAAAAAATTATAAAATCCACCTCAATGTATTTATTCGTGTTATCTCCCTCAACCAGGTCATCAGCATCACCTAATGATCATAAAATGGTCATGTAAGAATAATTTCTTACTTATGGCCTAAGTTTATTTGTCACCAAAGTAATAACATAAATAATATTTAATAAAGAATAGATCTCGTCCGTACATTGGTTACTTGATGGACGTACCAAATTAAGTCTTAACCTCTATAAATTGATCCCCCTCTATCCATTAGGGCTACCACATATTATCTACATCATTTCCATCGTTGACGGCTTTGGTAACTTAAGGCTAGGACAAGGAGATAGAAACCAATTTACGACTAATACTTCCGCTTTTCTCTGTAATGACGTCTTCCACATTAAGTATGTGTCCCCAACGATCTCTATATAAGATTATCGTGTTCAAGATCCCGATGTGTACTAAAGTATTTCAATCTTACATGTGGCATCTGAGCATGGATTGATTGTACTCATAATCTTCATGTATGAAATATTATTCATCGTGCATAATTGATGGCTAATTTAAAGATTTCTTCCTCAGGTTTAAACTTTGCAGCTATTTTCATTCTGGCATTCTTTATGATCGAAAGCTTATGCTTTTCCATTACTGTCTTTAGTCGGTAGTGTCTAATGACATATAACAAATTAAAATTATGAAGAAACGTAGTAATGCTTCAACTTTAATTCATATCATTATTTTACATGCCCAGGATAAGCTCTAGTGGAAGATCCCCTTTCCAAATAAAATTGTTTATGATGATAGAAGGAAGATACATCCTCCAAATTACGTGGAGAACCCAATTTTTATACTTCATGTTTTACGGTTGAAATTAGTGAATTAATGGCCCAATCGAATTATGTTTCAACGTATTGTTGAATTTTTTTGTTGTAGCATAATTTTGTGCTTGACTATTTAAGGTGTTTGGACTCTTAAGTTAATCAGGAGTTGTAGCAAAGTTTAATTTGTACAAATTCTTAAAAAAAAATCTTATATAATTTTTCCATAATGCAATAATTATGTTTTCTTTTAAATTGTGCAATAAATTAAATTGGTCTCTATACTAGGAAATAAATAATAAGTGTGTACTTAGTGCAAAATAGTTTGTTAGTTACCAAAGTGGCCAAACTAGAGAAATTAATGACTACACATAGAATATTTATGATTGATTAATGCATGTATTATGTTTCTATAGTTTATTAGTCACCAAAGTGGCCAAACTAAAATGTATAAAATTATTCGCATGCACCAAAATTGTATGATATTATATGCATTTGTGTTTATATAGTTTGTTAGTTAACAAAGTGGACAAACTAGTATGGTTAAGAAAAATATGCATTCATAAAATTATCTTTTATCTATGAAAGTTAATGAAATACCTATATTTAAAATAAATAGATAAATTGATTTTCACTGTTAATAGAACTTAAGAATTTACCCAAAACTAAATCAGTCATTCTACAAATAGTGAACATTATGAGGTAAATTAATATTTTTAATCAAACATGTATTGTATATCCAAAGATGCCGTTTATGTTTGGTTAACAATATCTAATTGTCTATTAAAGATAAAAATGACATTTAAATTATGGCCGTAGTATCTATCCAAAGGAGAATTACAATATACTTTTATTGTTTAACTGAATTCACATTATTTTCTGATTTGTGAGCATATATATATATATATATAATATATATATATATATATCTATTTTGCAGTTATTCCTCTTCATTCACATGTTTCATCTGTAACTGTGTTAAATGGATTGAACTTCTCGGAATGGCATGAACAAGTCCAATTCCACTTAGGTGTAATGGATCTTGACTTGGCTGTGCTGAATGAAAAACTTGTTGCCATTACTGATAAGAGCAGTGAGGATGAGAAGTCTTTTTATAAATCATGGAAGCGCTATAACAGATTAAGCCTTATGTTCATGCGAATGACTGTTGATAACAACATTAAGAGTACTATTCCATAAACACAAAGTGCCAGGGAAAACCTGAAGTTTGTGGGAGAACATTTTTGTTCTGCTGATAAGTCTCTTGTTGGTACACTAATGGCTGAACTCATGACCATCAACTTTGATGGGTTAGTATGAAAAATCATATAATTGAGATGACTAATACTGTAACTGTAACACCCCGACTTTTAAAAACGTCTTAAATTAACTCGTATCTTTGTGGAAAGACAAGGAGGGTGAGTAATAAATTAAAAAAGATGTGATATGTGATATTTTAAGTGTTCAAGTGTGGTATCTCAAGTTTTGAAGTTAGGTAAGTGATAAAATAAAAGTTGGCGAAAGTTACCGTAAATTCCTTTTTAAAGATTTGTCTGAAATTTGAGTCAAATGTCTCAAACGTTTTCTCCCAATCTATTAAGAGTTATGGTCCCCGCAAACTATGAAATTGAAGGTCTACGAGTATAGTTTCCAACGCATTAAATTGTTCGTTCATACGACTTCAGAATAGAGAGATATTCGTATTTTCGTGGGACTGCGCAAGCAGGCACGTGAGGTGGGGCCCTAAGTCGGTGGAATGTTACATATATCATCTCCTTTGACCTTTTTCACCATTTTAAAGCTAAAAATAGAGAAATTAGAGAAACCCATTTCTAGGATCAAGTGAAATATAGATTTTCTTGACATAAGTCCTTGACGAAAGTTGTTCTACACGTTGGGCTCATCATCGTGGTATAATTTGTTTTATCGATTGCGTAGCATATCACACTTTAGTGTTGGGACAACAAGGGTTTGGATATATTTGAAGGTTTTGAAGCGTATTACGACCTTAAGATCAAGGTAAGGCCCTTCTTTCATCGACTCTAGCTTTTGTAAGCAACAAATAGCAATTTGCGACGGAAATACATATATTTTATCGTATTGTCATGGTATCTTTTATTTTTGTGTGTTGATTATGGTCCTACCTTGTTGTAGTATCGAGGGAGTATTGAGTAAAAGTCATTAGGCCACGTGAATTTAGCGAAAAAGGTATGTTAAGGCTATTCCCTACTTACGACATGTTTCCTTAAAGTTTAGAAGCAATGTATTTGGTTATCCTTGATATACTTGTAGCCGTGATTGTTGATTGTTGGCTGCTTGAGTTGATATAATCCTTCCTTGTCGGGATTCTTATTCAGTTAGTAGCGTCCCTTTGTTGGACACGACTTAAGAGGCTATTTGTATAGGTTGCTTATAACTAAATTGCTCGCTTTTAGCGGTTGGATTGTTATTATTGCTGTTGGGGCTATTGTGGTTAGCTTCAGGAATGTGATCTATGCCTAGAAGGGCTATGTTCTGCCTACAGGGCTATATGGATGCCTATCAGGGCTATGAGTTGCCTACATGGCTATATTGACGCCTAAGAAGGCTATGTGCTTCCTACAGGGCCATGTTGTTGCCTAAGAGGGCTATGAGTTGTCTATAAGCTACGTTGATGCCTAAGGGAGCTATGTGCTACCTAAGGTGCTATATTAATGCCTAAGAGGGCTATGTGACTGCCTACGGGGCTAGGGGACTACTGATAGGGGTATATAGGCTGATTGGCACCTTCCGGGCTTATGGGGGCCTGAGTAGGTGGTCTTGTGTGCTATTTGTACCTGCCGAGCTTATGGGGGCTTGGTTAGGTTGTTGTTTTATTATTTTTGATAAGTTTAAATTTAGGAGCAGGTCAGTACACTTATCTTAGCCTTGATTTATTTATTGGATTATTCCAGTATATCATGATACCTCATCATAGTCTATTGCCTTTCATACTCTGTACATTATTTTGTACTAATGCCCCATGGCCTTGGGGGCTCTGCATTCATGCATGCAGGTCCTGACAGATGACTAAGTAGGCCTCCTCAGCAGCAGGATTGATTTTTATCCGGTTGGCTAGCCTTTTTCCTCCGGAGCTGCCAGAGTTGGGAGGTTTGTTACCTTTTGTTGTATATATCTTTATGGGTAGGCTGGGGCCCTGTCCCACCAATCTTTACTACTCTTAGAGGCTTGCAGACTAGTGTGTGGGGTTTATAGCTACGTTATGGCCATGCTGGCCTATGTTGTTGGTTTGCGGAAGCTTGTGAGCTGTTTGATGTATTGTATTGATATATACCTGTTTTTAGTTTTGGTATAGATATCATGGTGGCCTCGACGACCCAATTAGGACTTCTGTGCTAGTTGACTATTTATTTATATGATCTTCTGGGAGTAGCTGTTTCTTTTATAGATCAGTTGACAGGGGCCTTGCCAGCCGATGGCTTAGTTTTAAGCTGATATATACTTGTTTGATTTATTGATTGCGTGTGGCTGCCATGCGCTAGTAGCAAATGGTTCAGCAGGGTCTGCTCGGGCCTGAGCTTTAGCATTAGGAGCCTGTTGTGCCTCTCGAGTTTGGAGCGTGACACTAACAAGACTTCGGACCTTGGGTATGAAAGTGGATGACACCTTCTTGGTTCATTTTATTCTGAAAGCATAGTCTCTTGAGTGTGGACCATTCCAAATTAACTATAACACTATTAAGGATAAGTGGAATGTTAGTGAATTGTCCAGTATGCTTACTGAAGAAGAGTCAAGACTTAAGACACAAGGAGGTCATTCCATTAACCTCATGGGTCAAGTAGCTGGTAAATGACTCTAATTGAAGGCCAACAAGTTTAAGAAGAAAAAAGCACCTGCTAAAGTTCCACGCGATGCTCATAAGGAACTCAAGGCTGATGTGTGTAATTTATGTAGAAAAGAAGGAAACTATGAGAAAAAATTGCTAGAAACGTACAACTCCTTTAAAAGATCTAACCACCTTCTTTGTCGAAGATTCAAGTATTTTTGGGTAGACATATATTGAAGACTTTTGTTATCGGTGAAAACATCTACATGGACCCCATACAAGTAATGTCTCCATATTTTAAAAGCAAATACCACCGCTGCAAATTCAAGATCATAAGTCAGATAGTTCTTCTCATTTACCTTGGGTTGCCTTGAAGCATAGGCAACCACTTTACCATGTTGCATGAGTACACACCCCAACCCTACTCGCGAGGCGTTTAAAATATACCACAAACCCATCGGTACCCTCCAGTAAGGTCAACACTAGAGTGGAAGTAAGTCTATATTTCAACTCTTGGAACCTCTTCTCATAATCCTCCGACCATACAAACTTAGCTTTCTTTTTAGTCAAAGCCGTCAACGGAGAAACAATGAAGGAAAAACCCTCAACACATATTCTATAATAACTGGTAGAACCCAAAAAGCTTCTAATATCGGTATGATTTAAAGGTCTAGGCCAACCGTTGATCGCATCCATCTTTTTGGGATCTATCTCATACCCTTGCTAGACACAACATGGCCACGAAAAGCTACCGACCTCAACCAAAACTTACATTTACTAAACTTTGCATATAATTGGTGATCTTTAAGGAGTTGCAACACAATCCTTAGATGACTCATACGATCAACCTGACTCCTTGAATAGATCAAAATATCATCAATAAAGACAATTACGAACATATCAAGGTATTGTCTAAACACTCAATTCATTAGATGCATGAATGTTGTCGGGGCATTAGTTAGACAAAAATACATTAGTAGGAATTCATAGTAACCATATCTTGTTCGGAAGGTCATTTTGGGAATGTCAACCCCCCTCACCCTTAGTTGGTGATAACCCGATCGTAGATCAATCTCTGAAAAGTAGCTATCCCCTTGGAGTTGGTCAAACAAATCGTCAATTTTAGGAAGGGGATACTTATTCTTTATAGTCACCTTGTTCAATTGGTGGTACTCAATACACATTCTAAGGGACCCATCCTTCTTTTTCACAAACAATATCGGAGCACCCTAAAGAGAGATACTCGATTGAATGAAACCCTTGTCCAGCAAATCCTTTAGTTGTTCCTTTAGTTCTTTCAATTCGACCGGAGCTATTATATATGGAGGAATGGATATCGGTTGTGTATCTGGCAAAAGATTAATGCCAAAGTCTATTTCTCGTTCGAGAGGAATGTCAGGAAAGTCATCGGGAAAGACGTCCAGATACTCACTAATCACGGGGACCAACTCAAAATAAGAGACCTTGGACTCAACATCCATTACCCTAACAATATGATAAATGCACCCCTTGGAGATCATTTTCAAAGCTTTGAGACAAGACACAAATTGACCTCTAGGAATAGAATTCCCCCCTTTTGTTACAACCCAAGGGTACCCCCTAGACGTAACATGGCACATGGAACCCCGAAAGGACCCAAGCAAGACACTTAGCTTATCATCATCACACAAGTATAGAATAATAATAAATAAAACACAATTTCAAGTCTGAAGAAAATTTCATAGAAAATAAGCGAAAGTCTAGACATAGTCTCATTAAGCCATCTACTACAATCGGAGTCTCAAATTTTGAGGGTCACAACCCTTACCATAGAGATTATGAAAATGTATAGTACAACTAAAGAAATGATACAAAAATAAAAGCACTTGTCCTCGGATCCATGAGGACATACCACAAGCTTCAAGAGTACTCAACCCAAGCTTGAACTAGAAGGGGCAATCACCTCACACGTCGGAACCTATACTTGTTAGAAAAAGAGAAGTAATAAGGGTTAGTACATTTAATGTACTAAGTATGATAATCATGCACAAAAACATGAAAATATGGTAAAAAGGGACAATTTAGTAGAAGAGTATGCATTTTAGAAAGTTTAAGAATCATCATGTAAATTGGTACAAAACATAAGTCATAAGCATAATCAATGTATAAGTCAGTATATCATAATACGAACACACTATGAATACTCTCAAAGTCTATTTGTACCATGCATAAGTACGATCCCTTACTCCTACTCATGCTAAGTAAAACGCCTTAAGCAAACATAGGTAATCCTTTACCTTAATTATTACTTTGGGAGTAGGCCTTAACTGACATATACCAAGTGAGCTAACCATGGAATCCGGTGTCATGACCCACACCGAAAAGAGGTCTCCTACTTGCCCAAGGTAGAATTTAATGTATATCTTTTAGGTGGATCCATCAGCTAAAGATCTATGAGGGCACATAGTTATAGGATACATAGATTGTTGCTAGAAACCCAACCTTACTTAACGGGGGAGTTTCCATCTCATGAGATTACATTTAGAAACCTAGCGTATTTAATTGACGGGAGAGCCTCCATCTCAAATTCAATATCCATTCGGTCCTAAGCATTACTTCCCACAATTTCATATTTAGTCTTTGAATTGAGATTACAAGCATGGAGAAGTATCTTATACTCCATCCAATAAAATTCACAATAATAGCTCATAGGTTCATTAGGTGAGAATGGACTTTCAACCATAGAAACCTAACATTGTGAGAAGAACTTTCACATCATGATAATTATTTGTTTCTGAGAATGAACTTTCAATTAACACAATAAGTAAGTTATAATCATGTTCATAAGTTATACATGTAGTCCAAAATTTAGCATAATTTTCATGTCTTACCCATCTTGGATCAAGGATCAAATTCTCCCAATATATCTAGCGTTATAACATTCAATATGAACAGTAATATGATCAATAAACCACATTATAACAAGAAAAATTCAATACAATTGACTTCACCCATAGATGGTGATAGCCCGAACGTAAATCAATTTTTGGAAAGTAACTCGATCCTTGGAGTTGGTCAAACAAATAGTCAATTCTAGGGAGAAGGTACTTATTCTTTATGGTTACCTTGTTCAATTGGCAGTAGTCAATGCACATCCTAAGGGACCCATCCTTCTTTTTCACGAACAATACCGGAGCACCCTATGGAGAGATGCTTGGTTGAATAAAACCTTAATCCAATAAGTCCTTGAGTTGCTCTTTCAACTCTTTCAATTCGGCCGGAGCAATTCTATAGGGAGAAATTGATATAGGTTGAGTATCCAGCAAGAGATCAATGCCAAAGTCTATTTCCCGTCTAGGAGGAATGCTAGGTAAGTCATCGGGAAAAACTTTCGGAAACTCTCTCACTACAGGGACCGACTCTAATGAATGGACCTTGGACTCAACGTCCATCACCCTACCAATATGATAAATGAACCCCTTGGAGATCATTTTCTTAGCTTTTAGACAAGAAACAAATTGATATCTAGGATTAGTGTTCCCCACTTTCCACTTAAAAATTGGCTCATTGGGAATTTGAAATTTGACCACCTGGGTTCTACAATCTATTGAAGCATCACATGTATGCAACTAATCCATTCCCAAAATTACATCAAAATAAAAAATATCTAACACTACCAAATCCAACAAGGTAACTTTATCAGACAAGGAAATGGGACAACTTCTATAAACTTTCTTAGCTACTACGGACTCACAAACCGGGGTAGAAACCAAAAAAGGTTCTAATAAGACTTCGGGAAGTATTTCAAATTTCATAACTACTAGAGCGGTCAAAAATTACAAAGTAGCACAGGGTCTAACAAAGTATATATATCAATGTAGCGTACCAATGAACACATATGGGGAGCTCTCTTGGTCTTCTCATGATCGAAGAGTATAAAAGTGGTTTTGCTTTTGAGCATTGGGGCTTGAACCGCTTGGAGGAGTTTGCTTATCTTCTCTTCATGTGGCCGTAAGTGTTGGGCAATTATTCAATTGGTGGCAACTCTTACCACAACCATAACAAACACCGAAACCGTCTAAACACTTTCCCTCATGTTTCTTACCACATTAAGCATGAGTAGGTTTGGTTATAGAAGACTGACCAGTATTTCCTCCTTGGGGTTTAGGGTAAGACACCCTATCCCTATTGACCATTGGGGAAGAATTAGAGGAGCTTTGGTTAGAGAACCTTTCCTTGAACCCTTGTCAACCTTACCCATCGGATATAGTATTGGAAAAGTTCCCATCACCCACTCTAGCTATCTTTGCCTTCCTATTAACACTCTTAAGCTTTTGCTTCTAAATTTGCTCGGCATGAACCATAAGGCTTGCAATGTTAATACTTAGGATAAGCATTCCAGAACGACATTCATTGACTACCAACTTAGACACTCCCATCACATACTTAATCATCCTAGCCCTTGATTCTTCCACCATGATTGGAGCATTCTTAGATAGTTGTGTGAACTTGAGAGAATACACTTTCACACTCATACCCCCGTGTCGAAAGTTTATGAATTCTTGCATCTTTCGTTCCCTCAATTCTAGGGGAAAAAACCTATCAAGGAATTCTTCTTCGAACACCTCCCAATCTATGGAACCCGATCCTCTTGGCCTCTCACCTTTCCATTATTCATACCAAATTTTAGCTACGTGCTTTAGTTGGTAGGCAGCTATCTCTGCCTTCTCCTCCGAAGAAACCCCCATGGGACTAGGTATTTTTCAAACCTCATCAACAAACCTTTGGGCATCCTCTTCCATCTTGGAACCAAGGAACTCAGGGGGATTCATTCTAGAAAAATCCCTAAACCTCGAAGCCATAATATTCATATTAGTATTCATCCTAGGCTGAACATCTCTATTTGCTTGAGCCGTTATAGCTTTGGCTTGATTTGTCACAGCTTGAGCTTGGGCCGTCATGGCTTGAGTTATCATTTGTATAGTAGCTCTAAATTCTGCTTGAGTCACATTTTCGATTACCGGATCAACCGGAGCTTGCTCATCTTGAGGAGCTTCATTGTCTTGAGGAGCTCCTCGATTCAAATTCTCCTCTTCCACCATTCTTGCATTAGCCCTTCGTGTATTCATTTCCTGAAGACACAAGAGAAGGATTAGAAGAAAGACATTATAGAGTTAAACTCTATGGCACTACTCAAGAGTAATGAAAGTAGTGTAAGTCCCCAAAGTCTTATAGCCTCTCACTCATAAATGTGGATCACTTCACACTATGAACAAGACTCTATTAGACGTGGCTTATGAGACATAGTCCTAGAATAAGTCTGAACCTTTTGCTCTGATTACCAACTTTGTTACGACCCAAGGGTACCCCCTAGACGTAACATGACACATGGAACCCCGAAAGGACCCAAGAAAGCCACTTAGCTTATCATCATCACACAAGTATATAATAATAACGAATAAAACACAATTTCAAGTGTGTAAGAAAATTTCATAGAAAATAAACGGAAGTCTAGATATAGTCTCATTAAGCCATGTACAACAACCGGAGTCTCAAAATTCCAGGGTCACAGCCCTTACAATATAGAATATGAAAATGTATAGTACAACTAAAGAAATGAAACAACAATAAAAGCACTTGTCCTCGGATCCATGAGGATATACCACAAGCTTCAAGATTAGTCAACCCAAGCTTGAACTAGAAGGGACAATCACCTCACACGTCAGAACCTATACCTATTAGAAAAAAAGAAGAATTATGGGTTAGCACATTTAATGTACTAAGTATGATAATCATGCACAAAAACATGAAAATATGCTAAAAAGGGACAATTTAGTTGAAGAGTATGCATTTTAGAAAGTTTGAGAATCATCATGTAAATAGGTACAAAACAAAAGTCATACGCATAATCAATGTATAAGTCAGTACATCATAATACGAACCCACTATGAATACTCTCAAAATCTACTTGTGCCATGCTTAAATACGATCCCTTACTTCTACTCATGCTAAGTAAAACTCCTTAAGCAATTATAGTTAATCCTTTACCTTCATTATTACATTGGAAATAGGGTTTAACCGACATAGAACAAGTGAGCTAAACATGGAATCCGGTGTCATGACCCACACCGAAAAGAGGTCTCCTACTTGCCTAAGGTAGAACTTAATGTATATCTTTTAGGTGGATCCACTAGCTAAAGATCTATGAGGGCACATAGTTATAGGATATATAGATTGTTACTAGAAACCCAACCTTACTTAACGGGGGAGATTCCATCTCATGAGATTACATTTAGAAACCTAGCGTATTTAATTGACGGGAGAGCCTCCATCTTAAATTCAATATCCACTCGGTGCTAAGCATTACTTCCCACAATTTCATATTTAGTCTTTGAACTGAGAATACAACCATGGAGGAGTATCTTACACTCCATCCAACAAAATTCACAATAATAGCTCATAGGTTCATTAGGTGATAATTGACTTTCAACCTTAGAAACCTAACATAGTGAGAAGAATTTTCACATCATGATCATTATGTGTTTATGTGAATGAACTCTCAATTAACACAATAAGTAAGTTATAATCATGTTCATAAGTGCATATACATGTAGTCCAAAATTTGGCATAATTTTCATGTCTTACCCATCCTGGATCAAGGATCAAATTCTCCCATTTAATCTAGCATTATTACATTCAACATGAACAATAATATGATCACGAAACCACATTACAACAAGAACAATTCAATACCATTGACTTTACCCTTTGATGGTGATAGCCCAAACATAAATCAATTTTTGAAATGTAACTCGACCCTTGGAGTTGGTCAAACAAATAGTCAATTCTAGGGAGAGGGTACTTATTCTTTTTGATTACCTTGTTCAATTCGCAGTAGTCAATACACATCCTAAGGGACCCATCCTTCTTTTTCACGAACAATACCAGAGCACCCCATGGAGAGATTCTTGGTTGAATAAAACCTTTGTCCAACAAGTCCTTCAGTTGCTCTTTCAACTCTTTCAATTCGGCCGGAGCCATTCTATAGGGAGGAATGGATATAGGTTGAGTATCCAGCAAGAGATCAATGCCAAAGTCTATTTCTTGTCTAGGAGGAATGCTAGGTAAGTCATCGGGAAAAACGTTCGGAAACTCTCTCACCACGAGGTCCGACTCTAATGAAGGGACCTTGGACTCAACGTCCATCACCCTACAAATATGATAAATGCACCCCTTGGAGATCATTTTCTTAGCTTTGAGATAAGAAACAAATTGATATCTAGGAATAGAGTTCCCCACTTTCCACTTAAAAATTGGTTCATTGGGAATTTGAAATTTGACCACCAAAATCTATTGAAGCATCACATGCATGCAACCAATCCATTCCCAAAATTACATCAAAATAAAAAATATCTAACTTTACAAGATCCAGCAAGGTAACTGTATGAGACAAGGAAATGGGACAACTTCTATAAACTTTCTTAGCCACTACGGACTCACCAACTGGGGTTGAAACCGAAAAAGGTTCAAATAAGACTTTGGGGAGTATTCAAATTTCATTGCTACTAGAGGGGTCACACATACAAAGTAGCTCTGGGTCAAACAAAGTAAATACATCAATGTAACATACCAATGACCACATCCGAGGAGCTCTGTTGGTCTTCTTATGATCGAAGAGTATAAAAGTGGTTTTGCTTTTGATCATTGGGGTTTGAACCACTTGGAGGAGTTTGCTTATCTTCTCTTCCTTTGGCCATAAGTGTTGGGCAATTATTCAATTCGTGGCAACTCTTACCACAACCATAACAAACACCGAAATCGTGTAGACACTTCCCCTCATGTTTCTTACCACATTTAACATGAGTAGGCTTGGATATAGAAGACCCACCACTATTTCCTCCTTGGGGTTTAGGGTTAGACACCCTATCCCAATTGACCATTGGGGAAGAATTAGAGGGGCTTTGGTTGGAGAACCTTTGCTTGAACCTTTGTCAGCCTTGCCCAACGGGCCTAGTATTGGAAAAGTTCCCATCACCGACTCTAGCAATCTTTGCATCCTTATTCACACTCTTAAGCTGTTGCTTCTCAATTTGCTCGGCATGAACCATAAGGCTTGCAATGTTAATATTTAGGGTAAGCATTGCAGAACGACATTCATTAACTACCAACTTAGACACTCCTATCCTATACTTAATCATCCCAGTCCTTGATTCTTCCATCGTGGTTGGAGTATACTTAGATAGTTGTGTGAACTTGACAGATTACACTTTCACACACATACCCCCTTGTCGAAGGTTTATTAATTCTTGCATCTTTCGTTCCCTCAACTCTAGGGGAAAAACCTATCAAGGAATGCTTCTTTAAACACCTCCCAATCTATGGAACCTGCTCCTCTTGGCCTCTCACCTTTCCATTATTCATGCCAAATTTGAGCTACGTCCTTTCGTTGGTAGGCAGCTAGCTCTGCCTTCTCCTCCTAAGAAACCCCCATGGAACTAGGTATTTGGCAAACCTCATCAACAAACCTTTGGGGATCCTCTTCCATCTTGGAACCAAGGAACTCGGGGGGATTCATTCTAGCTAAATCCCTAAACCTAGAAGCCATAATATTCATATTAGTATTCACCCTAGGTTGAACATCCCTATTTGCTTAAGTCGTTATAGCTTGGGCTTGATTTTTCACAGCTTGAGCTTGGGCTGTAATGGCTTGAGTTATCATTTGAATAGTAGCTCTAAATTCTGCTTCAGTCACATTTTTGGTTACCGAATCAACCGAAGATTGCTCATCTTGAGGAGCTAGGTTGTCTTGAGAAGCTCTTCGATTCACATTCTCTTTTTCCACCATTCTTGGATTAGCCCTTCGTGTATTCATTTCATGAAGACACAAGAGAAGGATTAGAAGGAAGACATTATAGAGTTAAACTCTATGGCACGACTCAATAGTAATTAAAGTAGTGTAAGTTCCTAATGTCTTATAGCCTCTGACTCATAAATGTGGCGCACTTAACACTATGAACAAGGCTCTATTAGACGTGGCTTATGAGACATACTCCTAGAATCATTCTGAACCTTTTTCTTTGATTACCAAGTTTGTTACGACCCAAGAGTACCCCCTAGACGTAACATGGCACATGGAACCCCGAAAGGACCCAAGTAAGTCACTTAGCTTATCATCATCACATAAGTATAGAATAATAACGAATAAAACACAATTTCAAGTCTGTAAGAAAATTTCGTAGAAAATAAGCGGAAATCTAGACATAGTCTCATTAAGCCATATACTACAATCGGAGTCTCAAAATTCCAGGGTCACAGCCCTTACGATAGAGAATATGAAAATGTCTAGTACAACTAAAGAAATAAAAGAACAATAAAAGCACTTGTCCTCGGATCCATGAGGATATACCACAAGCTTCAAGATTAGTCAACCCAAGCTTGAACTAGAAGGGACAATCACCTCACACGTCAGAACCTATACCTGTTAGAAAAAAAGAAGAATTATGGGTTAGCACATTTAATGTACTAAGTATGATAATCATGCACAAAAACATGAAAATATGCTAAAAAGGGACAGTTTAGTTGAAGAGTATGCATTTTAGAAAGTTTGAGAATCATCATGTAAATGGGTACAAAACATAAGTCATAAGCATAATCAATGTATAAGTCAGTACATCATAATACGAACCCACTATGAATACTCTCAAAGTCTACTTGTGCTATGCTTAAATACGATCCCTTACTTCTACTCATGCTAAGTAAAACTCCTTAAGCAATTATAGTTAATCCTTTACCTTCATTATTACATTGGAAATAGGCTTTAACCGACATAGAACAAGTGAGCTAAACATGGAATCCGATGTTATGACCCTCACCGAAAAGAGGTCTCCTACTTGCCTAAGGTAGAACTTAATGTATATCTTTTAGGTTGATCCACAAGAGAAAGACCAATGAGGGTACATAGTTATAGGATACAAAAAATTGTTACTAGAAACCCATCCTTACTTAACGAGGGAGTTTCCATCTCATGATATTATATTTAGAAACCCGACCTATTGAATTGACAGGAGAGCCTCCATCTCAAATTCAATATCCACTCGGTGATAAGCATTCCTTCCTACAATTTCATATTTAGTCTTTGAATTGAGATTACAAGCATGAAGGAATACAATTCACCAATAATAGCTCATAGGTTCATTAGGTGAGAATGGACTTTCAACCTTAGAAACCTAACAGAGTGAGAAGAACTTTCACATCATTATCATTATGTGTTTATGAGAATGAACTCTCAATAAACACTATAAGTAGGTTATAATCATGTTCATAAGTGCATATACATGTAGTCCAAAATTTGGCATAATTATCATATCTTACCCATCTTGGATCAAGGATCACATTCTCCCAATCAATCTAGGGTTATTACATTCAACATGAACAATAATATGATCAAGAAACCATGTTACAACAAGAACAATTCAATACAATTGACCTTACTACAAATTCACCTACATTGCATTCAAAAATTAGGGTTAGAGGGGATTTCATAGATCCATGGTGAATTTATAATTAAAAAAATCTGAAAAACAGTAATTAATCCATAACATATGATAATTAAATCCTTGAAAACGATTTGAGAAAGAATCCATGGTTGGAAGAAAATACTAGGTCTTTGGAGACTTTTCCTACTTTGAAATTGGAGAGTTTAAGGGCACCATGGAGGAAAGCACTCCATGGATCAAGATTATCATACCTTAATTGATGTGTTACTGTCGAAATTGGAGTGGAAAGGCTGGACCTTGAACCCTAAGCTTTACCTTGTTCTTGCTCTTCAATGGAGTCTTAGAGAGAGAAATGTTTTGAGAGGGAAATAGTTTTGTGTTGGGGTCATGAATGAATGAACTAAATGAATTAGTTTAGGGGTCTATTAGGTATTTATAGTTAGTTTTAATTAGTATTAACCGACCTAGTTAGTTATTTAATTAACCCTATGCCCCTCCCTTTAACTCTAACTAAAAGTATTTTACAAACCTATAGCTGTCACTCACGAAACCCCACCCACCGACCGTGGGTGGGTTCACGCTCCGTGCTGCATGTTTTTGGACTGGACAGAGAGTTTGGAGAAAAATGGGGAGGCTCAGCCTCGATCCACGACCCCCACCTATGGGGCATGGGTCCACCCACGGTTCGTGGGTGCCTATCCGTAGATGGAAACTGTTTTGGCATCTTTTTGGGCAGCCCCCTTGGTCCTCCTCAAGGACCCTTGGGGGTTCGTTGAGGGTCATGCTTTGACGTTTATACCCAAAAACACTAGTACTAAGTAATAGAGGTTATTTCACGACTCTAATCTTTACGTTAAACCCCATTTAGGTCACTAGTTTATGATTTCGGCTCTAGTTTAGTCTCCAAGTTTTAGGGGGCGTAACACATTTCCACTCTAAAATTAGCTCTTTTTGAAATTGAAATTTGACCACCCGGGTCCTACAATCTATTGAAGCATATCATGCATGCAACCAACCCATGCCCAAAATTACATCAAAATCAAGCATGTCTAATTCTACAAAATCAACCAAAGTGACTCTATGAGACAAAGAAATAGGACAACTCCTATAGACTCTATTTTCCACTACCGAGTCACCAATCGGGGTGGAAACCAAAAAAGGCTCTACTAATATTTCGGGGAGTATTTCAAACTTCATAGCCACAATAGGTGTAAAAGGGACAACGTGGCACTGGGATCTAATAAAGCATAAACATCAACAGAAAAGACTTGCAATATACCGGTCACCATATCCGGGGAGCTCTCTTGGTCACCTCGTGATTGAAGAGCATACACGCGGTTTTGTTTTTGAGCATTGGAGTTGGAACTACTTGGATGAGCTTGCTTATCTTCTCTCCTCTTAACCTTGAGCATGGGACAATCTCTTATCTTGTGGCCACTTTTGCCACAACTATAGTACCCATCCGAGCCCACTAACCACTTGCCTTCATGTTTTCTACCATATTTAGCACAAATTGGCCTAGCAACATATGAACCACCACTATTGCCCCCTTGAGGTTTAGGGTTAGAAACCCTATCCTTGTCAACCCTTGGAGTATTATAAGAGCCTTGATTGGAGAACCTTTGCTTGAACCCTTGCCGACCTTGCCTATCGGACTTAGCATTAGAAAAATTCCCTTCACTGGTTCTAGTTCTTTTCACATCTCTATTTCCTTGGAGCTTCTCACACTCCATTTATTAGGCATACACCATAAGACGTGTGAGATCCATGTCATGAATAAGCATTATCATATGACATTCTTTCCTTACCACTTTGGATATACCTGTCACATACCTACTCATCTCTTCTATTGGGTCCACCACTATGGATGGAGCATACTTAGACAATTCGGTAAAATTTAGAGAGTATTCTTCCAAACTCATACCTCCTTGACGAAGGTTGATAAATTCTTCCACCTTGGCTTCCCTCTTCGCATGGGGAAAGAACCTATCAAGGAATTCTTTCTTGAACACCACCAACCTATGGGACCCGCTCCCTCCACCCTATTCATCTTCCATTGAGTATACCATACTTGGGCCACTCCCTTCAATTGATAGGCAGCTAGTTCCACTTTCTCTATAGAAGTCACCCCCATAGCATAAATTATCTTGTAGATCTCTTCTACAAACTCTTGAGGATAGTCACCCACTTTAGAACCGAAGAACATAGGGGGATTCATTCTTGTGAAGTCTCTCAACCTTGAAGCTACGGAGTTCTTATTAGGGTTCACATTAGGCCCAACATCCCTATTAGCTTGAGCCGTTATAGCTTGGGCTTGTGTTCTCACGGCTTGAGATCGAGTTGTTACGACTTGATCTTGGGCAGTCATACCTTGAGTTATCATTTGCATAGTTTCCCTAAATTATTTTTTAGTCACATTTACCGGATCAATCGGAGCTTGCTCATCTAAATTAGCTTTATTTACTTTAGGAATCCCTTGATTCATATTCTCCTCTTCCACCCTTCTTGCGTTGGCCCTTCATGTATTCATTTCCTGAAGACACAAGAGAAGGATTAGAAAGAAGACTCTATAGAGTTAAACTCTATGGCACGACTTAAGAGTAATCAAAGAGGTGTAAGTTCCTAACATCTTATAGCCTCTCACTCATAAATGTGGCGCGCTTCACACCATGAATAAGACTCTACTAGACGTGGCTTATGAGACATAATCCTAGAATCATTCTAAACCTTTTGCTCTGATTACCAAGTTTGTCACAACCCAAGAGTACCCCCTAGACGTAACATGGCACATGGAATCCCGAAGGACCCAAGTAAGCCCCTTAGCTTATCATCATCACATAAGTATAGAATAATAAAGAATAAAACACAATTTTAAGTCTTTAAGAAATTTTTCATAAAAGTAAAGCGGAAGTTTATGCATAGTCTCACTAAGCCATCTACTACAATTAGAGTCTCAAATTACTAGGGTCACAACCCTTACAATAGAAAATATGAAAATGTCTAGTACAACTAGAAAAATGAAATAACAATGAAAGCTCTTGTCCTCGAATCCATGAGGACATACCACAAGCTTGAAGAGTAGTCAACCCAAGCTTGAATTAGAAGGAATCGCCTTAGAACAAGGAATCTACCTTAGTAGTGGAATAGAAAAAATATCGGTTAGTACAATTAATGCACTAATTATGGTAGCTATGCATGAAAACCTTGTAAGATGCTAAAAGGGACAGTTAGTTGAAAACTATGCATTTAATCAAGTTTCTGAACTATCATAGAAAAAAGTTCAAAAGCATAATATACATACATATGCAACATATTAATCATCTCAACATAAGGGAAACAAACCATAAGAACCATCAAAGAAACCTTGTGCAATGTATGGACAAGGTCCCAAACCCCTATCCATACTAAGGAATACTCATTAAGTGATTATAGTTCATAAATCCAATTCTAGTTCATTCTATCATAACGGGATTATCTTTAACCGACATAGACTATGAGAGCTTAGTCATGGAATCTAGTGTCTACCCCACACCAAAAAGGGGTTGTGCTACTTTCCTAAGGTAGAACTATAACTCTTAGCTTACATGGATCCACTAGCTAAAGACCTATGTGGGCACATAGTTTATGGAATATGGATACTGCTTCTAGAAACCCGAACTCACCTATGGTAGAAGGTTTCCATCTCATGAGACAACTACTTTGAGAACCCGAACTCAACTACTGTAAATGAACCTATTTGGGAAGCCGGACTCAACTAGTGTAGAAGCTTCCATCTCATAGACATATCCTCTCGGTACTAAGAATTAATTCCTCTTTTAAGTTTCTATTAAGTTTTGACTCAAGTCTATAAATAGGAAGGAATGTTTTTGCACTCAATCCACAACTCATTCTATAGCTCCTAGATTCATTAAGGGAGACTAGTTTTCAACCCTTAGAACCAACATATGTGACAAGTCTTTCACATTACATGATCTTCATACCTATGTGTGTGCATAAGGAGAATCATCAAAACAATGTCATAATTAGATCATAATAGACATACTTACTATAAAAGCAATCTAATTGAATACACACAAGTCTCATACATATAGCTAGTTTTCATACGTTGCCCTTCTAGGGATATAGATCACTATGCATCAATATCTATAGAATTAATTCATTGAACATGTATAAATAACCTAATTCAAGTAATCAATTCATCACCTAAATAATTCGAACACAATCAACTAACAAAGACCCATATTCATGCTCCAAAATCCAATTTAGGGAAACCTAGAGATTCATGGATTCTTAGATAATTATTTAGGAAAATAGTAGTAATTCATCTAACTGATCATAATATAAGAAAATAAACACATTGAAATTGTTTTGGAAGTGAATCCATGTCATAGATTGAAAACCCTAGGTTCTGTGAGAAGTTGAACTTTGAGAAATAGAGCTTTGGAGGTCTTTATGGAAAGAAGATATCCATAAATCAACACTGTCATACCTTGAGTGGAAATCCTTCATGAAATTGAATAGGAAAGTTGAGTTCTTGAGCCTTGGTCTCCTAGTTCTTTTTCTTCTTCAATGGTGGTTTCTAGAGAGAGAAATTTAGGAGGGGAGAGTATTTGGGAATTAGATTTGGGTCTTGTGAGAATGAGTTAGTGTGTTTAGTTTAGGAGTCTTATTATGTATTTATAGATGTCTTAATTAATATTAAATGACCTTACTTATTTAGTTAATTAATCCTAAGCCCCTTCCCTAAAACCCAACTTAAAACAAAAATCCAACATATAGATGGCACTCACGAAATCCCAACCACGGGTGGTGGGTGGGTCCACGAGCCGTGCTGGAAAATCATGGTTTGCATCAAAGACTTGGGAGATGCATGGGAGGACCAGCCTCGATCCACAACCCCCACTTACAGTGTATGGGTCCACCCACGGTTCGTGGGTACCCATCCATAGGTCATGCTGTCATTTGACAGATTTTTGGGCAGCATCTTGGTCCTTCTCAAGGACCCTTGGGGGGGGGGATCCTTCGGGGATCATGCCTTGGCGTTGAGGTCCTAAAACATTATTACTAAGTAGGGGAGGTTATTTTCCAACACGCATGTTTACGTTGAACCCCATTTAGTCTACTAGACTACACTCTAGGCTCTAGCTTAGTTCATTAGTTTTTCAGAGTGTTACACATCTAGTGCTCCAAGAGTCAACAAGGATAGGGTTTCCAACCCTAAACCTCCTGGAGGTAATAGTGGTGGTTCTTATGTTGCTAGGCCTAATTGTGCAAAATGTGCTAGAAAGCATGATGGTAAGTTCCTAGTTTTCACTAATGGGTGTTTTAGTTGTGGAAATATTGGCCACAAGATGAGAGATTTTCCTATGCTCAAAGGTAAGGGAAGGGAAGATAAACAAGCTCCTCCAAGCAGTTCAAACTAAAATGCCCAAAAGCAAAAACCGCTTTTATGCTATTCAATCTCGAGGTGTCCAAAAGAGTTCTCTGGATGTGGTGACCGGTATGTTAAAATTCTTTTCTATTGATATATATGCCTTATTAGATCCCGGTTCTACTTTGTCCTTTGTGAAACCTTATGTGGCCATGAAATTTGAAATACTCCCCGAAGTTTTAGTAGAACCTTTTTTGGTCTCTACCCCAGTTGGTGACTCGATGGTGGCTAAGAGTGTTTATAGAAGTTGTCCCATTTCTTTGTCCCATAGAGTTACTCTTGTTGATTTGGTGGAGTTAGACAAGTTATATTTTGATGTGATTTTGTGTATGGATTGGTTGCATGCATGTTATGCCTCTATCGATTGTAGGACTCTAGTGGTTAAGTTTAAATTTCCAAATGTTCCCTTCTTAGAAAGGAAGGGAGGAAATTCTATGCCTAGAGGTCAATTTTCTCTTGCCTTAAAGCTAAGAAGATGATCTCTAAAGGGTTTATTTACCATTTTGTTAGGGTGAGTGATGTTGAATCCTAAACCCCTTCTCTAGAGTCAGTTCTGGTAGTGAGTGAGTTCCCGGAAGTTTTCCCCAATGAATTGCCCAATATACCTCCTGAGCAGGAAATAGATTTTGGCATTGACTTTCTTCCGGATACGCAACCTATCTCCATTCCTCCTTATAGAATTTCTCCGGTGGAGTTAAGGGATTTGAAAGAGCAACTAAAGGATTTGCTAGACAAAGGTTTTATTCAACCGAGTATCTCTCAATGGGTTGCTCTCGTGTTGTTTGTTCGAAAAAAGATGGGTCCCTTAGAATGTGCATTGATTATCGTCAATTGAATAAAGTGACCATCAACAATAAATATCCCTTTCTAATGATTAATGACTTGTTTGACCAACTTCAAGGGGCTAGTTATTTCTCCATGATTGATCTTCGTTCGGGTTATCACCAATTGAATGTGGGAGGGGTTGATATTCCCAAGACGGCTTTTTGAACTTGATATGGTCACTATGAGTTTCTAGTAATGTCCTTTGGTTTAACTAATGCTCTGGCGGCATTCATGGATTTAATGAATAGAGTGTCCCGCCAATATCTAGACATATTTTTTATCGTGTTTATCGATTATATTTTGATCTATTCAAGGAGTGAGGATGAGCATGTTGACCATTTGAGGGTTGTATTTCAAGTTCTTAAGGACCATCAACCTCGCGTAGAGTTTAGCATGTGCGAGCTTTGGTTAAGGTCTGTAGCATTTTATGGTCATATTATGTCAAGTAAGGGTATTACGGTAGATCCTAAGAAGATGGGTGCGGTCAAGAGTTGTCCTAGACCTCTATCTCCTTCTGACATTAGAAGCTTTTTGGGTTTGGCCGAATACTATAAGAGGATGTTTGAGGGGCTTTCCTCCATTTCTTCGCCCTTGAAGGCTTTGACTTAAAAGAAGGATAAGTGTGTATGGTCGGAAGCTTGAGAGATAAGATTGCAAGAGTTGAACGATAGACTTACTTCCACTCCAGTGTTGACCTTACCTGAAGGTACGAATGGTTTTCTGGTGTATTGTGATGCCTCTAGAGTTGGGTTGGGATGTGTGCTTATGCAAAATGGTAAGGTGATTGCCTATGCCTCAAGGAAACTTAAAGTCCATGAGAAGAATTATCCTACCCATGACCTTGAGTTAGCGCCGGTTGTTTCTGCCTTTAAAAGTTGGAGGCATTATCTATATGGGGTGCATGTTGATGTGTTTACCAATCACAAGAGCTTACAATATGTGTTTAGTCAAAATGACTTGAATCTTTTCCAAAGAAGGTGATTAGAATTATTGAAGGACTATAATATGAGTGTCCTTTATCACCTCGATAAAGCTAATGTGGTAGCGGATGCTCTTAATGGATTGTCCATGGGAAGTGTGGCTCTTGTAAAGGATGAAAAGTAAGAGTTGGTTCATGATGTGCATAGGTTTGCTCGGCTAGGTGTTCAACTAATGGATTCCACAAAGGGGGGGGGGTGTCACTGTCCATAATGGTTCCAAATCATCCATTGTAATGGATGCAAAGTCTAAACAAGGCATTCATCCTATATTAGTTGAGTTGAAAAAGTTGGTACTCAAAAAGTCCGTTGAGACTTTCTCCCAAGGGGAGATGGGGTGCTTAGGAACCAATGTCGGTTATGTGTTCTGAATGTTGATAGTATGAGGGAGAAAATTTTAGAGGAATCTCATAGCTCTCGTTATTCTATTCATCCGGGAGCCACCAAGATGTACTGTGATCTACATGAAGTGTATTGGTCGAACATTATGAACAGAGAGATTGCGGGATTTGTAGACAAATGTCCGAATTGTCAACAGGTTAAGGTTGAGCATCAAAGGCTGGGAGGCCTATCCCAAAAAATACCAATTCCCACTTGGAAGTGGGAAGAGGTGAATATGGATTTCATTATGGCTTTGCCTCGCACCCGAAGGCAATATGATTCTATTTGGGTCATTATAAATAAGAAGACAAAATTAGCCCACTTCATTCGTGTCAAGGTTTCTTTTTCGGTGGATGTCTATGCCAAGTTGTATATAAAAGAGAGAGTGAAGTTACATAGGGTTCCGTTGACCATTATTTCGGATCGGGGTCCTCAATTTACTTCTCACTTTTGGAAGTCCTTCCAAAAAGGGCTTGGTACATAGGTTAATCTTAGCACGGCCTTTCATCCTCAAATGATGGGCAAGTGGAGCGTACCATCCAAACATTAGAGGATATGTTGAGGGCATGCGTTATAGACTTCAAGGCTAATTGGGATGACCACTTGCCATTAATAGAGTTTGCCTACATTAATAGTTATCACTCAAGTATCGGTATGGCTTCTTTTGAAGCCGTGTATGGTAGGAGATGTAGGTCTCTGATTGGTTGGTTTGAGGTAGGTGAAATTGCTTTGATAGGTCCTGAACTAGTTTATGAAGCCATTGAGAAAGTTCGGCTTATTAAATAGAGAGGTTCAGAACGCCCCAAAGTCAGCAACAGTCTTATGCCGATGTGAGAATAAGGATCGAGAATTTGAAGTTAATGATTGAGTCAATTTGAAAATCTCACCCATGAAAGGTGTAATGAGATTTGGCAAGATGGGAAAACTTAGTCCACGGTATATAGGCCCATACCAAATTTTGAAGTGTATTGGGAAAGTTCCCTATGAGTTAGATTCGCCAAATTAGTTGTCTCCGGTTCATCTGGTGTTTCATGTCTCTATGCTTAAGAAGTGTATTGGAGATACGACATCCATTATTCCCTTATAAGGTTTAAAAGTTGATAAAAGTCTCTCACATGAAGAGGTTCCGGTAGAGATCCTAGACCGGCAAGTTAAAAGGTTGAGAAACAAGGAAATAGTTTAGGTGAAGGTTTTATCAAGAAATCTTCTAGTTGAGGGTGCTACTTGGAAGGAAGAGGCCGATATAACGTTTTGATACCCTGATCTCTTTCCTTCGACTCCTATTCAAGCTTGAGGTATGTAGTTCTTCTTGAATCTTAGTGTTTTCGAGTCGTGTGAGTATATGTGTTTTTCCATGATTTACTTATGTTATGCATGTTCTTGATGAAATTCATGTTTAGTAAGAGAAATAGTTTCCATGATTGAAGTGTTCCTCATGTTGTTGTGCATTTTGTATGAGTTGCATATTTGACTTCATGAGAAAAGTTGATGAACATGCTTTAGTATGCTTTTGAGAGTAATTGTCTATTGGATCCATGGTATTGTGTTGAGCATGCTTTTAGTTGGAGAAGGTAGTTCCTACAAAAGATATGAGAAATATTGAGTTTCATACATAATGGGTTGTTAGATGTAGATCGTACTTCCTTGTGTTGCATTGATTATGTTTGAGATGGTATTGAAATTTCCTCCTTTGAATTGTGCATTATGTTGATATTTCATGTATGTTGAGATGCTAGTCTTGAATCTTTACTTCCGTAAGTTGTCTAGATCGTCATTCGAGGACGAATGTTCCCAAGGGGGAGATAATGTAGCATTCCGGAAACTAATAGACTAAACTAGAGCCTAACGTAAGGGTTAGAGTTGTAAATAACTCATGGTACTCAATGTATATGCTCTTAGGTTAAAACGTCAAGGTACAACTCCCCCCCCCCCCCCCCCCCCCAAGACCAAACATGGGTCTTTGAGGAGGACCCTTCAAAAGGGTGACGAAATTGTCCCTGGGCAGTCCACCCACGAGGGGGAACCACGGCCAGTAGGTGGACCCACACCTCATGGGTGAGGGCTATTGGTCAATACCTCATGAACCATGCCCCAGAACCCCTACCATGGTTCACCAGCACGGGTCATGGGTCCTACCACGGTCCGTCAGTGGTGGGTGTGGATTGGGCCTGGGAACTGCCACTTCACAGTTATACTTAAGGTTGTTTTAGGGTTTTCCATTTTTAGTTAAAGTTAAGTGACATTGTTTTACGATAAATTAGAACACCTATATAAAGATTTTAAGTTACTAAAATAATCATCTTCCTCACAATTCCAAAATCCCAAATCAAAACCAACTTTTCCCCAAAATTCTCTCTCTAAAAACTTCAAGGAAAAAGAAGAAGAAAGTGGAGGCTAGGGTTGAAGAAGCAAGATTTTCTATTCAATTTCGTGGGGATTCATCACCAAGGTATGGTAGTCTTTCATCCATGGGTAGCCTTCACCCATGGAGCCCCTTCAAAACCCCTAATTTCAAAGCTAGAAATCCCAAAAGTTAGGGTTTGACGTCAACCTCATGAATTCCTTCCAAATTCATTTTTAATGATTGAATTATGTTTTATTATGGATATATTCATGATTTTATATGATTTTAAGTTCAATTCCCTAAGAATCCATGAATTCCCCTATTTTCCCAATTTAGATCTCAAAGTGTGGGTATTGGTTATTGCAAGTAGAATATGACAGAATTATCCATGTAGTAATTGAACTACTTGAATTATTTTATCATCCATGTCTAATATAGTAATTCTAGATGTGTTTATGGAATATGATCTATGGTTCTTGAAGGGCAATGTATTTGAACTATGCATGATTATGAGATTTATGTATACGATTTAAGAACACTTTGAGAGTAAAGTGAATATGATTATGATCTAGTTGTTGTGTTGTGGGAGGGTATCCTCATCTACACACTCATGTGTAAATATGATATGATGTGAAAGTTTTTCTCAAAATATGATGATTCTAAGGTTGTAAGGCTATTCTCTCCTATTAAATCTATGAGCTCTAGTATGATTTATGTTGGACTGAGTGTCAAGACATTCTTCCATGAGTATGAACTTAATTCAAGACTTAATATGTAATCTATGGGAATTAATTCTTAGCACCGAGTGTATTTGAATATGAGATGGAAGTTTATACGCAATTTGAGTCTGGCTTTCCAAATGGGTTCCTTATACGCTAGCTGAGTCCGGGTTCCCAAAGTATGTATTTCATGAGATGAAAACCTTCTACCTTAGTTGAGTCCGCATTTCTAGTAGCAATTTCCTTATCCCATAAAAGATGTGCTCTCATAAGTATTTAGCTAGTGGATCCACCTAAGCTTAAGAGTATGGTTCTACCTTAGGCAAGTAGGACAACCCATTTTCGGTGTGGGGTGGACACCAGATTACATGGTAACCTCAAATGGTCTATGTCGGTTAAGGCTTATCCCCTATTATTATAGCATGAACAAGAAGATATGTTATGAACTACAGATACTCAAGAAGATTTACTTAGTATGGGTGGAATTATGGGATCTTA
Source organism: Solanum verrucosum (assembly GCF_900185275.1). Lineage (NCBI taxonomy): Eukaryota > Viridiplantae > Streptophyta > Magnoliopsida > Solanales > Solanaceae > Solanum > Solanum verrucosum. Next base: position 1,305,027 of record NW_026020370.1, read on the forward strand.
TCAATGCACTGCACAAGTATGTTTTCAAGGTATGTGTGATATGTTCCTTTTATGATATGAAGATTTATGAGTTGATTATGCTTATGACTTATTCTTTTCCATTATCTTCAAATGATGCTTTACATTAGAAAATTGCATGCATTCAACTAAAATGTCCCTTTTAGCATGTTTTCGATGTTTTTATGCATGGCTATCATACTTAGTGCATTTTTGTAATAACCCATATTTTCCTACATTTTTCACAAGTGTAGGGTCTGATTTTTGAGGTTATCTTCATTGTATTCAAGCTTGGATTTGACTATTCTCCTTGCTTGTGGTGAGTCCTCATGGTTAGAGGACGGATGATATCTTTGCAGTTCCTTTTTTATAATATTTGACTTTTGGATTATGTTGTATGGGTTGTGACCCTATTTGATTCCACTATTGTAATATACGGCTATATTTAGACGAGTCTAGACTTCCATTTTCCCTTATGAAAACATTGGACTTGAAAATGTGTTTTACTCTTTATTGTTCTTTACTTATATTATGATATGTTAAGTGGCTTACATGGTGCCTTTTGGGGTTTTATGTGCCTCGCTACGTCTAAGGGGTACCCTTGGGTCGTGACAATTTATCTTTGTCATGCTATCAAGGAGTTGAGACGCTACTTCATAGGGTTGATCCATTATCCCACCAGGAACAAGTTGATCAGGAACTCATTTGTTCACCGAATCAAGAATCCTATAGAAGTTTTGTAGCAACACATCATTAGGAAGTCCATGAGTTGGGCAATACAGTACCAACTTCTTAAATCTCAGCCACGTCTCTTGAATCGGTTCGCTTTCCAAGCATTTGAAATCTTGGATGCTATCTTTAAGTGTCATCATCTTCGATGGGGAAAGAATCTCACTTGGAACACTGTGGTCAGCTCATCCCAAGGGGTGATGGAATCCCTTGGTAACTCAGATAACCATTTGGTAGCTTCACCCATCAAAGAGAATGGGAACAACCTTAGACGAACTTATTCTTCTGATATGTTCTTAAATGAGAACGGACGACAAACGTCCACAAAGTTCTGAATATGCTCATTGTCACGACCCAAGCCTAGGGCCTAGATGTGACATGACGAATGAGGAACTCGAAGGAACCCCAAACAAGCCTCTCAAACTTGTCATCACACTTCATCGGTCGCGGAAGTACATTCAACATTTATTTAACGGGAAATGGGACTAAGGGCAAACCATTTCAAAATGACATCATAGAACAAGAGTCAAGCTCATTTACAAAATATTTGTCCAACGCACACCTCTACATACATAGATAGGACGGGGCCATGACATACTACCAGCTCCCCTCATAGTCAAAATACAATTGCAAGCTAAAGTCTCAAAACATAGGAGTAGGAAACATAACATAGCCCTCGAATCATTGTGGACTCACCAACAAACTCGGATAAGCACCGTACTAGCCACGTGAATGGAGAGAAGGATCAAGAGTAGCTCCGGTCCCTACATGGTGACATCATGTAGGAAAAATATGCGTTAGTACTTGGAATGTACTAAGTATGCGGGGTGCAACACAACAATAGACAAGGACACAATCGAAATACAAGAAATAGTTTCATAGGCATTATGAATAACAATATGAGGATGCATGATCAAAGTGAAGTCAAAACATGTTTAAGTAAATTCATACTAATAGTAGATATCATATGTGTATGCATGATCCAACCAATCTATAACCCCAACTTAGGATGGGGGATGCCGTTCACACCCGGACACCCTGGTGGCAAGGTATAAACCCCTCACATGGTTGATGTTGGTCACACCCCAAACATCCTAGGTGGTGAGATATAAACCTCTCACATGGTTGATGTTGGTCACACCCCAAGCATCCTAGGTGGTGAGATATAAACCTCTCACATGGTTGATGTTGGTCACACCTCAAGCATCCTAGGTGGTGAGATATAAACCTCTCACATGGTTGTTCGGTTCTTTTCCCCCGGACCGGGCATGGTCATGCAACACTTTATATAGGAAATTCCCATTAGGCTCTAATGCAATCTCACGTATGGAATGAACATATACACAAGCTTAGTTTGTCATCAACACATCTCTGGATTTCCATACATCTCATAACTCAAGCTTTAAAGCATCGATTCATCAATTCTCCATAGTTGGACATTTTGTCAAACACCTTGAAGGCATGTAATGAAATCAAAGAGCATGGAAAATAGGGTAGTAATTATGCAGCCAAACCAGTGAACAACCTACAACAACACCTTTTTAACACCCACAATACCACATGAAAATCTCCACATCCATTCCAAATTTAGGTTCAAGTTCTAGAGTCACAACATGCTCAAAACAATCACTTTTCATGTTTAAAATTCAATGTGCAGGAAATTATTACAAAGAACAAGACTAATTTATGAATCTTAACTTAAACCATGAATTAGTGAGTAGAGTAGAGTCTAGGCACTATGGGTGGAAGGACCCATGAGTTCAACACCACATACCTTGAGTTTTTATGAAGGTCTTGAGAGTGTCTTCAATGGAAGCTTGGAACTTGGAGCAAGAGTCTTTTCAATCTTGAGGAAGGTTTTGGATTAGGGTTCTTGAGAGAACTTGAGAGAAAATGTGTCTAAGTATGGGAGAGGTGTTTTGGGAAATGTTTTAGAGATGGGAATTGAACTAATGGTATATAGGAAATAACATATGCCCTTTGGAAAAATGGTCCAACACTTAGATAAAAAATGAGGCGGGTGAACAGTAAAAACGCTCACTGGAAATTACCTTTCCTGCCGGACAGATTTTACGAATATGGGCATAACTTCTTCGTCCGAACTCCGAATGAGGTGAAACGAAGTGCGTTAGGTAGTTAACTCAAAGGGATTTCCATGGATATGTTATTGGCCACCCAATAATTTGTGTTCTAGGAGATATGACCCTCCAAATAGACCCTCGAAAAAGGCTTCACTTGGAAATTTCGGATTTTGATACGGTTGCTCTAAAATTTGGGTTAGACCCATTTCCCACTCAATTTGACCCCCTAAACAAGAATATGAAGTTGGATTTTCGAAAAACGAAATGGATTTTTTTTTATATATATATATAGCTAAACAAGTTTCCGGTAACTTCCGAAGCACATTTTTAAGAACTTTTTGGGTCATTTCACTCATAGTGATCCTCATGAGCCATTGTAGGAGCTGAAGCATTGTGCTAGTGATATGGAAAACATCGTTTCCTTCAGCCGGAGGTAGATGAATTGCACCAACATCACCCAATTGAATTGAGTCATTTACATCATTCAAATATCCAATATCATCTTGGTGACCTATTTGGCTACCAGTACTCCCGTTTACGCTCATCTCTTCCTCTATTCAACAAAAACAACAAAAACACAAAACAAATTAAGTCGATTCAACTATAACACAAAAAGAACATAATTCAACTTCAATAATAGAATTTCAAACAACACCACTCCCGGTAGTGGCGCCATTTTGATAGATTAATATTAGCAAGCACACCTAATCTAATTCTATGTGTAAACGATCGTTAGTCAGTATAAAACCCAATGAAGAGTTGGGGTCGAACCCACAGGGAGTGGTACGTGTCTGAAATTCAGTTACGAAGTGCAAATGTGGTCTAATCAGTTATAGGAATAATAATTATCGAAAACATAAATAAATCTAAAAGAGTGACATTAAATATCAGATGGAGGGTTTGGATTTTGCAATGAACAAGTGAAACAAAAACAAAAATAGGGGAACATAACAATATAGATAGGAATTCGCGGGATGTGATCGATTATAATCTAATTATGCTATATGGATAATTGAAATCTTACAATGGGTTGTTGAAACATTGTGGGTAGGCTGGACTTTAAGTGTAATAGTTTTATCTCGAACAACAATTATGGTTCAGGTGATTTCTTTCGAACATCAACAAGCTTAATAAGATAATCAACCCACAACCTTAATGCATCCACTCTCTTGAGCTAGATGGGTAAGATTGGATTCAAGATTCACTCTCTCGAGCTAAATCCATATTGACCCAATACCCACAAATCATTAATCAAATACTTTTGTTCCAAAACCCCTTTCTCAAGCAAGCTAAGAACTCAATATCAGAAATGCATTTGCAACTACAATTCATAGATTAAAACTCACCTAATGATTAAACACACATTAAAACAACTTCATTATCAAACAACAATACCCATAAAAGAATTAGACAAATAAACATATGATCACACCCTGAAATTGGGGTTTTAGCTACACATCATAAAAATAGAGAAACGATTACCAAATGCATTAGCCATCAGCTGGGTAAGAGCCACTCGACGGTGCGCCGAGTGGTCTTGGCGATCTCCAGGATAGCTTTTTCTTCACTTCTTCAGCTCTTTAGTTTCTTTTTGTCCAATTATGTCATTGCTTTGCTCTTTAGCCTTCATAGTTGTAAATCAACACTTTAACATAAGTTTAGAGCATAAAATAGGAATTTGAGGACACTAAAATTATCAAAACAAAGCACTAAATGAGTCCAAATCTAGGACTCATCAACACCCCTAACTTAAACTCTTGCTTGTCCTCAAGTAAACTCAAGATCAACAGTTCAATAAGGATGACTAAAATAGTGCTCCATAAGACTCAACAAGAATGCACACAAAATGTTCAAACTATACATTAAATGCTCAATTTTGCATTCAAAGATTCAAATTGTGACTCACCATTATCAAGGATGCTCAAGTTCACAATAGTTGGTTCAAATGCAAGTTCAAGATCAACAAAGTTACTCAAATACCCTTATAACAAAGATGATTCCATATTCACACAAAATTCTTCAGTAATATAATGTTCTGGAATCACATACGATTGTCACACTCACAAAGATGAAGATATGCATGACTTCTCCCATAGGCTTGCCCTTATTTTCCAAATCAACATTCGTTTCAGCTCACTCAAGATCCCAAAGGTCTTTCCAAGGCTTGTAACTTGGCTGAGTGCAAAGGTATTGTCATTTAGGTTTAGTGGCTTCTACCTTCATCATGTATGCCCTGAACATCACTCTTTCTCCTTATCTTTGACATTCAAACATGGTCAAACTCCACCCGATTATTCAACTAGACATGAATCACCAGATACCCCATTTTTCACTATGTTCACACATTTTATTTCCCTTTTTTATGTTTTTCTTTGCTCTTTTTCAGTCCTTTTCTTTTATTACTTCTTTTCCATTCCTTTTTGTCTTTCCTTCTCTTATATTTTACAGGAAGGGGTTCCATCTTTTTCAAAACAATCATAAACAAAGGGAAATTTTTCACACTTCTTGAATTTCCTTCTCTTTCACCACACCCCCAACTTAGGTTTTTAGCTTAAGTTGTCTATTCAAACATACCAATACTTCATGAAAGTTATAGGTGATGAGATAAAGAGGTCAAAGTTGTTCAGGTTTCTTTCAAGAAAAGGATAGGATCAAAAGGTGCCAAGCTAGATTCACACATCACACAAGGTTGGCCACAAAGAGATGTATTGTCAAATTTGGCTCACTCTTCAAAATTCTTGCCTAAGATCATTTCAATTACTTGCATCACTCAGTTAACGGACCAACGGGGCAAATCCTAGGTGTCATCATGCACAATGTTCAGGGTAATCTCACCACACAAAGCATTGATGCCATTATCAAACAAGACTCCATATTTTCTAGCTAGCTTGCAATGCTCATCACAAGAGACTTATTTGACAATCAGCTAGTCAGAACGAGATGCTAAAAGTTCACATATTGCCTATGTAACCTATTTTGCCTCATCGTAGCTGCACATTCATTTTGTTCAAATAGGAGCACTATTAAAGTCATCGGTATTGACCACAATCGATACTCAAATTTGTATAAGAACAACCGCAATCACACACAATAGGTGGCAAAATTTTAAAATTGGTTCAAAAACCGTTTTTTCAAATGAAAAGAACGGGCCACACGCTCAGAACATCCACAACACAACTCAATCAACCAAGATATATATCAAAACCAAATAATCCCAATATTCACAAAATAGTCAAATAGAATCAATATGCAAAAAATAGTCAGAAGATGTAGGTATGAAGATACCTCACCCCACCCAACAAAATAAGCAGTTGACCTCAAATGCAATTAGAACAACAGATTAGTCAATAAAATAATAGAGAGGTAGATAAAAAGTTATCATGCCAGGCTAAGTTTGGGTAAAGTCTGCATCTCAGTCACTCTATCTTTCTAGGCATCAGTACCCAGTGACACATCACCACTAGATCCCACCATGGATAAATCCCTCAACGATGCCTTACTAGTTGTCTCGAACATGGCACCCTCTAAGTCTGCCAAGTCCTCATACACATCCTCCTCATGCTCACCACGTTGCTCCTTATCTATCTCGGCCTCGGACTCAGCAGTAGCCACATCAACCCTAATCTTATCTTTGGTGGTAGCTGGAGGCATCTCAGAAAAGGCAGGAACATCCTCACTTGGGTCATCTGGGATCTCCACCATTGTGAATAATCAGGTAAAATCTATGGACTTCACATGGTCCACATCCTTCCCTAGCGCAACAACATCGGCCTTAAAGACTGTTACCTCCTTAGTAGCACACTGTCCTCGCTCACAAACCTCTACTCTCGTTGTGAGGGCATCAATAGAAACCCTAAGAGGTGTCAGTGTTGCAGTGATAGCTCTCTCAATTATCCTAAAATCTTGATTTCTAGCAGGGAGGCACACACATCAACAGAATGGGATAAGTGCCATATCTTGAGAAGCATGGCCTGGATGATCGGAGGCCGAGAGGCAAAAGTACCAGCATATTATCTTGGGGGTGGGAGAGCAGCTGAAGAACTAGTAGTGTTGGAAGGTCAGGATCTAGAAGTACCTGAAGGCCTAGTGGTCGAAGTAGGCAGGACTGCCTCTGTAGGTAGTGTATCAATATCAGTCTCTAGGATGTGTCCATCGAAGTTGCTCTCCTCTTATCAGTCTCATCCCGTGTGTACTCGGCCTCTATAGCAATTCCCCAAAAAAACTAGTGTTTTAGTCCAAGTCATGGATTCCTTTTCAAAAATGATTCTATTGATTTAATTTCTTAATAATAAGATTCATTTGATGTTTTGTTATGGTTTTATGATGAAATATCCCAAAAATCCATGAAATCTCCATATTTCCAATTTATGACTTTTTGGTGCTGGTGAATTGATGAAAGAAGGATATTAGAAGATTTTACTTGTAGTTATTGAGCTTTTTGAATTATGTTATTATCCATGTCCAATGTAGTAATTCTGTATGTGTGAATTAGAATGAGCTTTCACTTTTGAAAAGGCAAAATATGATATAATACATTAATTATGAAGGTTAGGTATATTCTTTAAGAACACTTTGAGAGTGAAGTGTGCATCATTATGATGATGTTTTTTTGTTGATTGAAAGGCTATTATCATAAACACATAATGGACATGATGTGAAAGGTTTTCTCACGATATAATGATTCCAAGGTTGAAAGGATATTCTCACCTATTGAATCTATGAGCTATAGTATGAATGATGTGTGATTGAGTGTCAAGGCCTTCTTTCATGAATATGAACTTAAGTCAAAACTTACTATGTACACTGTGGGAATTATATTTAGCACCGAGTGGATAATGAATATGAGATCGAATCTCCCTCGCTAGAAAGGGCGGGTTTCTAGAAAGTATCTCTTGAGATGGAAGCTCCTCCTCTAGAAAGGGTGGGTTTCTAGTAACAATCTCCATTATCCCCTAAACTATGTGCCCCCATAGGTTTTTATCTAGTGGATCCACCTAACAACAAATACGTGATAGTCTTACCTTAGGCAAGTAGGACACCTCTTTTTGGTGTGGGTATCACCGGATTCCATGTTAAGCTCACATGGTCTATGTCGATTAAGGCTCATTCCCACTATGAACAAAAAGATGATTTATGAGCTATGGTTACTCAAGAAGCTTTAATTAGCATGGTTAGGATTATATGATATTATTCATACACTGCACAAGTAGACTTTGAGGGTACTTAAGGTATGTTTCACTTATGATATGATGATCTATGTACTGAATAGCCTTATGACTTGTATTTCCTCTTTTATCTTCAAAGTGATGTTTTAACTTAGTAAATTGCATCCATACTAAAATGTCCTTTTTGGCATGTTTTAAGGTTTTTATGCATGACTATCATACTTAGTTCATTTTTGTACTAATCCATATTTTCCTACATTTTTTCCAAGTGTAGGGTCCGGTTCTCAAGGTGGTCCCATTGTGGGTAGAGCTTGGAATTGATCATTCTCCTTGCTTATTTGGTGAGTCCTCGTGATTCGAGGATGGATACTATTATTATAGTTTCATTCTTGTATTTTCACTTTTGGATTATGTTGTTATGGGGCTGTGACCATATTTTTTATTCAAGTATTTTAGTTGATGGCTAATTGAGACAAGTCTAGACTTCTGCTTTCCTTTTTGAAAATATTTGGACTTGAAATGCGTTTTTACTCTATATTGTTCTAATTCTTTATGTTATGATATGTTAAGTTGCTTACATGGAGCCTCTAGGGGTTCTATATGTCTTGTTACGTCTAGAGGGTGCCCTTGGGTTGTGACAAATTTGGTAATCAGATAAAAAGGTTTAGAATGATTCTAGGATGATATCTCATAAGCCACGTCTAGTAGAGTCTTGTTCATGAGTGTGTATCGCGCCATATTTATGAATGAGAGGCTATAAGATGTTTAGTAAATTTCACTTCTTTCATCACTCGTAAGTCATGCCTTAGAGTTTAACTCTATAAAGTTCCTCTCCTAACCTTTCTCTTATGATTTTAGGAAATGAATACACGAAGGGATAATGTTAGAAGGGTGGAAGAGAAAAATGTGAATTAAGGAGCTCCAATCAATCCTTTAGCTATGTTAGATGTCGAGATTAGGTTAGCTTTCCCAATTGTTGGCCCAAGCCATGATGACTGAAGCTCAAGCCGTAAAAACTCTAGCCCAAGCTATGAATCCCCAAGCTAACAGAGAGGTTGTAGCTCTGGTGAACCCTTATATGAATTTTTTGGCTTCTATAGTGACTGATTTTCCTAGAATGAACCCCCCCCCCCCTCGAGTTTCCTGGCTCTAAAGTGGGAGAGGATCCTGAAGAAATTTGTGGAAGAGGTTTATAAAATACATGATATCATGGGGGTGACTTCGGTTGATAAAGTAAAGTTGGCCGCTTCCCAATTGAACAGTGTTGCTCAAGTATGGTATACGAAATGGAAGAACGGTAGGCCGGTAGGAGAAGGTCCCATAGAGTGGGAAGCATTTAAATTGTCTTTTCTTTATAGGTTCTTTCCCAGAGAGATGAGGGAAGCTAAGGTGGAAGAGTTCATTCACCTTCGCCAACGAGGTATGACTGTTCAAGAGTATTCTCTCAAGTTTACTCAATTGTCCAAGTATGCTCTGGCCTTGGTGGTGGATTCACGGGACAAAATGAGTAGTTATTTGACGGGTGTGTCCAGATTGGTAAGAAAAGAATGCCATTTGGCAATGCTCCTTCATGATATGGATATCTCGCATCGTATGGTGCATGCCCAACAAATGGAGGATAAGAAACTCCAAGATAAGAATAGGGAAGTGAAAAGAGCAAGGACCTATGTTGGGAACTTCTCCAAGGCTAAGTTCGATGGACAAGGTCGACAAAAGTTCAAACAAAGGTTTTCCAACCAAAGTTCATCTAATGCTCCCACAAGGGTCAATAATGATAGGGTGTCTAACCCTAAACCTGAAGGAGGTAGTGGTGGTGACTCTTATATGAATAGGCCCAATTGTACAAAATGTGGGAAGAAACATGAGAAAAAATTCCTAGATGGCATGGGTGTATGTTTCGGATGTGGTAATAGTGGTCATCAAATGAGGAATTTTCCAACACTTTCGGCCAAAGGGAAAGAAGGCAAGCAAGCTCCTCCAAGATGTTCAAACTCTAATGCTCAAAAGCAAAATCACTTTTATGCTCTTTGATCCCGAGATGACCAAGAGAGCTCCCCAGATGTGGTGACTGTTATGTTAAAATTATTTTCTATTGATGTATATGCCTTGTTAGATCCCGGTGCTACTTTTTTCTTTAGGACACCTTTTGTGGCCATGAAGTTTGAAATACTCTCGAAGTGTTAGTAGAACATTTTGCGGTTTCTACCTCGATTGGTGATTCTGTAGTGTTTAAGAAAGTTTATATAAGTTGTCCCATTTCTTTGTCTCATAAATTAACTTTGTTGGATGTGATTTTGGGTATGGATTGGTTGCATGCATGTTATGCCTCTATCGATTGTAGGACTTGGGTGGTTAGATTCATATTTCCAAATGAGCCTATCTTAGATTGGAAGGGGTACTTCTATGCCTAGAGGTCAATTTGTGTCTTACTTTAAAGTTAGGAAGATGATCTCTAAATGGTGTATTTACCATCTTGTTAGGGGGGAGGATATTGAATCTGAAACCCCTTCTCTAGAGTCGGTTCCGGTAGTGAATGAGTTTACGAAACTATTTCCCGATGATTTACCTAGTGTTCCTCCCGAGAGGAAGATAGATTTTGGTATTGACCTTTTATCGGATACGCAACATATCTCAATTCCTCCTTATAGAATGGCTCCGATGAAGTTAAAAAAGTTGAAAGAGCAACTCAAGGACTTGCTAGATAAGGGCTTCATCCAACTAAGTATCTCTCCATGGGGTGCTCCGGTGTTGTTTGTTAGGAAGAAGGATGGGTCTCTTATATTGTGCATTGATTTTCGTCAATTGAACAAAATGACCATTAAGAACAAGTATCCCGTTTCGAGAATTGATGACTAGTTTGACCAACTTCAAGGGGCTAGTTATTTCTCTAAGATTGATCTTCGTTTGGGTTATCACCAATCGAGGGTGAGAGGGGTTGATATTCCCTAGACGAGTTTTCGAACAAGATATGGTCAATATGAATTTCTAGTAATGCCCTTTGGTTTGACTAACGCTCTGGCGATGTTCATGGACTTAATGAATAAAGTGTTCTGACAATATCTTGACATGTTAGTGATCGTGTTTATCAATGATAGTTTGATCTATTCAAGGAGTGAGAATGAACATGTGTGCCATTTGAGAAATGTATTGCATGTTCTTAAGGACAAACAACTTTTCACAAAGTTTAGCAAATGTTAATATTGGTTGAGGTCTGTAGCTTTCCTTGGTCATATTGTGTCAAGCAAGGGTATTGAGGTAGTTCCTAAGAAGACGGATGCGGTCAAGAGTTGGCCTAGACCTCTAATTCCTTCAGAAATTAGAAGCTTTTTTGGTTTAGCCGGTTACTATAGGAGGTTTATTGAGGGGTTTTCCTCCATTGCTTCTGCGTTCACGGCTTTGACTCAAAAGAAAGTTAAGTTATAGTTGTCTGAGGCTTGTGAGAAAAGTTTCCAAGAGTAGAAGGATATACTTACTTCTGCTTCGGTGTTGACCTTACCGGAGGGTACAGATAATTTGGTGGTGTATTGTGATGCCTCTAGAGTTGGGTTGGGATGTGTGCTTACGCAAAATGGTAAGGTGATTGCCTATGCTTCAAGGCAACTTGAAGTCCATGAGAAGAATTATCCGACCCATGACCTCGAGTTAGCGGCGTGTGTTTGCCTAAAAAATATGAAGGCATTATCTATATGGGGTGCATATTGATGTTTTCACCGATCACAAAAGTCTTCAATATGTGTTTAGTAAAAAAGACTTGAATCTTCGACAAAGAAAGTGGTTAGAATGCTTAAAGGATTCTGACATGAGTGTCCTTTACCATTCCAACAAAACTAATGTTGTAGAGGATGAACTTAGTAGACTATCTATAGGTAGTGTGGCTCATATAGAGGATAAAAAAAAAAGAATTGGTTTGTGATATGCATAGGTTGGCTCGGCTAGGTGTTCAACTAAAGGATTCCACCAAGGGTGGTTTCATGGTTCATATTGGGTCCAAATCGTCCTTTTTGATGGTTGTGAAGTTTAAGAAAGACCTTTATCCTATACTTGTTGAGTTGAAAGAGTGGGTCTCAAAAATTCCATTGAGGATTTCTCTCAATGGGGAGATAGGGTGCTTAGGTACCAAGATTGGTTATGTGTTCCGCATGTTGATGGTTTGAGGGAAAAAATTGTAGAGGAAGCTCATAGTTCTCGATATTCTATTCATTCGGGAGCCACCAATATTATCCGTGATCTACGGGAAGTTTATTGGTGGAACCGAATGAAAAAGGATATTACGGGATTTGTACCCAAATGTCCAAATTTTCAACAAGTTAAGGTTGAGCATCAAATGCCAGGAGGCTCATTGCAAGATATACCAATTCCCATTTGGAAGTAGGATGAGGTGAATATGGATTTTATTGTGGGTTTGCCTCGTACCCGAAGGCAACATCACTCTATTTGGGTCATTATAGATCGAATGACAAAATCAACCCACTTTATTCCCGTCAAGGTTTCTCATTCGGCAGAAGACTATGCCACGCTGTATATAAATGAGATAGTGAAGTTGCATGGGGTTCCTTCATCTATTATTTCGTATCAAGTACTCAATTTACTTCACACTTTTGGAAGTCGTTCCAAGAAGGGCTTGGTACTAAGGTTAAGCTTAGCACGACTATTCATCCCCAAACCGATGGCCAAGCGGAATGTACCATCCAAACATTAGAAGACATGTTGAGGGCATGTGTTTTAGAATTCAAGTCTAATTGGGATGACCACTTGCCATTAATAGAGTTTACCTACAATAATAATTGTCACTCAATTATTGGTATGGCTCCCTTTGAAGCCTTTCATGAAAAGAGATGTAGGTTGGTTTGAGGTAGGTGAAGTTTCTCTTATTGGTCCCGAATTTGTTTATGAGGCTATTGAGAAGGTCTCGCTCATTAGAGAGAGGTTGAGAATGGCCCATAGTCAGCAAAAGTCTTATGCCGATGTTAGAAGAAGGGATCTAGAATGTGAAGTAAATGATTGGGTCTATTTGAAAATATCACCTATAAAAGGTGTGATGAGGTTTGGAAAGAAGGGAAAATTTAGTCCTTAGTATGTGGGCTCTTATCAAATTTTGAAGTGTATTTTGAAGGCTGCCTATGAGTTAGATTTGCCAAATGAGTTGGCTCCGATTCATCTGGTATTTCATCTTTCAATGCTTAAGAAGTTATTGGAGACCCGACATCCATTATCCCTTTAGAAGGTTTGGGAGCTGATGAGAGTCTCTCATATGAAGATGTTCCGGTAGAAATCCTAGACCAGCAAGTCAAGAGATTGAGAAGCAAGGAAATAGCTTCCGTAAAGGTTTTATGGAGAAATCACTTAGTTGAGGGTGCTACTTGGGAAGCCAAGGCCGAGATGAAATCCTGATATCCTCATCTTCTTTCTTCTTCTCCTATTCAAGCTTGGGCTAAGTAGTTCCTCTTGAGTTTTAGTGTTTTGGGAGTAATATGAGTATATGTGTTTTCCATGATTTCCATATGTTATGCATGTTCTTGATAAAATCCATGTTTAGTAGGAATATGAGTTTTCATGATTTATGTGTTCCTCATGATTGTTGTACATTTAGTATGAGTTGCATATTGGACTTCATGAGATGAGTTTATGAACATGCTTTATTATGCTTTTGATGAAATTTCAAATTGACTCCATGATATTTTGTTGAGCATGCTTCTATTTGGAGAAGGTAGTTCCTCCTATGAATATGTAAAATGTTGAATTTTTGTGCATAATGGGTTAATAGATTTAGTTCCTACTTCATTATGTTGCATTGATTATGTTTGAGATGGAGTTGAAGTTTCCAACTTTGAATTATGCATTATTTTGATAGCTCATGCATGATGGGCTGCTAGTCTTGAGTCTTTAATTCCGTAAGGTGTCTAGATCGTCATTCGAGGATAAATGTTTCCAAGAGCGTGATAATGTAACACCTCGAAAACTAGTAGGCTTAACTAGAGCTTTACGTTAGGGTTTAGAGTCGCAAGTGTATCTCCCCGTACCTTAAAATTTATGTTTTTGTGTTAGACCATTAGGGCCCTAACCCCAAGGACCAACCAAGGGTCCTTGAGGAGAAACCTTGGAAAATGCCTGGGCTGCGACCCACGAGGGGAGACCTACTCCCCGTAGGTCCATTTACGCCCCATGGGTTGGTAGCCGTGGATCAAGGCCCAGGAACCAAGTCCCAAAACGCAAACCACTGTTCACCAGCATGGACTGTGGGTCCAATAACGGTCCGTCGATGGTGGTCGTGGGTGAGGGCTAGAAACTGCCTTTTGGCAGTTAAGTGAAGGGGTGTTTTTGGGTTTTCCATTTTAAGTTAGTATTAAGTGATGTCGTTTTACACTAAATTAGAATAAGTACATAAGGATTTAAACCCCCAAATTTTAGTTATCTTCCTTATTATTTCACAATCACAAATCAAAACCAACTTTTCTTAAAATCCTCTCTCTAGAACTCCAAGGAAGAAGAAGAAGAAAGTTGAAGCTGGGGTTGGAAGAAAAAGGCTTTTTCACTCAATTTCTTTGAAGAATGAAAGCTAAGGTATAGTAGTCCTTCATCCATGGAGTCCCCCCAAACTCAATTTCAAATTAGTAATTCCCCCAAAAAGCTAGGGTTTTACTCCAAGTCATGAATTCCTTTCCAAAAATGATTCTATTGATTTAATTACTTTATAATAACATTGAATTGATGTTTTGTTATGGTTTTATGATCAAATATTCCAAGAATCCATGAAATCCCCATATTCCCAATTTATAACTTCGTAGTGTGGGTGAATTGATGAAAGAAAGATATTATGAAATTTTTCTTGTAGTAATTGAGCTTTTTGAATTATGCTATTATCCATGACTAATGTAGTAATTTTAGATGTGTGGATTGAGATGAGCTTTGACCTTTGAAAAGGAAAGATATGATATAATGCATGAATTATGAAAGTTATTTATATGCATTAGGAACACTTTGAGAGTGACGTGTGCATGAATATGATGATGTCATTGGGTTGATTGAAAGGCTATTCTCATGAACACATAATGAACATGATGTTAAAGGTATTCTCACGATATGATGATGCTAAGGTTGAAAGGTTATTCTCACCTATTGAGTCTATGTGCTATAGTATGAATTATGTTGGAATGTGTGTCCATGCATTCTTTCATGAATAAGAACTTAAGTCAAAACTTAATATGTATACTGTGGGAATTATGCTTAGCACTGAGTGGAAAATGAATATGAGATTGAAGCTCCCCTGCTAGAAAGGGAAGGTATCTAGAAAGTATCTCTTGAGATGGAAGCTCCACTGCTAGAAAGGCCGGGTTTCTAGTAACAATCTCCCTTATCCCATAAACTATGTGCCCCCATAGGTCTTTAGCTAGTGGATCCACTTAAAAGCTAATATGTGTTAGTCTTACCTTAGGAAAGTAGGACACCGCTTTTCGGTATGGGTAAAATTGGATTCCATGTTAAGCTCACATGGTCTATGTGGATTAAGACTCATTCCCATTATGAACAAGAAGATGATTTATGAGCTATGGTTACTCAAAAAGCTTTACTTAGCATGGTTAGGATTATGGGATCTTATTCATGCATTGTACAAGTAGACTTTGAGGGTACATAGGGTATGTTTCACTTATGATATGATGATCGATGTAATGAATATGCTTAGGATTGTGTTTCCTCTTTAATCTTCAAAGCGATGTTTTAACTTAGTAAATTGCATGCATCCAACTAAAATGTCCCTTTTTGCATGTTTTCAAGGTTTTTATGAATGACTATCATACTTAGTGCTTTTTTGCACTAACCCATATTTTCCTACATTTTTCTCAAGTGTAGGGTTCGGTTCTCAAGGTGGTCCCCATTGTGGCTAGAGGTTGGAATTGATCATTATCCTTGCTTGTTTGGTGAGTCCTCATGATTCGAGGACATATACTATCATTGTAGTTTCATTCTTGTATTTTCACTTTTGGATTATGTTGTTTTGGGGCTATGACCCTATTTTTTATTCAAATATTGTAATAGATGGCTAATTGAGACAAGCCTAGTCTTCCGCTTTCCTTTATGAAATTATTTGGACTTGAAATGCGGTTTTACTCTATATTGTTCTAATGCTTTATGTTATGATATGCTAAGTGGCTTACATGGAGCCTTTCAGAGTTCTATGTGCCTTGTTACATCTAGGCGGTACCCTTGGGTCGTAACATGTTATATGATCAACCCCAAATTTAGTCGTTTCTTGGCTTTAATAGATCCAAGACAGGCTGCCTTTGGGTGGTGGAGAATGGACTCATTGTGCGATGGCATGATTGTGCTACTGATGAACCCAAACATGTATCTAGTAGTTACATTGAAGCCCTTCTTGTCTATAGGCGCTCCGGCCTCAATCTACCTCTTGGTGGTGTCAGAAATCAGGGGGGTTAGCCAACCCTTCAGGTTATCCAGAGTCTTTGTAGTGATCATACTCTAGTACTCGTGCACAAAATTTGTATCCCTATGAAACACAACGTTGATAAATGTGGGGGACTTGGTGAATTATCGAACCACTCGGCGAGCGTGACTTGGCTAACCAAATGGCACTTCGTGCCATATTTCAACCCTATATTTCAAAATCAACCCACAGTCCCTGAATTTAAAATTAAACACACACACTAATCAATTCAATTAACACCCATAAGAATGACGTTAAACGGTCCATCATTGGGAAAACTAAGTCATTTAGCACAACCCGGAGTTACTTAGCCATCACCTCACTAGACCTAATATAATTTCTCCGCAACCCAATGATTTAGACTCAATTTAATCACGCAAAACATGGGAATCAATCAATAAACTACCCAACAAAAATCAACAATAAATTACCGATTGCATTAGATTTTAACCACACATTAAAAGTACGGGGTTCGGAAAACAAACCTGAATGCTGAATTTTTGATTTGGTAAAGCTAGGCGGCAAAGTTCCACAATCCGGTCAAAGAGTGCACAAGATACGAGAGTAAGAATAAGAAAAATGTGATAGATCTAAAGTGGGAATCTAGGGTACGGGGGTCAAAATAGGAGAAGATGACGGATTTAGAAATTTGAAACTGTTTGGCCTTTAAAACATTTCAGTTCACGCTCCCTTTGGTGGAGTAAGTCGCTCTCACAGAACCACTCGGTTATGCGCCGAGTGGTATTTTTCCCCTCTGAGTTTTACATGACTTTCAGCAATTTTGGGGATTCAAATGGCGGACAAAGTCGGTCTCGCTGACCTGTTCGGAGAGTTGGCAATTGAGCATGTAGCCCACCGAAGTTTACAGAGTTCACCTTCAAGTTTGGCAGTTCCAACGACGATCCAAGTCATGGCTCACCGACCTATTCGGTGTGTCAACGGCTGGACTTTGGCTCGCCAACCTACCCATTAACACCTATTATTCTGAATAAAAAACTAAAGCATCAAACACATGGGTTGCCTCACAAGAAGCACCTTATTTAACGTCGTGATAGGATGGAAATACCAATTCAAGCTTCATTTTTAGGGTTGGAAGTTGTGTCACTAGGCAACCCCTCTTTTTGTCTTGGATTCAATTGGGTCGAGATTTGATCCATTTGCATTTCTAGCTGCCTAATATAGACTGAGTGAGAAGTCACTATCGTATTTAGAGTTGAGACATCATGTTTCATCTTTTTCAAGACCTTGTCTGACCCTTCAACATCGTTGATAATGTGTGAGAGCATATCTTATGTACGACCACCTTGTGATTCCTTGGGCGTTTGACGCTCATGGGAAGGGACGTACATGTCCTTGTCCCCTTCTCTCTCCTTCCAAGTGGTATTGCGATCACGCCAATATCTGTCACGGTCTCTCCAGCCCTCATCTCATTTCCAACCTTGATTTCCACCCAGCCTTGGGTAGTTTGGGAAAAATCCTCCTCCTTGATTTGCAAGGAAGTTCACTTTCTCATTGTACAACGCTTTAAAATGTGCTTTATCGGGGTTTACTCCACCGACACCCACAACATTAACACACTTTGAACCACCACCCATGACATTTTTAGCCAAGATATCCAGCTGGGTAATCATTTTTTGCCATGTTTTGGTCTTTCTTGATTCCTTTCGATTTGCTATTTTGTCATCCAAAAAGTATGAGGAGACACTTGGTCCTCGCGAGTGTACCATGCTCTATTTATCTTGGTCATGCAATCAAGGAGTTGAGATTCTACTTCATAGGGTTGTTGCATTATCCCTCTGGGAACAAGTTGATCAACAATCTGTTTTTTCTGAAACAAGGCTCCTATAGAAGTACTGTGGCAGCACATCATTTGGAAGTCCATGAGTTGGGCATTGCAGCACCAACTACTTAAATCTCTGCCATGTCTCGTGGATTGGTTTTCCTTCCAAGCTTTTGAAACCTTGGATTCTATCTCTGAGTCACTTCATCTTCGATGGGGGAAAGAATCTCACTTGGAACGTTGTGGTTAGCTCATCCCAAGAGGTGATTGAATCCCTCGGTAACTCAGATAACCATTTGGTAGCTTCACCCATCAAAGAGAATAGGAACAACCTGAGATACACTGATTCGTGTGATATATTCTTAAATGAGAATGGACAACAAACATACACGACGTTCTGAATATGCTAATGGGGATCCTCATGAGACAGCCTTCCGTATAATCCTTTCAATTGTAGGAGTTAAAGCATTGTGTTGGTGATGTGGAAAACAGTGTGTCCTTCAGCCAGAGGTAAATGAATTGCACCAACACCACTCGATTGAATTGGGTCATTTACATCATTCATATTTCCAATATCATCTTGGTGGCCTATTTGGCAACCATTACTCCCATTTACGCTCATCTCTTCCTCTGTTCAACACAAACAACAAAAACACAAAACAAATTAAGTCGATTCAACTATAACACAAAAAGTACACAATTCAACTTCAATAATAGAATTTCAAACAACACCACTCCCCGGCAGTGGCGCTATATTGATAGAATAACATTATCAAACACACCTCATCCAATTCTAGGTGTCAACGATCGTTAGTCAGAATAAAACCCAACAAAGAGTTGAAGTCGAACCCGTAGGGATTGGTAATTGTCTGAAATTTAGTTACGATGTACGAACGTGGTCTAATAAGTTATAGAAATAAAAATTATGGAAAACATACAAATAAATCTAGAAGAGTAACATCAAATATCATATGAGGGGTTTGGATTTTGCAATGAACAACTGAAACAACAACGAAAACAGGGGAAAATAACAATATAGATAGGAATTCTCAGGATGTGATCGATTATAAGCTAATTATGCTATATGGGTAATTGACATCTATCAATGAGTTGCTGAAACACTGTGGTGTAATAGTTTTCTCTCGAACAACTATTACGGTTCACGTGATTTCTTTCGAACAACAACAAACTTAACAAGATAATTAGCCCATAACCTTAATGCATCCACTCTCTCAAGTTAGATGGGTAGGATTGGATTCAAGATTCACTCTCTCGAGCTAAATCCAATTGACCCTATAACCACAAATCATTAATCAAAAGCTTTGGTTCCGAAACCCTTTTCTTAGGCAAGCTAAGAACTCAAAATTTGAATTGCTTTTTGCAACTGCATTTCATAGATTAAAACTCAGCTGATGATTAAACCCACATTAAATTAGAAATTTCATTATCAAACAACAATACCCATAAGATAATTAGACAAATAAACACATGATCATACCTCAAGATTTGGGGTTTTAGCTACACATCATAAAAACTGAGAAACGGTTACCAAATACATTAGCCATCAGCTGGGTAAGAATTTTCAAGCCTCTACAATGCTTTCCAAGGAGTAAATTCAAAGACCCACTCTCCCAATCCTCAATATTCTACAATAAGTACTCAAAAACTAAGAGAAAACTCTAAGTCTAGAATGGGAGCTTTAATATCTAGGAAAGAACTCCTCAAAATTACATTTAAAATCCAATTTATAGTTTCCCAAAATTTAGCCTGCATGTCTACTCGACGGATTAAGTCGCGCCTCGCTGAATGGATCAGCGATCCACCAATTTTCCTCGTCATCACCATCTTGCATTGGCTTTCAGCATCTCAGGTTCTGTAACTTTTGGCGATCCAATTTGTTGTCACGAAATAGATAGGCGATCCACCAACTGCCCATTTATGTCACCAACTTTGTTCTTCCCCAAGGCTGGCATGCTAAAACTTTGGGCGATCTAAAGCGCCACGCGGCGGTGCGCCAAGTGGTCTTGGTGACCTCCAGAATTGATTTTTCTTCACTTCTTCAAATCTTTAGTTCTTTTTTTGTCCAATTATGTCCTTGGCTTGCTCTTTAGCATTCATAGTTATAAATCTAGACTTTAACATATGTTTAGTGCATAAAATAGGCATTTGAGGAAAATAAAACTATCAAAACAAAGCCCTAAATGAGTCCATATATAGGACTCATTAGTGATTCTGTGCTGGCTCAAAGGATTTATAGAAAATGACTCGTATCCTTATCCCATACAGTTACTCTTATTGATTTTGTAGAGCTTGACATGTTAGATTTTATATCATCCTTTGAATGGATTGGTTGCACTCTTATTATGCTTCTATTGATGTAGAACTCGGGTAGTCAAGTTTCAGTTCCTGAAGAGCTTGTCCTAGATTAAAAGAGGGAAAATTCTATGTCGAATGGTCAGCTTATTTCTCATCTTAAGGGTAAAAAGATGATTTCTAAGGGTTGCTTGTACCATTTGGTTAGGGTGATGGATATGGATTCTGATACCCCTAGTCTTGATTCGGTTCACATTGTTAATGAGTATCCAAAAGTGTTCCCTGATGATTTACAGGGTATTCCTCTCGAAAGGGAAATAGACTTTGGTATTGATCTCCTCCCAAATACGCAACCTATTTCTATTACTCCTTATAGAATGGCTCTGTTAGAACTTAAGGATTTAAATGAACAATTGAAGGACTGATTGGATAAAGATTTCATCCAACCGAGTATCTCTTAATGGGTGCTCCGGTTTTATTTGTTTAGAAAAAGGATGGTTCACTCTGAATGTGTATTGATTATCGATAATTGAATAAGGTGACCATTTAGAACAAATATCGTCTTCCAAGGATAGATGATTTATTTGATTAACTCCATGGTGCAAGTTATTTCTCTAAAATTGGCCTTAGGTCAGGTTATCACCAATTGAGGGTGAAGAATGATGATATTCCAAAAATGACTTTAAGAACCCCGTATGGTCATTATGAGTTTTTGGTGATGTCATTTGTCTTGACTAAAGCTCCGGAGACATTCTTGGACTTGATGAATAGGGTGTTTAGACTGTACCTCGACATGTTTGTGATTGTGTTCATTGATGATATTTTGATCTACTCGAGGAGTGGGAATGAGCATATTGAGCATGTTTGAGGCTTGTGTAACAAATCCCTAAGGAACAACAATTTTTCGCAAAGTTTAGCAAGTGTGAGTTTTGGCTAAGGTTCGTCACTTTCCTTGGTTATATTGTGTCAAGTAGCGGTATTGAGGTAGATCTGAAAAAGATAGATGTGGCAAGAGTTGGCCTAGACGTCTATCGACTTTGGTCAGTCATAGTTTCATGGGTTTGGTCGGGTATTACCAACGATTTGATGAGGGACTTTCTTCTATTTCCTCTCCATTGACGGCATTGACTCAAAAGAAGGTTAAGTTTGTATGGTCCAAATTATGTGAAAAAAGTTTCCAAGAATTGAAATATAGACTTACTTCCGCTCCGATTTTGACTTTACGAGAAGGGACGGATGGGTTTGTGGTATATTGTGATGCTTCAAGAATTGGATTGGTATGTGTGCTTATACAACCTAAAAGGTAATTACCTATGCTTCAAGGCAACTTAAGGTCCATGAGAAGAATTATCCGACCCACGATCTTGAATTAGCAGCGGTGGTTTTTGCCTTAAAGATATGGAGTTACTATTTGTATGGTGTCGATGTAGATGTGTTTACCGACCACAAAAGCTTGCAATATGTATTTAATCAGAAAGATCTGAATCTTTGCCAAAGAAGGTGTCTTGAGTTATTGAAATATTATGATATGAGTTTTCTCTTTGTAGGTTTTCTATGGGTAGTGTTTCTCACATTGATGATGATAAGAAAGAATTGGTACGAGATGTAGATAGATTGGCCCGTTTGGGTGTTCAAATAGTGGATTCCACCAAAGGTGGTGTTATGGTTCATAACGGTACTGAATCATCTTTTGTGAGTGATGTGAAAGCTAAGACATGTCTTGGTCCAATGTTGGTAGAATTAAAAGAAGTGGTGCTCAAGAAGTCTATTGAGGTCTTCTCACAAAGGGGAGATGGGGTACTTAGATACCAAGGTTGATTATGTGTTCCAAATATTGATGACTTAAGGGAAAAAATCTTGGCGGAAGCTTATAGTTCTCGGTATTCCATTCACCTGGGAGAAACCAAGATGTATCGTGATTTACGGGAGGTTTATTAGTGGAATGGGATGAAGAGGGATATTGCAGGATTTGTGACTAAGTGTCCAAATTGCCAACTAGTGAAGGTTGAGCATAAAAAACCGGAAGGTTTATCCCAAGAAATTAGCATTCCTACTTGAAAGTGGGAAGACTTGAATATGGACTTTATATTAGGGTTGCCACGTACTCGGTTCAAATACGATTTGATTTGGGTCATAGTAGACCAAATGATGAAATTGACTCATTTTATTCCCGTCAAGGTTCCTTATACGACGACAGACTATGCTAAGTTATATTTGAGGGAAATGGTAAGGTTCCATGGTGTGCGTGCCATTGTCCTATATCTCCAATAGAGGTACTCAATTTACTTCTCATTTTTGGAACTCATTCCGAAAGGGTCTTGGCACTAAAGTGAAGCTTACCACGACTTTTCACCCATAAACCGATGGGCAAGATGAGGGAATGATCCAAACATAAGAGAATATGTTGAGAGCACGTGTCATCAATTTCAAAGGAAGTTGGGATGATCACTTCCCATTGATAGAGTTCACTTATAATAATAGCTACCATTCTAATACTGGTATAGCCCCCTTTGAATCCCTTTATGGTAGGAGGTGTAGATCTCCTATAGGGTGGTTTCAAGTGGGTGATGTTGCCTTGATAGTACCCGAGTTCGTTCATGAGGCTATGGAGAAGGTCTGGCTTATTAGATAGAGGGTGACAATAGCCCAAAGCAGATAAAAGTCCTATGCCGATATTAGAAAAAGAGACCTTCAGTTTGAGGTTAGTGATTGGGTCTACTAAAAAATCTCACCCATGATTTAGGAGGAAAGGGAAACTTAGTCCCCGATACATAGGCCCGTATCAAATTTTGAGAGGTGTTGGTAAGGTTTCTTATGAACTTGATTTGCCGAATGATTTGGCAACGCTGCACCTGGTGCTCCATCTCTCTATGCTTAACAAGTGTGTTGGAGACCCAACATCCATAGTTCTCCTAGAAGGCTTGGGGGTTGATGAAAGTCTCTCTTACGAAGAGGTACCGGTTGAGATCTGTAACGACCCGAGAGCACCCCCTAGTCGTTACTGGAGTATTCGACCTCTAAGAGGTCTTATACAAGCCCTTAGCATTCATCATAGCATGCATCATAGAATAAAAACACGGAAAATTTAAAACTTTTACTTTGGAAGTTCAACTTCACTTCATATATGAAAATAGAATCTAACTTCATCACAATGTACCATCTAGACATATAAGTATTGAAAATGGGACTTAGCCCTTACATCAATAAGAAGTCTAGAAATAGGAAAGTACAACATTGCCTTTCAACATAAGCAAAAAACTAAACATAAAAGCTAGATCATAGGGTCTTGTCCTCGGACTTGATAACTCACCAACTTGGGGAAACAACTCTAAGTGTCTTGAGAAGTAAGCTTGAATCATCAACGGCCCGAACCTAAATGTTTGGGGAGAAAGGAAACAAAATGGGTTAGTACAACACACGTACTAAATATGGCTACTATGCATAAAAACCATTGAAACCTACATAAAGGGGTCATTTTAGTCAAAACATGCTTTTTACCAAGTAAATCCAATATGCACACAAAGTAAGCATCATTGTACAAACCAACATAATATCATCCCAACACGTAGACAACCCAAGTAATACTAGTGCAATGCAAGAAATAGAATCACATAACCCTATTCAAAGCCAAGTATCACATTAAGCAACCTACTTCATGCATACATACATAAGATCATACTTCATCATAACTTACCATATTCATAATGATCATACATAACATAGCTTCAACATACATAAGTCATAATCATCATAATCAAAAGTGAACACTACTACAACCATCTCTTAGGATCCCACAAGTGCAATGTGCAAGAGAAGTCTCATACCCTCCCTTACACAATGAAGAAACCCTTAAGAAAGCCCTAGTAAGAGTTCACACCTTTCATATCTTCATTTAGTTTTACATGAGGGAGATATTGTCATAACCGACATAGACCATGAGAGCTACATGGAATCCGGTGTTCTACTCCCACACCGAAAAGAGAGAGTTAACACTTGCCTAAGGTGTAACCATTCGTAGATAGCTATCTAGGTGGATCCACTAAGCTAAAGTGCTATGTCGGCACATAGTTAAGGGTCAAGGAGATTGCTCCTAGAAATCCTAACTTACTAAACGTGGGGATTTCCATCTCATGAGACAACAAATACCGTGGTTAATCCGGGCTTGCTAAACGTGGGAACCCCATCTCATTTACATGCCCTTTCGGTGCTAAACATCTAATTACCTTTTGTAATCATCTTTAGTCATCACATAAGTTCACATTAGCCTTTACTAGACTTTTATGAAAACATCTTACCATAATAGCTTATATGTGTTCATAAGTGAGTAACAATCCTTTCACTTTAGAAACACTTAGTAAGTGAGTAACCCTTTCACTTCACATTACGCTATAATCATGAGGTCTTGTCCTCGGACTTGATAACTCACCAACTTGGGGAAGCAACTCCAAGTGTCTTGAGAAGTAAGCTTGAATCATCAACGGCCCGAACCTAAATGTTTGGGGAGAAAGGAAACAAAATGGGTTAGTACAACACACGTACTAAATATGGCTACTATGCATAAAAACCATTGAAACCTACATAAAGGGGTCATTTTAGTCAAAACATGCTTTTTACCAAGTAAATCCAATATGCACACAAAGTAAGCATCATTGTACAAACCAACATAATATCATCCCAACACGTAGACAACCCAAGTAATACTAGTGCAATGCAAGAAATAGAATCACATAACCCTATTCAAAGCCAAGAATCACATTAAGCAACCTACTTCATGCATACATACATAAGATCATACTTCATCATAACTTACCATATTCATAATGATCATACATAACATAGCTTCAACATACATAAGTCATAATCATCATAATCAAAAGTGAACACTACTACAACCATCTCTTAGGATCCCACAAGTGCAATGTGCAAGAGAAGTCCCATACCCTCCCTTACACAATGAAGAAACCCTTAAGAAAGCCCTAGTAAGAGTTCACACCTTTCATATCTTCATTTAGTTTTACATGAGGGAGATATTGTCATAACCGACATAGACCATGAGAGCTACATGGAATCCGGTGTTCTACTCCCACACCGAAAAGAGAGAGTTAACACTTGCCTAAGGTGTAACCATTCGTAGATAGCTATCTAGGTGGATCCACTAAGCTAAAGTGCTATGTCGGCACATAGTTAAGGGTCAAGGAGATTGCTCCTAGAAATCCTAACTTACTAAAAGTGGGGATTTCCATCTCATGAGACAACACATACCGTGGTTAATCCGGACTTGCTAAACGTGAGAACCCCATCTCATTTACATGCCCTTTCGGTGCTAAACATCTAATTACCTTTTGTAATCATCTTTAGTCATCACATAAGTTCACATTAGCCTTTGCTAGACTTTTATGAAAACATCTTACCATAATAGCTTATATGTGTTCATAAGTGAGTAACAATCCTTTCACTTTAGAAACACTTAGTAAGTGAGTGACCCTTTCACTTCACATTACGCTATAATCATGAGAACTACCTTTCAATCATACAACAATCATACCATAACATACATATCTATTTCATAGCTAATTCAAGTGTAGAGGGTTAAAGATGAAGAAAACTAGGTCATCAACACCACAACAACACACTAGGTATAGCATTATTACAATCTAAGTAATTCACCTTTCATACTTGAGTTCAAAGAAGAACCAACCTTTATATCTTCTTGCCCTTCCTAGGACATTCATATTTCAATCACCAATTAGTTCATAAACAATACATAATACAAGGTAATTCATGAAGTAATAACATCATCAACATCAGTATAATCAATTGACATATTACCTTCATAGCCTTCAAGGCTTCATTCAAAGACTCAACCCTAATTTCATAGAAATTATACATAACTTAGGGCAGAATGAGGTTCTTAGTTGAGAGAGTTTTGAGAAAGAATGAGTTTGACTTGTGAGTTTAGTTGTGTGAGTTAGAGTCTTAGGGTTAGGGTCTTATAGTTAGGCTTAGAATGGTAATTAGTTAAGTAACCACCCTTATTAACCCTTAATTAAATAACTAACTAGAACTAAGACCCCTAAACAAAAATCTAAAAACTTAAAAACTGCCAGGACTTAGACCCTTCACCTACGGACCGTAGGTGGAGTTACGGACCGTGCTGGTCATTCGTCGTTTGGGTTTGCGGCTCCCTTTTGAGTGGGTCCACTCTCCCACGACTATGTATGGGCGCACGACCATAACTTACGGTCCGTCGACCAGTCTACGGGCCATGAGTCTTGGTCTCGTTGTTTGCTGCAGTTTTAACAGCTTTTGGGTCCATGTTTGGGTCCTCCTCAAGGACCCCCGTAGGGGTCCTTGGGGGGGTCGTACCCAGATGTTTTGTCCCTATGAACATAAACTTACCTAATTTAAACCTTTTTACAAGATTATACCATCATACGACACTCCCAAACCTGCCCAAAACCTAAGGACTCACTAGAACACATTCTTCTCTAGTTTCCGGACGTCGTGGTCGATACTTGACGTTTAGACTTTTACCCTTCCAAACCAAGTCAATTACATTAGTTTAGGTTTATAAACATCATTTTGGATATTTTTAAGTCATTATTCATAAGGTGAGGCTCTAACTTAAGTTATTTAATTTTCGGGGTGTTACAATATCCCCCCCTTAGGAACAGTCGTCCCCGAATGTCACTTGGACTTCTTTCTAGGGAGACAATGACTCAAAATAGCAGCACAACAACCAGTCACACCAACAACATCATATCATCATATCATATAGGAATTCAATCCACAACATCACTATGCTCAAAACTCTTTACTTCACATAAGTATAGGAGGAACTACCTTCTCCATATTCAATGAGCATCAACATATATTTTGAGAAATCAACAAGTCATTTTGTTAACAAGACAACATTAAGCATGCTCATTACAACTCTCATGATGACAACATTACACAACATCTATGGGTGGAATTTCAATCTTGAGAAACAAAATTCATGAAAATTCAACATACAACTTAAGCATGAATTTTCACAAAAATTATGCACATACAAGGAAATCATGTCATAATCATCAACACACATGATTTTTGTCAATTTATACCAAATTAAGAGAGACTACTAACCTCAACTATAGCTAGGAGTTGGAGGGAAAAATATGAGGGTAGCGAGACTTCATGTCGGCCTCGGCCTCCCATGTTGCACCCTCAACTAGGTGGTTTCTCCATAGGACTTTTACGGAGGCAACTTCTTTATTCGTCAAATTCTAACTGACGATCTAA
>NW_026020370.1:2048373-2240746 GCF_900185275.1 Solanum verrucosum
CCACCCAAGCACCAACCCCCGCCTTTCTTTTGGTTTTGACTTTTCAAGAATAGACAAATCTAGTTAAGGAGATTACTACTAACACGCAATATTGTATTAAGTATGATATTATATTATAATCTTTACTCAAATTACAAATAATCTAGTTGGCATTAATTGATTAATCGTATACGTATGTACGTATTACGTACATGCATGAGTACTCGAAACACGAGCACGTGTCCACGGGTGAATTAATTCAGCAACCTAATTAAATAATTAAATTGACTAATCCATGTACTAATCATATATTTTAAAATAAACAACCTCAAGCATGACAGAATTAACATAAATAAGTTAGATTAGGCATTGTAGAGTTCAATGAGACACTATAAAACAGCCACACCTTATCTGTAAAGTATACAAATGACTTGTTTTGAAAGTGATGGGCATAAATATATGACCCTAACCTCCTACTCCCTACTTACCCCCCCCCCCAAACAAACAAACCACCCACCCACCACCAAAGCATATATATACATATATGATTATTTATGCTAATATATAGCTAGAGTCAAAAGTATAGAAAAGTGGACTCTTGAGAGTCACTTATGGACAAGTTCCTAGTAAACTCAATTATGAAAGAATATAAAAATCACTCTGTTTAATTGGATTTGATAAACATCATATTAATGAGTGGTTTCCACTTCACAAGTTGTAGGAAGAAAAAAATAGTACAAAAAGAGAGAAAAAAAGTATATAATTATGTCAATGTGGGACCTCTAGGATAAAAGAAACTTTTATTTGGTTTTTGCTTTTATTTATTTTCTTTATACATGGTGCATGGAATTTTCAAATCACATCCCATCTTTCATTGTCTGATTTTTCAATGGTTTAAAAATATCAAATTCTTGTATATAAAATCAATAAATGGTTTTTGCTTTTATTTATTTTCTTTATATTGATGCAAACTAGACAACCATTAAAATTATCAAAGATGTGTGTAAATTTCTAAATATTACCTTCACTAAAATATTTTAAAAAAAATTCCTTTCACTTCATATTATTTGTTTTTTTATATAATTCTAGTTCAAAACAAAGGTGTTTACCTGATCAAGAATATATTACTAATTTTGTTTTTTTCCAAATTTAACCTTATTTACACCTCAAATCCGTATTGTCTTTATATAATTATCATCTTTTAAAAAATACAAATTTAATTGTGGAATATTTAATAAAAAATCACTTTTATTTGATTTTTGGGGTGTATAGGGGGTGGGAGGGGGGGGGGATTAATGATTGTTAAGTAGTTGAGGTACAAATTTATAAACGTGTGAGGTGACTAAGTTGTGGCAAGTTGAGGACCACCATCCTCCTATTTTATTTTATTTTCATTTGGTTCAAAATTATTTTATGGACCCATACCATATGAAAACAACAAAAAGAAGGAAAAATATTGCATCATAACTTTTAATCAACTTGCAAATAATTAATGTTAGAATGGTTTTCTAAGAAAACAAGGACACAACCCTGGTTTTGTGTCTAGCACATTGATTAAAATATACATAGTTTTGAGGGGCATATTCCTAATTCTACATATGCATATACATGGAATTGAATTCCATTCTTGATTTTTCTTAATAATAGGGTTAAGTACATCTGAATTGGTTAATTAATTGATTAATTAATTATCTCAACATGCATCAAAGCAATTTGATTTGCCACATTCATCCATAGGCTCTCCCATTTTATAATACCAAATTAAATTAGTTTATATAAGCTTTTGCATTTAACTTATTAAAGCAAAATGGATTTGACTACACACTTGTTATGCTCAATATATCATAAAACAGGCTTAGATAATATTCTTATAACTCAATAATACCATGTTATAGTCACGAGAAAATATATCCTAGAGTAATAGCTCAAAATACGCATTCTCCCCCATAACATATAAGGTAGTTTCAAAGAAATCATCAAGTTTCCAAATCATGCTTCTAAAAAAATATACGCAAGTTATATGAAGGTTAAAGTCTTCATTACCTTGAAATCGACAAGCTTCCTAAACTCGAAATGTGCAGGACTTTACTTAATTAATAAAGGAGGCTTGCGTGTCAGGCGTTCACTTTTTTTACTGTAGGATTTGGGTGACTTGCTGGGTGAGAATGATAGAAAGAAAGGGTGGGAGACAACCATGCATGGTACTTCTTGATCATGTCTCCAATGGGACAGTTGAATTAGAGACTCAAGAATATTGTTGAGTTGGACGAGTCAATAACTTGAAGGCGTTCAGTCTGTTTCTTGAACAAGAATCACAACCTGATCACGTTACCTTCACCACGATACAGACTCCAAGTTTTTATGACTGAGCATGTAGAGATTTATCATCAATATGATGATTGAAATGGAAACCAGAAGCATGATTGGGATCATCATTGTTCAAGATAATCAAATCATCAATAATAGTAACGTAAGCATGAGAATATTTGGTAGTATCGATAAACCAGATGGCCGCAAGAATGAAATCTGGAATAGAGGACTTGTAGTATTTCTCGAAATCTGGCAAAAGCAAAATACCCCATAACATAATTCGAATGGAGGTTGAATGTTGAGCCCATGATGGCTTCGCGGGGGGGGGGGGGGAGGGTTGTGGTTGCGAGCTGGATTTGCCATAGCTTACGGCTATATAGCAATGAGAGGGTCCCAACAAAGAGAAAAGTAAGGATAACAAGCACTCCACAAATAATGAGCGCTCCGCCTGCCAAGCAGGTGGCAAGAGCATTGGGAAAGTTCTTGGTAAGCCAACAACCCAGTGTACCGGGCGGCACACTCAAAGAAAGGGAGCATTTGAGCAAGTATAAGAAATTGGTCCCACTCCGCTTTTTTACTACGGAAGGTCAAATCAATAATCAATGGAAGTGGGGGTTCTTCTCTGGTCAATATTAGATTAAACAGTATGAGGTCATAGCATAAACCTCTTATTTTTATTAATTTGATTTAATAAAAGAAAAGATTGTATATATAGTTCCTTACCGAGACAAACTGTCACGACCCAAGTCTACACCCTAGACGTGGCCGACACTCAAGAACCATTGCTGGTCCCCAAGCGAACCCTCATCCTGGTTGACTACAAGCAGAAGACTAACTTAAGCATTCAAAAGCTTAAAACTGAAATAAAAGTTCATAAAACTTAAATCCAAAGAAAACTTTGTATAAATAAAATAAATACAACTCGCCATAAAAAGGCAACTTTAGTCTTTAAAATATTTAATAAAATAAATAAATAGTACAAACTTCTCAACTATATTGACTATCTATGAAGCCTCTAACTGATAAAGATGGAAGTCGGGACAAGACCCACGACATCCTGACTAAACTGAAAGGTAAATGAAATCCTCCGAAAGCAAGGAGACTCACCATAGCTAACTCGAACTCTCGGATGTATCAACGAAGCTCCTGTTGATGATCCTGAATAGTTGTGTCTGCATCATGAGAAGATGCAGGCCAAATGGCTCAGTACGTGGAATGTACGAGCATGTAAGGGAAATTCTAAAGCATAACATAAGCTTGAAACTTGATAAAAAGGAAACATACTTACCTCTTCTCAAACTTACTCAACTCAAGGAATACTCAAGGATATTCAAAACTACTCAAACTTACTAAACTCAGTAGTACTCAAGGATAAGATACTCAACTCAGAGATTAGATAATCAACTCAAAGATATGATATTCAATTCTAGGTACTCAACTCAATATAAAGCAACAATACACATGCAATATATGGAAAGCTTTATAAAACAATAAAAACAACTTAGTTCGTTAAAGAAAATGCAATAACAAACTCAATTTTACTTATATAATAAAGTAATATACACTACAAGAAAATGGGTCTTTAACGAAAGAAAATTAGGTCGCTAAAAGTGTAAATCCAGTCGTTATTAGTCACTTACGACCGGAAAGAAATTGGTCGTCTCCCGTCGTTAGTAGCTCCGACGTTAAAAGTAGACGACCAAATTCTAGTCCGGTCGTTAAGAAATCTTTAGTGACGGCATAAAAATTGGTCGTTAGATCTCCTTTTGCGATAACATTTTCCCTTCGTTAATTTTTATTTTGGTCGCAGATAACTTTAGAAAGAGATATTATAGGATCTTTTAGAGACCGGAATCCTTTCGTTAATTTTTATTGATATTTTAAAAAAATATATTATTAAATGAAAATTAGTTATACGTTTTGTCCCTTATGATTGATAATTAAAAATCATTATTTCATATATGTAATAGTACAAAATTTCGTAATTTATAAAATAGAGTCAATAATATGCATATATAATTAAATATAATGCATGGTTGATAATATATATAAACATGGTACGTAGTTAATTACATAAAACATAGAGGTTTTAAAAATCCTACAAAAAGAAAACTAAGAGTCTAGAATATATATGTCGAGATCGTAATTAGTATTTTTAAGCAAATAGCCTACATAATAAGTATTGTAGGTTTAATAAAATTCTTGCACTTCAACTTGGTTCATCTGCTAACTTCTTCAATTATTTTTCAAGTCACTCCAAACTTGAAAATCCTTCGCGACTTCATATTCTTGATCATCTGTTGCAAGGGATAAAAGCTTGCATTAGTTAATTAAATAGTTCAATTGGTTTGTTGGTGAGACATAAATAATGATTGTATAATTATTTGCTCATAAAAAAATCTAGATTGTAAGAAAATACTTTGTTTCACAAGAAAAATCAGCATTTGACATGTAAATACTTTTGACCGTATATATACCTTACCATTCTAAAAAGAGAAACAATTAATCGATGCAAGAACATTGAAAGAGGAAATGATGACTTGTATAGTAAAAAATTTGGATAATACTTTCCCAGTGTGCTAACTTGGGTGGGTGGGCTTACTTCTACATAAATTCAGGTCTGGTAAATAAAAAAATCTGGTGCATAAATGTAGAAGTTGTTTCCTGTAACTTCTCATAATGTACTTCTCTATTCGCTTTATTTTTGTATTCATATCCAATGCATCTTTGTCCAGTGTGGAATGATTTGTAATTTCCAGGACTAGTTCATCTTCTTTAATTGGACTTTGATAAGTATTCGAACTTCGAAGGGACAAAGACAATGGGAAAAATAGAAAAAATGTTCAAGCAAGGCGAGTTTCCGAAGTGCAAGTACTTCAACATGTATTAGAAATGCTCCTCTCTTAATAAATGTAAAACCTACTTTAATATGAAAACTAAGGAGTTTAGTAGTTACTGTGATCTACAATGGGAATGTTTTCGAAGCCATTCAAAACTTTGTGAATTCTTTCTAATTGGTTGATGAGTCCTAAAATCTGAAAATGTTGCTGTCTATGTGCACTTTTCATGTGATATACCCTTACATGAGCTACATAGATCCACAGAAGGTTGTCCCTTGTATTACAGTTATTGGAAACAATGTTGTTCAACAATGGCAATATGATATGATCAGCTTATACATGTTAACAAGCTTACTAAACTGAAAAATACTTCGTTTCACATTAAGAAGATAACTAACCTGTAAAATGATTCAACCAGTATTTTGTTCACTTGATGATGGTGGTGATGAAGGATCTCTAAAGATTGCACTTTCAAATATTTCACATCTCTTCTCTATGTTATCCATGCGTCTTTTCATTGATTCATTTTCTTTTCGACTCGCATTCAGTTCTTCTAACAGTACAGCCTTTTCTTTTCGACTCACATTTAGTTGTTCTAACAATGCAGCTTTTGCAGAGCTACCTCCTTTCAAATCTTTACTGGTAATCCCGCCACCAAATCCAACAACATGACTCTTGCTCTGAGGTCCGAAGCATCTCTCTACTACCTCAATATTAGTAAGTGACGGCTCAACTTGTAGTAGTTCCTGAATTTCTTCCTGTAAAGTTCAAGAAAATTTAAAGATAGTGCAATATATTAAGTAAAAGTATGTAAAATAAAATTTAAAAATGAGCATACGTATTTTTGATTGGTTTCAGGTTCGAGAAGCTTGTTGTCCTTCTTACGAGTCTCAAAGAAGATAGTCGCCATGTCCGGTGGATTACCATGCTTGCCTCCCTTCACATTCAAACAAGCAGTCATATACTTGAAATGAAGAGTAGCTTTCTTAATAGGATTAGAAGAATCACATACGTACCAACTCATAAATTATCTCTCTAATCGGCTTGCTACCCGTACGATGTGGCATACTCAACTTAGACCTGTTCATTGCATTTCGCGTACTTTTTTCCTATATTAACAACACATCAGCAACATTATGATACACAATTTGAATGGCTGGTTAATAAATATAGTGTATGTTTTGTTGGGGTGCTGGAGATCAAAGCCAAAGAAACACAAAATTCAAAGCAAGTATAACAAGAGTGGCCAAGGATGGCATCATGCTAATAACTATGCTTATGCAGCTATTCTGGAGATTCATGGTCAGTATATTCACTGCTCTGCTGACAACCAAACAGATTTCCATAGTACTTTAGTGTAGAGCGACAAAATTTATGGACAGAACAGATTTCAACTAATATGAAGGGCTACTGGTAGACAGTTACATGGACAAATAGACATGTATTGGATAAGATTCATAGAAGCCATTTGCAATGATAAATGGATTATCAACTATGGTTAACATTACAACTCAATTCAAGGAGAATTTCTTCTCAGATCACTCACCTATCCATATGGAAATCACTGATAATACAAATAAAAAAAAATAAGCCTTTTAGATTTCTGAATATGTTACATGTTTCGTTTTGGAGCCTCTAAAATGATGAAGCAACATGGAATGGGTAGTGTGGATGATCAAGTGGAGGAATCCAACGAAAAGTTATTGGCGATCCAGTCATTGATTACTATCCAGACTAGTATAGGTTTGTAGGATACAGAGAAAGAAGCTCAATTGCAGATGAATAGATGGCTAACTGTTCAGCAGAAAATATTGAGACAGAAATCAAAATGCTATAGCTATGAATTAAGGATGCCAATGGGAATATCCTACCTTAAATTTTTGCAGATAGAAAATGATCTTTGACCAACCATCCCAATCACTCTTGGTCGACCCCCTCTGGCACATCTTTTAGAACCTCTCGCAATGGCTTAGACTTCATTATTCCATGTGTAAGAGATCCTCTCCCAATTGTTTCCACAACCTTCTCATATGTTTCAATACATGATCTCTATGACCAATCATGTCATCACTATCAAATTTTTCCTAAAATATTTGGCAGATTTCATTAAACAAGAGACTCAAAAATTTTAAAACAAATCTTAGAGACAATAAATAATCAGCAAGGTTGATACACTTGATGTGGTGGGCTGAAACAGGGGACAATTGCAGGTTATGGACAAAACAGAGGGACAATTGCAGGTGATGGACAACACATAGGGACAATTGCAGACAATAGACAATTAACATAGCATTAGAACAGAGGGACAATTGCAGGTTATTGACAAAACAGAGGGACAATTGCAGACATAAGACAATTAACAGAGCATAAGAAAGAAAGAAGAAAGAGAAGACGAATAAAAAATCATACATTGCAGTCTCTTGAAATAGTGTCGCAGCAAATAAGTTAAACAAAAATAAATGTTTGGAATGAAGTAGTGAACCATTTGGAGAGAAGTTCAAGAAGTGATTTACGAAGTAAAAAATAAGTTACTGTCAGCCTCCCTAAAGCAGAAAAGTGATACAAGTTTGATTCTACGAACAATATTTCAATGACATTGGATAACCATTTGTAAAGTATCAGATGTCAGTTGTGAGGTGACTGCTACGTAGGGTAGAGTACGTATTTCTAATCTCATTACTAAAGTAGCTTGACATTTTACACCAGGTAAAATTGTGCAAACATTAAACTTCTGCAATATAAAATAATCTCTTACTGATATGTTACACCAGTGACTGCACTTTACATCTATTCCTATATGTTCTGATATATTGCAGAGAAGGTCAAATAAATGAACCAGCAACAAGATTCAAGAAATACAATTCAATTAGTAATATTCATTTAAATCCTTACAGTGACAGCTCCCCACATGTGTTCCAATTTAGCTTCTTCGATGTCTGTCCATGAGTGTACTCGCAAAGGACACATATTACGATCACGAACTAAGGAACCTAAGTGTCTCGAAAATAAAGCGTGATGATCCCCAACAACTCGATTGTGGTAAAAAGTGACTCTAAGCTTTTCTCCAGGTTTGAGTCCTGTAACAACTTTACACAAATTTGGTCCTCTAACCTTTTTTATCCTGTCAACTTCACATGAACCTACAAGTTTGACATATGTCAACATTAAGAATCTCAATCTAAAAACAGTGAAGAAGTTCTAAAGTTCAGAGAGTTAAATACCTTCTTTACTTATCTGAGTGTCTTGCATCACTTCAACTTCATCTTGAGGAAGAGTAAGATCATCTTCCATTGGATCTAACCCCAAAGAAACACGATTTTTAGAATCTTTATTTTTTCCATTCAAAGTTCTCTTTTCAGCACACCTTCTCGGAGAGCCCACATATGTAAAGCTTTGTGCTCGCTCCCGTGCTAATAAAACATTGAAATAAACTCAATCCACTAATAACAAAATGAATTACCTACTAAAACAGAAAAGTGCACTTTACTTTAGGCTAAGTGAATTCACCAGAAAAGATTTTCTTTGACAAAAAAAGTATCAGCTTTTTAGATGCTGGAAGAAATCATGTGATGGCAAAAACATGAGAATAGTTGTTGCTGAAGAGAATAGAAGTGAGTATATGGAATTAGAGGAGTATAGCTGCTCGTAGATAAATAGATACAGACCTGCCAAACAACTAGCATTTAAAGAACCACTTATTCCGTCACGTTACATGTTACGAAAGTGATTTTTTTGAGACATAATATGACCTGGAAAAGTAGACATGCTAAGAGTTTACTTGTAGCTCAAAATTGATAACCAGAAAAAAATCCCAAAAGCGAAATGACATTTCATTCACATGTTAAAGGAAGTCTCCATATGCATAAGACCGTAGAAACTCAAATATGGGATGCAGGTAAAGAGCAACTGCATCTATATAGAGAAAAACTGGTTTTAACAAGATACCTTTAATCTTTTCTAGAGCACATACTTGGACTACTGCGTATATAAGACCTTGTAAAATACCTGATTTACTTCTCAAGCCTCTTGCATTGCTTCAAGATCATCATGAGGAAAGGAAGTATCATGTTCTATTGGATTAAAATAGGTTGCCTAATGATCTTTATTACTTGCTGGTACATTCATATCAGAAGATACAACACTATACCCTTTACTTTTTCCAATCGAAGTTCTTTGTACAAAAATACTTCCTCTGGCAGAACCCACAGATGTAATGTTCTTTCTGTTTCCTTGCCTATAATAAGAACATTACAAAATCTCAAACTCAAATAAATAAAATAAATCTGTATGTTTAGAAATAAAATACCTGGTATGCTTCTCATGTTCTCTTGCATTACTTCATAATCGTCATGAGGAAAGGAAGTTTCAACTTCGATTGCATCAAATCAGGACAAACGACATTAGTCTTTTGTGGAATGACATTCTGATCATATATGGCAGAATTTAGACCTTTGTTGTTTTCAATCATTATTCTCTTTTCGATGCCTTCTCTTACAGAGCTCAGAGATGTAAATCTGTTTCCTCGTCCCATTACTTCAAGATCATCACGAGGAAAGAAACTATCAACCTCTATTGGGATCAAAACCAGGTTGCATAAGGTTCTTATTCTGTGCTAGTTCATTTTTATCAGAAGATGGAACACAATAATTTTTCCAATAGAAGTTCTCTGTACAACATTACTTCCTTTAACAGAGCACGCAGATATAATGTTCTGTCCATTCTCCTTTGCTACAATTCAAACATTATACAACCTTAATCGTCTAACAATAATAAATTTTTTCATACTAAGAAAATGAAATAAGATTAGAAACCTGGTTTACTTGTCACAGTCTCTTGCATTACTTCGAGATCATCATTAGGAAAGGAAGTTTCATCTTCCAGTGCATCAAAACCAGGAGGGACGACATTAATCTTCTGCGCAACGACATTTTGAGTATATGTTGCAGAATTTAAACCTTTGTTGTTTCCAACCATTGTTCTCTTTTCGACGCTTCCTCTTACAGTACTTTCTTTAACAAAGCCCCCAGATGTAGAGTTATGTCTGATTTCCTTTTCTGCAATTCAAACAAGTTAATCATTATAATCAATAACCTGATTTCTTCTCTGAGGCTTCTCCATACATGATTTTCTAAAATTAATCAACTTGAAAAAACATAAATTTAGACCTATTCAAAATTACTATGGAAGTGCACTTTCCTAAAGTTAAAACTGGAATCAACTTAAACAAAACATCCTTCAAAACTATTCTAGATCAGAGAGCAGGGACAAAATGGAAATCCACATTACTATTTGGAAATGACAGTATCTGTTTACGCAAGAAAACTCAATGTACAGACATCTGTAGCTTGAGAAAATAAGACATAATCGCCTAACAATATATATCTATAGCTTGAGAAAATAAAATACAATACCTAATTTGGTTCTCATAGTTTCTAGCGTTATGTCTGTTTGATCAATCAAGCTTCTCTTTTCAGCAGTTACTCTTACAGAGCCCATCAATTTGAGGCTTTGGCCTCGTCCCCTCGCTAAAGCACCAGGTGGAAGGAATGATTGCTTAAAATTCTTTGAACTTGATCCCATTTCAGACTTCTTAAATTTTGAAGGATTCATGTCATCCTACCATAAAATCCAACAGTAGAGTACTATTAGAAAAGTATCTTTTAGGATGCATATTAACATAGAACAAATACAATAATAGTTAGGATAAACAAAAAAAAGCTAAATTCTACGACACATTTTCTCTATTCATTATGTACAAAGTAATAGAAGATATTATTATTGGATCAACCTTTATTCTCTCTAAGTACTTCAACTGATCAAAGTTACGTAAAAAAGATTTAGAATATGTACATGTAATTGAAAAACTATAAGTATCAACTATTCCAAACCTGGATGAGTTCTTTTTCTTTTCCTATCAATTGAATAATGTAAATCCTCGAAATCATTATCATTCTTTTGCATATCATCAAAAGTATCACGAGGCAGAAACTTTCGCACCACATTCCAGCCTTTATTAGAATGATCTCTAGCATAAAATACTTGTGATGCTTGATTGGCTAACACAAAAGGCTCATCGGTTTTCAAAAATCGTTGGGGGTTAACACTTACAAAGTCATATTCATCCATTTTAACTCCCCTTTCATTGTCATATACATCAAACCACATACATCTAAACAAAACCAGCCTTCTCCCGCCAATAAATTGTAGTTCAAGAATATCTGTCAGATCGCCATAGTAATCAATGATTTTACCTTCTTCATCAGTCTCACCAGCAACAACTATCCCACAGTTTTGTGTCCTCAAACCTTTATCATAATCTTGTACATGAAATCTATATCCATTAATAATGTAGCCTTTGAATCTTGTCACATATTTCATTGGACCACGTGATAATGTGAGTAAATCTGCCATTTTCTTACTTTCGTCATGTTTGCTTAATCCTTCAATCTATCATGATTAAGAACATAGTTTAGAAAATATTATCTATATGATTTGAAAATAAAAGTTTTTAAACAGTATTCACCTTTCCTTTAAACCAACTGATGAATTGCCTATCAGAATTTTTTCCAGAGGAATCGCCTGGAATTTGAGAAAACTCTCTATAGAAGAGGAAGCATAATAAGAAATAAGGAATTAATAATAATTCTGAAGAAGTGATAAGATGATTATTTTGAAAATTCATTACTTACTCGAGAAATGGTTGAACTTCATCACAATTCTTCAAAATATAAATATGTGCTTGCTCTAATTCTTTTAAATTAAGTAGTTGTGTCTTGCCACCTTTTAAAGCTCTTCCAGGTTGACAGAAAATCATTAAACCTCCATCAGATTCTAGAGCACCCCCATCATAGTTTCGTTCAAGGAGATTAAATTTTGTTTCCATTGTATGCAAATACCTTGAACATAAGGTTGTAAATTCATTAGCTATATATCCCTCTGCAATAGATCCTTCAACGCAAGATCTATTACGAATAAAAAGCTTCAAAAAATATAACCATCGCTCCACTGGATACATTGATCGGTATTGAACAGGTCCACCAATCATAGCCTCATTAGCTAAATGAATTGGCAAGTGCTCCATGACATCAAAAAATGCAGGAATGAAAACCTTTTCTAACTTGCATAGAGTTTCAGGAATTTGTGCTTCTATTTGTTCCAACTCCTCAAGTTTTAAGCACTTTGCTCCAAGAAGATTGAAAAACAATGACAACTCAATTAGCGGCTCACGCACTTCAATGCATAGCATACTACGTATGGCAAGTGGGATTAAATGTTGAAGAAGAACATGACAATCATGACTTTTTAATCCTGAGATTTTGTGATCTTTCATATTGATACAGTGAGAAATATTTGATGAAAATCCATCCGGAACCTTTAAATCCTTCAAAAAACTTAAAAACTTGTGCTTCTCTTCAGGAGATAATGTGAAACATGCTGTCAGTAAGTCATATTTTTCTCCATTTCTTTTTGGATGTAATTCTTTCATGATCTTCAATTCTTGCAAATCCAAACGACTACTCAAGGTGTCTTTTGTTTTTCCTTTGATATTTAAGATTGTTCCCAAAATATTATCACATATATTCTTTTCAATGTGCATCACATCTAAATTATGCCGCAACAACAGAGTTTTCCAATATGGAAGGTCAAAAAATATACTCTTCTTATTCCAATTATCACCTCTACTATCATGTGATACTTTAATCTTCTTCTTTTGATCATTTGTTAGAGGTAACCCATCTAAATCAGCCACTTGATCAAGTGTGTCCTCACCAGATAATGTATTTGGAGGTAATCCCCACTCTGCAGTACCATCAAATGACTTCTTATCGTTCCTCCATTTGTGATTAAGGGGAAGAAAGCGTCTATGACCCATATAACACTGTTTTTTACCATTTGTCAATCTTTTTGAGAAAGTT
Organism: Solanum verrucosum; assembly: GCF_900185275.1. NCBI lineage: Eukaryota > Viridiplantae > Streptophyta > Magnoliopsida > Solanales > Solanaceae > Solanum > Solanum verrucosum. The sequence continues at coordinate 2,061,419 of NW_026020370.1, forward strand.
TCTCTATTACAACATGGGCAAGCCAATTTTCCTTTTGTACTCCAACCAGATAAATTTCCATACGCTGGAAAGTCATTAATGGTCCATAATAAAGCAGCATGCAACGTGAAATTCCGTTTAATGGACGCATCAAAGGTACAAACTCCAGTTTCCCATAATTCTTTTAATTCATCAATCAAACGTTGGAGATAAACATCAATTGCATCTCCGGGACTTCCAGGATCGGGAATAAGCATTGACAAAATAAAATTTTCCTGCTTCATGCATAACCATGGTGGTAAGTTATAAGGAATAAGTACCACAGGCCAAATACTATACGGAGTTCTAGAACAGCCAAATGGTTGAAAACCATCACTAGCAAGTCCAAGTCTAACATTACGAGGCTCCATAGCAAATGATTGATGCAGTTCATCAAACTTTTTCCATGCTTTTGAATCGATCGGGTGCCTCATAATTCCATCATTAGCTTTGTTTTCATGATGCCATCTCATTAAAGGAGATGTTTTTGAGGACATAAACAATCTTTGAAGTCTTGTCTTTAAAGGAAAATAGCGTAAGATCTTGTATGGTATCTTTTTCCCCTTTTTAATTTTAGATTCCCCATTATGTTTATCCTCCTTCCATCTAGATGCGCCACAAATTTTGCAAGAATCAACAAACTTGTCATTCTTCCAATATAGCATGCAATCATTCCTACATGCATCGATCCGATCATATGAAAGCCCTAGGCTTTTAATTAGCTTCCTTGCTTCGTAATATGAATCTGGCAAGTTTGATTTATCAGGCAACAAATCTTTCTTTAACATCTTCAATAACATATTAAATGAGTTATTACTCCAACGACCAATACTTTTAATATGAAGCAATTTCACCAACGTAGAAAGTTTTGAAAGTTTTGAACCTTCGTACAGGGGTTGATCAAAATCCTTTAAAAGACTATAAAATCTTTTTGCTTCAGGATTTGGTTCCTCCTCGAGAACATCATCATCGCCAATATTCATATTATCTACATTATAAAAAGGATGTAAATCTGTGAGAATGTCATGTATTTCATCCTCCTCATGATCCTCGCCAATTTTATCATCGTCATTTACAGATTCAGAATCTGGTTCTTCTGTCTCACCTATCGTCTCTCCATGGTGATACCAAAAGGTATAATTTTGAATTATTCCATGTACTATTAAATGTGATCTAACAATCTCTCGTGTTCGAGACACTGCATTACAACATTTGACACATGGGCATCTTATTTCATTCGCTTCCCTCAATCTTGTAAAAGTATAATTCAGAAAGATTTCCACCCCATGTATATAAGCATCATCAAGTCTATTATGAATAAGTTGCATCCATTTCTTATCAGGTGCCATAATATTATCTAGAAAATAAATTATGGATCAAAAGTATTTCAATACAAAAATTAAAAAACGAGCAACAACTAAAAATATATTCAAAGGCCAAGAACTAATACATTAATCAAACAAGATGGAGAGGGGGTTGACAAACCTACAAAATAGTGGCATCTCATGCACGCTAAGATACTCGAATAATATAATCACTTTTTGGAGTATTTGACTAATGAATAAAGATTCTAAAGCAGATACAGAATGGTAAAGGCTGAGGTGTTTTGTATCAAAGATGAAATTAAAAAAAAGGCTGATTTTGCAACATCGATTTATGCACTTTGGATAGAGAGAGGAATACGAGAATATTTCAGAACAAAGCATCTACCAAAGAGATATCACTCCATCAGATGAAGTTCTCAATATGTACAAAAGAGATACACAGCCATCGATTATTAAGTTTCATTTGTTCCCTATGAAAATACTGTATTAGCTGAACGTAGGTAGAATGTTTATCATCAAATTTTTGAATTTGTTCAAAATTTTGAATCTGTTTTCAAGTAGAGTAGGCTACTGAGAAGGGACATAATTTTGTAGTTTGCCCTCATATTGTAAAGCTCACTGGAAATGAACAAAAAATTGCTTTAATTGTCAAAAAAAATTGGTGAAGGAGTAGAGAAAATATAGCCAACAAGAAGCAACTTTCCACTTATACCACATATGTTCATCTTTTGAGGTCTAACCCATCAATATAGAAGGAAAAGGAAAAACATAAATGGCCTCAAAGAAGCTAATCCACCATTCAGTCTCTTAAATATAATAACATACGAGTCACATAGGCTACTACTTATTCGGCATATCAATAAAAATCATAAGAAAGAACAGATGAATAGAATGAAAAAGAACAATTGATTTAGTTCATACATATTACATAAAGAAACACATATTAGACAACATTGAAATTCCTAACCAAGCTTCTTTGATGGTTAGGAAGATTCTTAACATGAGGAATATTGGGGACAGCAGGAGATCATAGATCAGGTAGTTCAAGAGGGTATATTTCAGATCACTCGAGCTTTTTAAAACTGAGAGGAGATATCAGTAAAGTACCATGAAGAGACCTAAAATATTATATTATGGCTGAACCTAAACAGGTGTTCATACGGTGTCTCACATTACATGAAAAGCTATGAACAATCTACTGCAGTGGGGAATGATATTGGGTCGCACGTGTGTATTCTGCTAATCTATGCCTGAAACTAATGACCATCTACCAATCACTGCTCTGTTTAGCTCAATCTAGATTAATTAGAACATTGTCGATTTATATAAACAATCAGGCATATACGATGAGTAAGAAGTACGACACAAAACAGATTGTTATTATAAAAAAAATTGATAGAATAAGAACATAGACCATCTCCGATCTTTATGATTAATCTGAACGACTTGTTCTAGCTGACTTCTGGGACAATCTTGCAGCAAAAGAATGATCGAAAAAAACAACTCATGACAGAACAAAGACTGATCAGTCCAAGTTAGATGATTTTAAAAGTTGGTGCTGCCGCTAAAAATCAAATCGTCACATCTAGTTTAATTTATAATTTGATCCAGTTTGAGATAAAGAGCAAGCATGAGAAACCATTCCAAAAGCAATCTTAGCAATCCTAATTATAGCTAAAAACCTACCAGCTTCCCGTTTGATCTACAAGACATTATGTGGCTGACTTCTCGAATAGTCTTACCAATCAAAAACAGATTACTTGAAGTTAGATGGATGTAAAATTGATGTTGCTGCTTAAGAAAAAAATCAACACATCAGTTCCTTTTAAAATTAAATTTCACAAACCAAAAGTAAGAATGATCAGACGACATATAGGACACCAAAAACAAATTAAACGTTATAGAATACAAAGAGGTCAAGAGTTTTGGCAGAGAGAAGAGAACAATCACTTACTATTGATTTTGTAGAGGAGGAATTTCTCAGTTGATTTGCAGATTTGATGCTATCGATATCTCTGTTTGAAGGAGAGAAGATGAAGAACTGCTCTTTAGATTCAAAGTTATCTATGTTCTCTCTTATGAACAAAGAAAATTGAAACCCTGCTTTGCGCCGTGGATCTGATGAGAAACGTATAAGTTCAGAAGAGGCCAATTATCTCTAAATAAACTGGAGGGAAAAATTTCAGAAGAGGCGCCCTTTTTCCTAAAGTTATTGGTAAATTTAATTTTTAACCCAAATATAATTTACATACAATAAATGCTAAAATAAAGAAAACACAATATATATATATATATATATATATATATATATATATATATATATATATTTGGATTAAAAATTAAATTTACAAATAACTTTAAGAAAGAATTAATTAAATTTTTTTAACGACCGGAATAATATTTTATAACGACTAAATATTTATCCCCTCGCTTATAATAAATTAAAAACTACTTCTACCGACCAAAAAAAAAAATTTCGTTATAAATACACCTTTTACGACCGCATATATGTCCCTACGTTAAGACATGGTCGTTAAAATACACTTTTCTTGTAGTGTTAGTACATTCCAAGTACTAACGCATATTTTGCCTACATGATGTCACCATGTAGGGACCGGAGCTACTCTTGATCCTTCTCTCCATTCACGTGGCTAGTACGACGCTTATCCGAGTTTGTTGGTGAGTCCTCAATAATTCGAGGGCTATGTTATGTTTCTTACTCCTATGTTTTGAGACTTTAGCTTGCAATTGTATTTCAACTATGAGGGGAGCCGGTAATATGTCATGGCCCCCGTCCTATCTATGTATGTAGAGGTGTGAGTTGGACAAGTATTTTGTAAACGAGCTTGACTCTTATTCTATGATGTCATTTTGAAATGGTTTGCCTTAGTCCCTATTTCCCGTTAATTAATGTTGAATGTACTTCCGCGACCGATGAAGTGTGATGACAAGTTTGAGAGGCTTGTTTGGGGTTCCTTCGGGTTCCTCATTCGCCATGTCACGTCTAGGCCCTAGGCTTGGGTCGTGACAATGTTGCTACTAACTCATCATCCTCAGGCTCAAAAGTTGCTACCTGATGCTCCTGGTGCTCACCCTCACTCTCAGAAGTGGTGTGGTGAGTGGCGTAGATAGCGTCACTGTCGGAGTTAGCCTCCGATTACCCAGATGCCTTCCCTTTTCCTTTTCCTTTCCCTCCTGTTGTGCCTTGGATGCAGTTGTATCATCGTTGATCTTTATTCCCTTACCCCGCTTGCATGGTGGCATGTCTCTACCAGAAACTTTTGGTCTAGCCATGTCTGCAAAAATCATTAAGAACTATCAGAAAGTGTTCAAGAAAAAATGCAGAAAAACAGTTTGGAGACAGACTTGCCGAACGGTTCAGCGAGTCACCAAATCACTTTAGCGAGCCAGTTCGGGCTCGCCGAAAGGATTGGCTCAAACCTTACTCAGAAAAATGGGATGTCAGCGATGGAAGGGCCTTTCGACGAGCAAGAATTAGCCCGCCGAAAGTTATAGTGCATTTTAGGGGTTAGGGGCAAAGAAAGGGAGATCAAGAAGGACTTTTGGCGAATCGCCGAGTGCATTCGCTGAACTTAGACTTCTCGCAGAAAGTTAAAGAGCCCAACTTCTAATTAAGTATGAAATTAAAGGCGATAAGGGAGACTTCGGCGAACCGCCGAGTAGTTTGGCGAGCTCAACCCAACTCGCCAAATGGCCCAACGTGCCTACTTTCAACCCCAACTTCCAAGTTCAACCCTGCAGCCCCCGAAAACAAAATCAAACTATGCACTCCTCTAATTAAACTCAGACCCATTACACCCATGCCCCTGGGATACTCAGACTTCTCCCGGTTTGGCCAAATTTGGCCATTTCCCTTAAAAATGACGTCAACCGCTCCATCATTGGGCAAAATACGTTATTTGGCACAAATGCGGGTTACTTAGACTTCACCAACTAGACCCAACAACATGCAAGCACAACCCCTCAATTTTAATCACTTTTAAGCACGAAAATTTTGGGCAAATTAACAATAAAGGCATTACGGGAAAGATATTCAAATTTAAAACAAGCACACACATATACAATTACGATCAGAGAGGCCTAGCACACAACACTAAGATAAAAATCACTTGCAAATGAGAAAAATCATAATATAAGGATTCGGGGTTCGGAAAACCAACCTTAGAAGCCGAATAAATACTTTGAAATGCTAGGCGGCAAAGAAATCCAACTCCGAACACAAACTTGAAGACTAAAATGAGGTGAAATCACAAAAATATAGAATACTATAGTGCGGGTCTAATTTTGGAAAGTTGAAAAGTGAGGGAAAGTGAAAGAGTCTTAACTTTTGAACCTTTGGCCTTAAAAATCGTCCAGTTCTCGCCCATTCGGCGACATAAGTTTTGCTCGCCAACCAACTCGGTGACACGCCAAGTGGGTACTTACCTCCCCGAGGTTTATAGGACCTCCAGTTATTGTGGGGGTCCAAACGGCGGACAAAGTCGAGATTGTCGATCTGGTCGGCGATTCACCAATCTGCTCCTAGGTTCACCGAGTTTTACAGACTCAAGCTCTAGAATTCCTTAAGTCCAAGGCGGTCCAAGTCGGGCAACCCGACCTCTTCGGCAAGTCACCGACTGGACTTTTGCTCGCCAATCTTCTCTTTTCAAATTCATTCTACACTTCAACCTGCAAAATCAACACACGATTATTTCTAAAACAAAAATAAAGCGATAAACACTTAGGTTGCCTCCCAAGAAGCGCCTTAGTTAACGTCGTGGCATGACGCAAGTCCCCACTTAAATTCCATTTGTGGGGTTTGCCTCATTTTCATAAGGCAACCCTTCTTCTGGCTCTAGGTAGAGACAAAACAACATTTTGTCCATTTGGGACTCTAGTAGCTGAATGAACATGGAATGAGAAGTTGTCATCTGATTCAGCATTAAGACATTCTCATTTATCTCCTCCAACACTCTGTCGTGCTCTTTGACTTTGTGTAGAATGAGTGAGACGATCTCTTCAATTTGCCCACCCTCTTGCTTATTCGTCCTTCAACACTCGTGAGGAGGAATGTACATGTCCTTCTTTTTGGACATTACCTCCAATTCCATGACTTTCTTGGCCAAAACATGCAGCTCAGTCAACAATGCAGCCAATTCTTGGTCTATTTCTGTCTCTTTTTTTGTCTTAATCATGCCATCAAGAAGTTGGGCAACTGTTTCATAGGGTTGTTGTATCAAACAACCCGAAAAGAGTTGATCAGCTGCACTTCTATTTTCTGGACCAAGACCTCTAAGAAGCATTCCAGAAGCATATTTTCTAAAATTCCATGACTTGGGCACTGCTGCAAGAGACCCTTAAACCGTTGCCACAACTCGTAAACTGACTTACCCTCCAATTTACTGAAACTTAGGATGTTATCCCTAAGTATCATCATTTTCAAATGAGGGTGGTCCTATTTGATTGTCGTTGCTACAAGACATGTTCCTTTATTATGTGCCAAACAAGCAACACAAAAACCAAAACTGAAAATAAGTAAGTTCGACTATAACTAACAAGAATAAAATTCAACTTAACTAAAGAATCTTAACCAACAACACTCCCCGGCAGCGGTGCCATTTTGATTTCACGTATCAAGACACTTCATCTAATTCTAAGTATCAACAATCGCTAGTCAGTATAATAACCCAACTAAATGAGTTGGGGTCGAATCCCACAGGGAGTGGTACGTGTTTAAGATTCAAGAGTAAAGTACGAATATGTTCAAGTCAATCATAAAAATAGATATTTACGAATAAAAGCATAATTCAAATTACGGGTGACACGTATGGCAAATAAAGGGGTTTTTGTTTTAACTATCAGCTACAACAACCAATAACACAAATTAACAAATAATGAGACGGGTTTTGAGGATGTGATTGGATTATAGGCTAATATAGACAAATGGGCGATTGCACCTGTTAGTAAAGAGTTGTAAAACAGTGACTAAGCTAGAATTTAGTGAGGATAAACTTTCTCTCGATCAATCTACCCTGAATCAAGTTAGTTTCTCTTGAACACCAACACGCAAGCAAATAAGAACAGCCTTCGCTTTAATCCATTCACTCTCTCGAGCTGAATGTGTGGAAAAGGGTTTAGAATTCACTCTCTCGAGTTGAACCCATGACAACCCAATAACCACAGACCATCAATTCAGTAATCTTGGTTTTAAAACCTCTCTCTCGAGCAAGCCAAAAACACTAAGGTAGAATTGCATTTGCAACTACAACCCTTTAAATTAAACCACAATTACTGAATGAAATCACTTCTGAACAGCATTTAAACTAACAATTAGCAATACCCACAAGCTAAATCAACCAATAATCACATAATCACACCCCAATAATTGGGGTTTTAGCTAGACATCATAAAAATAGAGAAATCGTTACCAAATTGTGTTTCCATCAACTGGGTAAGATTAATTTCGTCTTTACAAAGGTCCAAATTGAAGAATCTCAAAGACCCATTTCCAATTTCTCAAAAATGAAAAACTTCAATTCTTCAAAGTTAAGGAAAAGTTTGTCTCAAAACTTAGAGTTCAAACTCAAAAACTTAAAAATTATATATTATGAAAACTGATACTCAACTAAATATTCAAAAAATGTATTTATAGTCAACAAAAAAATGCTGCGAAGGACCATTTGGCGCAGTAAGTTGGGATCACCGATCAACTCAACGATCTTCCCTTTGACCAAGTTCATCGTCTTTTTGCTTTGGCTTTCAGCATCCTCAAGTTCAGTAACTTTGGGCGATCCAACACTGCATCGCGTAACCACTCAGCGACTCGCCGACTGCTCCTTTCTATCGCCAAATTGATTTTCTCCTTAAGGGCTTGGCACATTGGAACTTTAGGCGAGGTAATGGCCATTCAGTGACTCGCCAAAGGGACTTGGCGATCACCAGGCCTTCATTTTTTTGCTCTTTCAGCTCGCTTCGTTCCTTTTTGCAAGTTAGTGTCCATGATTTGTTCCTCAATCAAAATACTTGGAAATCAAGGATTTTATATCAGTTAATGGCACAAAACAAGCATTTGAGGACACAAAATCTATCCAAATAAAACCCTAAATGAATCCAAATCGTGGATTCATCAACTATGAGGACTCACAAAATCTTCACTCCTTGATCAACTATGAACCTAGCTACAAGTGTGTGAATCAAGATCGCCAGACCCTACATTTTGATATGAAATGTAGGCAAGAGTATATGTTAGTACAATAATGTACTAAATATGATGGCTTGCATAAACAACATAAACATAAAGGTTATTCAACACAAACCATAAGCATAATCAATGCGCATAAATCATCATAATGAAAGAGGAATACTTCCTTAAGTAGCCTCACTTATCCTTAGTCAAGAATTGGGCCATCCGCCTCAAGTCATACACACATTATGGAAGGCATATCTAGCAACACTCCAATCTAATCATCTTCATAACATAATCACATTATTCATGCTTACTTTTAAAGACATAGGGATTCGTCTCTTTGCATAACTTATAAAGGCTAATAGATATTCGTTTGTTGCCTTACTTACTTTAAGATCATGGGTACTTGCCTCCACAACCACATCATATGACACGAGTACTCGCCTCCATATCATTTCATAAGGATCATGGGTACTCGCCTCCATGTCCATTCATCATAATAGGAACGTGGGGAATCGCTTCTTGTTTAATTCTAGGAATATAGGAATTGCCTCATATTCGAAAGTGGAGGTCAGGGGTAACCGCCTTTAGCCTCATCAATTATTTAGCATTTTAGTCTAGATTCATTTTAGGTGAGCAATCCTTTCAACCTAGAATCATTCATGTGAGTAAACATTTCACATTCATTCAATCATACTTAGCAATTCATTGTGGGAAGTATCTCTTCCATACCATAACATCAACAATTTGTAGTCTAGGCTTTTCTCTCAAAGCACGTCATCACATAATCATCATTTATGCTTCATTCTCAAGAAATTATAATCACAAATCATCTATCCTATAAGGATATATCTAACCCACAAAGTTTCCCGTCATGGCATCTACTCAAATCATATCAATTCTACCCTAGAATCATAGGATAGGCATGGGTACGTGTAATTTCATCCTAAAAACATGTAATCCTACCAAATCAATTATAAAAAATCATAATCCACTCAATTGGATCAACATTCATCATAACCCACAACATTGGAAGAACCCCTAACTAGAATTGCGGATTTAGACTTCACAAATTGGGGAATTCTAGGGGACTCCATGGGAGAAAGGATCCCATGGATGAAAATCCATCATACCTTAGTCACAAATCCCACCAAAAGCTTGAAGATTGGAGACTTGAACTTGATCTAACTTCACTCTCTTTCTTCTTCTTCTACCTTCTAGAGAGAGAATATTTGAGAGAGAGTTTGGGTTTTCTTATGGGAATTGAGAGAATGACTTAATTGAGTGGATTTAGGGGTCTAAAATACTTATATAGGTGGTCTAGGTTTAGGAAAAATGACATCACTTCAATTTAATTAAAACCAAAAAAGACCCATAAGTCCCTAAAAGTAACTGCCAGTCGGGACCGACGGACCGTGGTCAGGACGACAGACCGTCCTGCACGTCCGTCGTTCGGTGGTCAGAGACTGGTTTTTTTGGACTTGGACCTAGAGACCTTGGACCACGGATTGTGGTCTGACCGATGGTTCGTTGGTCAGGCCGTGGTCCTAAGGTCTGAGCCTTGGCTGGGTGACTAACCACAGACTCCTACCTACAGTCCGTGGGTCAGTCCACGGGCTGTGAGTGGCCAGTCGTGGATGGCACCTGCAATTTTCAAAAAGCTATTATTTTTCCTCATTTCGAATTTGGGATGTCACACCCAGTTAGTAAACTCTTATGAGAGCCAGCAAGACCAAAAGTATGCATGAAAGGGCGTGGACGCATTGACCAGTCAAGTAAAAATTGAGCACATCCCAAATGCATCTACTATCTCAAGTAGAAAAAGGGGAACATCTCTAATGCCTCGTAATCTCAAAAATCAGTAAGTCAAGTGATCAAGGTGGTACGACTCCAATTAAAACCAGTTTAGAATAAAAACTGAGTAGAATAGTATCTCATCATGAACAATAAATATGTTAATGCATGGGCCGCCATCGTACTACAAAATCTATGAGAATAAGCAAACAATGCAATGCATGCCATCACCAGTATTCAAACAAGGCACTCAAAATCAAATAATTGTACATCCAATGAAACAACGCTACCAAAGTATAGAGTACTAACCTGGGATCTAACTGGTCCTCACATACGGCCTCGGTCCCAATAGTATAATCATAATCTCAATATGGATACAACATTCCCACTGCTAATCAACAAGCAAATGGATCAAGAAGAGATTTCAAATCAATAAAGGGGGAGCAAACTCTAGGGATGACGCACTACCCCAATCACACCGCTCCAGTCCTATGTTGACATCCCTTAAGAGCACACCATCGAGGCGACTCAATAAATAAAAATAATTTAAAGAATAAAAGGATTTAAAGAGGGCTTAAAGTGTGTGCCACCTAATTTTAGGAAAAACTAGGAAACTGATTTATTTATTTAAAAGATGTCTACTAAATCAATAGATTCTATGTAAGAGTTCAAGTTATTCTGAAGGGAATATATTAGGCATCCTTCAAAATCCACAATTGTGGGTCCCGATTGAATTTATTTTTTCAAATTGAGGAAAAGATAAAAATAATATACAAGTATAATAAACATGCGATGTACACAAATAATAAAATAAAACCAAAATATAAGAAATGGACTAAGGTTTTCCTAACGTCAATAATATACAATAATGAATCAAAAAATATTGTTTGAACTTAATTCAAATACATCAATGGGAAGCAACTCCGGGTACTTGTAAAGACATTTAGTAAAAGTGTTAGTAATAAATAAGTATGAATAACAATAAATAAATCAAATAATAACATAAAAATAAAAACTCGTGTTATTAACATGGGAGGCCTTGAAAATCGACAAGAATTTCTTCATCGGTCAAATTTAACTTGCAAAGTATATGAACTTAAACTAAATTTTCGTCTTCTAAAATGGGGAGACTTCTAAAACCGATAGAGAGATTTTTTCATTGACCAATTTTAACTTGTTTAATATAAGTAACAATAGCAACAAAAGAGCAAAATCGGGAGGAACGAATTCTATAAGGAAAGTTTTATGGAAATATTAAAAGTAATAACATCATATATGGTTAAAGCATTACTGGAAAATTTTCAACACTTGCAATATAGTAATTATACGAGTAATAGAAGCGAACATGAAAACAAAAGAAAAATATCTCAAACCCCAAATAATTAATGACAAAAAATAAACAGAAAAAATTATACACAATACAATCTGGAAATATCAAAATAATGAGCAAATAAATATGGAGACGGTAAAACGACATCCAAAACAAAAGTAAGAATCGAACAACTTAAAGTAATAGGCATATATGTGAGACTAAAATTGGTTCAACCAAGCATTAACAGTAAAATATTTGTCAATAATAACATCAAATAACTAAAAATATATACTCAAATATATACAAAATTTCAAAAGGAAAAGTGTTACCTTAGAGAAGCATTTTCCAATTAAATCTGGTTGTTTTCAGGCGTGTCGCCATGTATTGCTGGAGTTATTAATTTTGAGGGAGAATCGAATCTTGGAACTACTGGTTACTTGCAAAAACATATAGAAAATCGAAAAAGGGTAAAAGGGAAGGGACTGGCAATGAGGGTTGCTTCGGTGGGGATCTCGTGATGGTTTGGAGGGTTGAAATTTGGTTGCAAAGGAGAGGAGAGGCAGCGACTTGTTGGGTTTGGTTTCTGGTGAGCTCGGAGTTCACTATTAATGGTGAAACTCGAGCAAGGAGGAAGGAGGCAGCAGTGGTACTGGGTTTGTTTTTGGTCTGGATCGTCGGGTAAAACGAGAAATGGTGAGAGATTTTGGATCTGGTGGTTTTTGGTGGGTCTAGCGGCTGCTCGGTGGAGGTCAGAGGTTGTTTTTGTGTTGAGCGTGGCTACGGAGAACAGAGATAGTGGCTAGTTTGGTCGATTTCGCCGGAGGTCGGGTTGTTGGCCGGAGAAAGAAGGACATAAATGACGATGGAAAAGGGGTTTTTGGGGTGGTGGCTCCGGCTGCTTTGGTGGTGGTCTTCTCTTAAGGGAAAGGACAATGAGAGGGAAGATTGACCAGTGGGGTTTGGTTGGTGGTGACTGGTCGGAGCTCAAGAAAATTTATCGCCGGAGAAAGATAATGAATAGTAGAAAAATAAAGTAAAAATCTGAAAATTGAACCCCAATTCTAAAACTTATTCACCACCCCCTAACTTAATGACTAAGCAATTGCTTAAATAGAAAATTGAAAACCTCTTTAGTACAATATCGTTACCTTAAAACCGTGTGTCAAAACCATTAGTTAATAAAATATCAGTGTAAGCAATTTTTATCTGGTTTTAATGTATTTCTAGACTGTGCTAAAAATATAAAATGAATATTAATAAAAGCAACCAACAAAATGAATATTAAAAAATGTAACAAATAGAAGGATGATTAAAAAATGTAACTTAACAAAAAATAATAATTTGATAAAACTGAACAAATATTTGAATATATTCAACTAATTGTGACAAAATAATACTATAATCAAAATTAATCGATCAAAATCATAATATTTTTTCAAAAAATAAGAATAATTATCAAAAAAATTGCATTAAAATTGAAAAATATGTATTTTTGAACTAATTAATGACTAAAATACTTTAAGTATTAACTTTGAAAAATATCAGACTAAAATTTGGTGTCAACATCCTAGACAGAGCAAAGCTAGGACCAATCCACGGCTACAACAAGCCACCAAGGTCACAAGCATCATCACAAGCAGAACGACCCAAAACAAGCCCTAACGGGAGCAAACTATAACTACCGAGGTGATAAAACATGACCTGAAGCATCTAATATCCAGCCTAGTCAAAGGCAACCACGAATCAACCTAACTACGATAAGCAGAATCATTTACTCCACAAGCAACGCCACAGTCTAAACTAAAGGTGTCACGACCCAAGCCTAGGGCCTAGACGTGACCGGCGAATGGGGAACCCGAAGGAACCCCAAACAAGCCTCATAGCATATCATTACACATCCTTGGTCGCGGAAGTAATTAAAATGACCATAAGCGATAAGCATAATCAAAGGGAAGTCGGGACTAAGGGAGCAAGAGAAAAAGAGAATGATACATAAATACCATAGATGAGTCAAGCTCAAGCATACTACACAACTTGTCTAACACCACCTCTAAACATGGTTACTTAGCGGGGGCCAAGACAAACTACCGGGCTCACCCTCATAGTCAACACATAACTAAAAAGGAAAAGTCTTATACATAGCAAGAGATCATAAGCAACGTCCCCGGAATGGAGGACTCACCAATAACCTCGATAGAAAATCGTATTAGCCACGCGGATGAGGATGGTCAAGCGATGCTCCGGTTCCTACATGGTGACATCATGTAGGCATAGAGTATGCATTAGTACGTTTGAATGTACTAAGTATATGGGATGCAATGCAATGCAACAATAGATGGACATCATAGGCAAAATACATAATCATACCCGATAGATAGCATATTAATGAGATGATATGTATAATGATACTTACATAAAAATCATATTTAGTGGGTATGGTTATACGGGCCTACTACCCCCCGTACTAGGCAACCAAGTTACCAACCCCTCGATGCGGTTACCCGGGCCTACAACCCCCCGAGCTAGGCTTGGTCGACTCACAACACTTATATAGAGAAAATCATATACATGTGTCCATTTCATCATCATTTCAGTAATTATATAACCATCCGACTCATAGGACGTACATTGGACCTTCCATTTCCTAAGAATTCTATAAATGGGCATTTTATCAAACACATGGTGGGCTACTGTTCATGTAAATAAAATCATGTATTTCAAGAGTACTAAGTCCAACCAATTCCAAAATCCATATAAATCCGCCCACCAACAACATACATATATATATATCAACCTTCATAATTTGATCGTGGAAGCATATAAACCATAAACATCACATAATAATTTCATTTCATGATAATATGCAAAATAGACCATAATAGGGTGTGTAGTAGTAATTCCATACTTCAAGAGTTCATAAATAACCATAAGGACCCATAAAATTGAGGTAGAAATAGAGGATAAATGGTTGGACTTGTGGAAAGGAAGGTTTCCACAATCAAACCCACATACCTCAACTTTGGAGAATCCTTGATGAAGATTGGAATGGAGAATTGAAGCTTGAGATTGAGTCTTGAATCCGGAATTAGAGCTTGAGATGTTTGAATTTGGTTGAGGATCTTGGTGGAATTTTGGAAAGGGCTTAGAGAGTGTTTTTGAAGTTAAAAATGACTAAGTATGGGACATATCCCCTTTTTATAAAAAACGTCCCCAACACTTAGCCTTAAAAAAAAAAATAGCTCACTGGAAATTGCAAATCTGCACAGACAAGTTTTACGAAAATGGTCATAACTTCCTCATCCTAACTCGGAATGAGGTAAAACCAAGTGCGTTGGAAAGCTAACTCAAAGAGCTTTAATTTAATAGGTTGTGACCCTTCCAGTTCCTTGTGTGCTAAGAGATATTCCCCTTTAAAGTTGACCCTCCAAATTGCATTTTTTTGCGATTTTCGAATTTTGATACGGTTGCTCTAAAATTCGGGTTAGACCCATTTCCCACTCAATTTGACCCCATGAATAAGAATATGAAGTCGAATTTCCGAAATCATGCACAGATTTTGAGATATATGGAAATTACAATTATAAGTGTTTCTGTAGCACATTTTCGGGCATTTTTGGGGTTATTTCAAAGGGTCCCAACACCCACATTAAGCACAAGGCACCTACCAAATCAAGAAAAGATGGAATAACAAGAGAAAAGCTAAATACCCTACAAATACCGTCCAAAAATACATGAAACTATATTAGGCATTATTTAAGAAGCTCAATCAAAAAAGTAGACCGAATCCTACCTCAAAGCCGAACATGAGTGCTCCAAATCCACTATACACGAGCTATCCACATCCAAAACGCCTCCAAACATCGGCAAACTATCAAATTATTAATCATAACGTCATTCCAGACATTTTGACAATAAAATTGCAACAATTGGAAATTAACCCAAAATTGAGTCAAAATGAGAATGTGGGACCCACTTTAGGAATCCCAAAATTGACTCCGTCAAAAGGTCCTAATCGACTAACTAAGATTGTCCCCCGAAACAAGACTCAATTCATGCTTGGAACAACCCAAACCACCACATGCAATAAAACAAAAATTGAAGAAAACTAAAAGAGAGTTGGCAGCCCTTTTAGGAGAAAAATACATCAAATGGAGAGCCTCTAATACCTTGCAAACACTCCATCACGTAGCCCCGATCGACACGGACCTCCAGAACTTTGAATCGCCTCAATCGGAGCTCCCAAGCTCAAGAAATTACATTTGGTAGAATGAGGACTAAGTTGAAATTTCTAGGTATAAATACTTGTAACTAGTCACTAAAACAAAAATCTTGTCGCTAAAATTCAGATATCTAGTTGCTAAAACCCTGCACCAAATATCAGCACTTTAACTTGTTTGCTCAAACTCCGAATTCTCCGACGGGATATCCGAGATTCATTCAGAACCTTGAGCACGAAAACAAAATATTCTACCCCATCAAATTCGGCATTCCGGACTCAATGGAACCATCAAACTTTCATCTGAGGTCGTTTTGATGAAAAGTGGGTCTCACACCCAAGTTCCCTTTTAAGCTAAAAGTCACAAGAATGCTCAAAGTGAGTTTGGAAGCCTAGGTAACCGCATGAAAGGTCGTTCTAGACCAAAATTGGCATTCCAGAGCTAATTGCGCTGATGAAATTCTCATCCGAGCATGATTACCAAGTATGTTGACCAAAATCAACTCTTGGTTTAAGCTTCAAAGTTAAAACACCTAACGACACAAACTCACACCAAAAGTCTCAGGGCCCGAACCAACTATGTCCCTAACATAAAATGGCCCTTCTAGAGCTGATGAAACCATCAGCATTGTATTCTGAGGTCGTCTTCTAGAACTTTTGACTGAAGTCAATCGTTCAAGTTTCAAAAGCGCTCCAAAATATGAAAACATGTACAAAATCCAAACTAAAGGCCCATCGACCGAACTGTCAGTCCTAGGAAGTCATAAATGACTTAGGGTCATTACAAGAAAGCTCTAAACGCTAAAAAGATTGGTAAACGAAGAAAATGACCTATATAGTTATTACAGATAGTGACATTCCTAGTCCCACTAAGAATTCTCATAGACATTCATATACATGAAACCTATAAGATAAATGTTCTCGTCTTGAACGTTGTTTTTGCTTTCATAAATAAATTATAAATAAATTTTGATGAAAACATGTATAAGATATTTAAAATTATTTATAAAAACAATATATTATGAATGTATAATAATAATATATATGTATATAATTTATCGGTTTTGTTCGGTTATGTCTTCAATTTTTTTTAACAAAACCAAAATCAAACCAAACACTAACAATTTTTAAAAATCTAAAACCAAACCAAACCCAAATAAAATCGGTTTGAGTTTGATTTTTTGGTTTGGATTAATTTTATCCAAATTGTGAACGCCCCTATCTGACGCGTCTAAGTTTATGGATCTCAGATACATAGAGTCAAAATTAGGTGTAATTTATCCACATAAACTGTAACAATATAACCTCTCTTCTATCTCGCTCGCATATCTACCTCTCTCTCGCCATGTATTTGTATATTAGAATGTATTTGAGACCATATACATGTATCTGATGTGATTCACATGTATCTAATATGATTCACATGTATCTAGTATAAACAAATTGTCTCATTGACCTCGCTCGCCTCTCTCCTTATGTATCTATATTTCAGAATGTATCTGATAACAAAAATATATGTAGTTAGATATATCTAAAAGTTATAAAGTTATTAACTAGTGAGATAATATAAAATTATTTCAAACTATAGAGAACTAAAATATTTATCTAAGTTCTTCTTAGATTTATGCAAGCGCAAATTACAGAAATACACACTTTTTGTTTCACTTATTTCCATTATCCCCCATTACTTTTAAAACTCCAAAATCCCTTTTTTTTTCCAATGTATCTGAGCCAGTATTTAATGTATCTAAGCTACATATTATGTATCCGTACTAATTTTTAATGTATTTGAGTTACATATTAATGTATCTAAGCTACATATTAATGTATCCGAGACATTATATAATGTATCTGAGCTTCAATTATTGTATCCGATTTTTTTAATTCTTAAGAGATTAGTGTAATTAGAAATTTATTAGGGATAATTGTAATTTAATATTAAAACTATGAGATTTATGTAATTTTTCCTTTATGCAAATGTTGTTGAGGCCTTTTGACTTTCTTTCATGTGACTTGTGAGAACCTGAGTTAAACAGTGCAACGTGTAGGCAGATGATTGGAAGGACAAGGCAATGCAAAAAGTTGGAACATAAACTAAAATTACCAAAATGACCATTCACCTGGCCGTTACGCTCTTGCCCTCTCTCATACCCCATACCCCAAATTCAGTCGCTTCAACTTTACGGTGTCTTCTCAAAGGATTTTACCACTTTCAATCTCTTGTCGATCTCTTCTTTCGGTAAATGTTCATCTGATTTGTTTTTGCATTAAGCATTTTATTTAGCTGTGCTAATCTGACCTCCTTCTTGTCGATGTAATTTATTTTCTATGTTCATATAGAGGAAAATTAAGTTTTCTGTAAGTAAAAAAGAAATTAGTGTTCCTGTTGTCCTACTTGAAGTTTAACATTCGTTTGCTGATCGATTTTGAGATTGATCTGCGTTTAAGGTTCCGAAAATGCCTTCTCTCTAATTGCTAGTTTACTAATTGATTCTGGAATATCCAACTTTTACATTATTTTAGGTGTGATGTTGCAATGTTGATCTAACTTTTATTTTCGAAGTTTCACATTGTTTGGTGGTTAATCTTAAACATGAAATTGATTTGGATTTGATTCTATAGTCTATTGGTTTAGTCCGAAGCTTCAGGTTCATGCTGGACGGCGCTTCACAAGTTTAACAAGGAAGAGACTTATATGCTCTCTTTTTTTTTTTTTTTTTTTAGCATTTTGAAATTTGAATTCAAGTTGATTCTTATTCTCAAGTGTTGCAATTAGCAACTTTTTAGCTGTGTACATGCAAAGTTTTTCGTTTTTATGTGTTTATTGTTGAAGTTACACGTTGAATTGAAAAATGAGTTGATTTGAATTTAAGGTTCCAAAATGCCTTAGCAGATGGAGAGTTTATTGATTGATTCTAAAGTTAGATTAATTTTGCGAGGTGCTCCACAAGTTCTAATGAGAAAGAGATGTTAAATGCATGTTAATTTTGTGTCTAATTTGAAATGTCATACTTGATTATAATATTTTATGGTTTCTGTAGGCTGTGCTGTTCTATTAGTATTTTCTGAGTTTTGATTGTTGGCCCTGTGCCAATGGAAGAAGAGAAGAAGAAGAGGAAGAACAAGAAAAAGAAGAATAAACAAACCAAAGGAATAGAAAATAATGCCGTTGGTGCAGAAGAATCCGCTTCCTCCAATCAGAACTATCCTGCTGAAATACGTGGTTCTGAAGCACATACTGATGATACTTCGGGGATAGATGACGATTCTAATAGACATGATACTGAGGGTGCCAAAGTCGTAAGTTAACTTCTATAACCAAATCATTCTGGTACTAAAGGTTTATTTGTTTTCCAAATCTAAGAGGAGTCATGTTTCTTCATTCTCAAAAAAATCTAAGAGGAGTCATGTTTCTAGAACCATATATGGATTTTGCATGCCACTTCTTGTTTGTATTTCTTTTTTTGGTGAAAGAACATATTCATACTTTTAACATTATTGGGTGATCTAAAAGTACAACAAATAGATGTTATTTAATTGATAAGTTGCCCTTGTCTAAATGACCCCAAACATGTATCGATGAATTAGTCATCATGGATAACTTTGGTGGGTTTTAGGAGAGGTAGATGTAGGCCGGAGAAGTATTGGAGAAAAGTGACTAGACTAGACAAGACATGATACAACTTCAGCTCACCGAGGTCATGACCTTAGAAAAGGAGGTTATTGAAGGCACACATTAGGGCAGAGGGTTAGTCCGCAGTTGTGCGTCGCCTAGCTAAGTAGTAATTCTTGTCCTTCAATTTTGTTGTTATCTGTTGTTTCTTGTACTTCAATTGTCCTACTATTTGTTGTAGTTATTGTCAATTTTTTTTTTTCCAGCATATTTTGTCAATTATTTTTCCTTTGCCATCTTTTCATTGTGCTGAGGGTCTATTGTAAACAACCTCACTATCTCCCAAGGTAGGGTAAGGTCTAGTACACTCTACCTCCCTAGATTCCACTGGTTACATTGTTGTAATCATCAAATGCTATTATGAGCTTCTTGCTCCTAACTAAACTGAATTCAGAAGTTGAGTTGTTAGAGAATAAAGGTTGCGTTGGTCGTGAAGAAAGGAACTAGAAAACATATTTGAAGGAGAGAGACAGAGAGAGAGAGTGTGTTTTGAGTCCAATTCTTAAAGATTATCTTTTTCACATCATGATCATCTTAATGGTTGAGATTAGATAAGGGCAGAAAAAGTGTTGATTTAAAGCCCAAAATGTTGACTCACTTTGTCACAGTCCAACATAGCTTATGCTCTTCTCTGAACCCAATTATGGGGTTTCTGTATATTCAAGATTTATGCTATAAGTAATCCTCGTAATTTGAATATGTATTTTTTTTTAAGTTTTGCTGCATCATTAATGGGAAAGTGTAATAAGAAATCATAGTTGCAGAATTTAGTTTTCCTTATGCTCGATCAGTAAGTGAATTGGTACAGAAAACTTGAAAGCCCTGTCATAGAGCAGTGTTTTCCTTCTTTTCCTTATGAACAAATGCAGGTGCAACATTCAATGCCTACTGGTAAAGTGTTCTCTTTTAAACTGTGAATGTAAGCGGATTTCTCATGAATTTATAACCATAGATGATAGTCTTTACTTGTCAAATTTTTATTGCAAGCTGGAATTAGATCTTCATTTTGTTTGGAAATAGAGAGGGTCCTTTCTCCACTAAGTGGAAGTTAATAGGAGAAACTCATGATAGGAAGGGTGCATGGAAGAAGAGAATAAGGAAAGAGAAAATGGAAGGAAATATATTTGAATGTCTTGAGAGAAAAAAGAATTAAAAGGAGAAGGATTAGAACTGGGGCTGCCTGGTGGAGAGAAGAAATAATTAAAGAACGTATGTAGAATGCCTTCTCACCTTTAAATTTTAAAATCAGTGTTAATAGTACCTATGTGCCGCAAATAAGATTAGATGTAGAAGCTAAAGCTAAGTTTTGTGAGGATATGGCTAACTTAGTTCAAGGAATTCCAGGAGGCAGGAGGCTGACAAATCCTTATAGGTAGAGAACTAAATAGCCATGTACCAACAGACCGACGACTTTGAACAAGTACATGGTGGTTATAGTTATGTTTTTAGGAATGACGTAGCGGATACTATTTAGAATTTTCTTTAGCTTGTGATTTTGTGGTAGCTAACACATATTTTAAGAATAAAGATTCTGACCTAATTACTTATAAGAGTGGGTGTAACCATAGTCCAATACATTTTCATTTTTATCCTTGTTAGAAGATGAAAAGTAAATGCAAGGACTGTAAGGTTATTCCACGAGAAATGCTGACCAACCTATTAACAAACAATATATGTTACCCTTCAGTTTAGGAGTGTTATTAGCTTCCTATATTTCAGTTAACTGTTGGTATACGTAGTTAGTTATTTATACTATTTAAGACTTCAACAGTTTCCTATATTCTAGGTCTTAAGTTAGTTTGTACCTTATTAGGGTAGTATTTTCAATTCTGTATCTGCTCTATATAAAGAATTAAAGAGCCTGTTGTATGTGAATGAAATCATCCTTCTCTTCTACAATTCAAACCTTTATATGGTATCAAGAGCTTTTATTCTCCTCACAGAATTCTAATAACTCACCCACCACAAATGGCACCCTCAGTTACCAATTCCGATGCAGCCAACACCACCACCATTGTTCAATTCAACTCAGTTACCCAGCTTCTGATTAGACTTGCTGGCAACCATAACTTTTCCTTGTGGAAGGCACAAGTGTCCATGCTCATGAGAGGACACAATCTTTATGGACATCTAGATGGGACTGCCCTTGCTCATGTCAAGACCACCACCACAAACAACCAGACAATTGCCAACCCAGATTATCTTAATTGGTTTTGCCAGGACCAATTGATCCCAAATGCAATTTTAGCATCAGTAGATCCAACTCTTAAGTCCATTGTAGCCGTTGTAACCACTGCCAAAGCAGCTTGACATTCCCTCCATACTGCATATGCCACTAAGTTGAAAACTCGCATTTTCAGCTTGTGAGATCACCTCGCTCATCTCACCAAAGAGAGTCTTTGTAACAAACTATCTCAACCAAGTACGATCTCTCTGCGATGATATAGCGATTGCAGGAGCTCATGTCACCAACGATGAAACTCATTGTCAATATTCTCACTGGTCTTGGACCAGAATATCGAGAAATTCATAGAAGTGGCAGGTCTATAATTACATCACTTTCCCAATGATTCTCTCTAAAAGATTTTGGGCTCATACATTTATTTTTTGGGTGTTGAGGTGATATCCACGCCAACTGCCATATATTTGTCTCAACAAAAATATGTCATGCATCTTTTTGATGAATTGCATATGGCTGATTGCAAGGGTGTTCTCTCATCGATGACATCAACCTGCACCTTAGTTGATTCAAAAGCTGATTCTGTAGTTGACATTTCCCTTTACAGAAAAATCATTGGTAAGCTTCACTACTTACCCTTCACTAGGCCTGACTGCCTGAAATCGGGTTTGCTATGAACAAGTTGTCTCAGTTTATGCGTAATCCCAAAATGTCTAATGGGAAAGCCATCAAACGCTTGTTGTGCCTGAAACACACAAGCACATTGGGAGTCCAGCTAAGTCGACAACTAATAGGCCGTTTACTCACTTATTCTAACTCTAATTGGTTTGGAAATCCACAAGACAGAACATCAACAATAGGTTGTGTTGTCCACCTTGGTAATTCACCAGTCTCTTGGTCTTCCAAAATGCAGAAGTCTTATCTCACTCTCATCTACCGAAGCAGAGTATCGAGCTGTTGCTGCTGCCATTTCTGAAGTCCACCTATCACTGTGTTCTTCACCAACTGTTTTCTGTGACAACGTTAGCACCACCTACATTTGTGCTAATCCTGTTTTTCATAGTAGGGTGAAGCATGTAGCCACTGATTTCCATTTTGTTCATGAGCAAGTTCAACAAAATGCACTTGAGGTTCGTCACATTCACTCTTGTTGATCAAGTCGCTGTTGTACTCACCAAGCCTTTCTACGTACAACTTTTTTGCGCCATTTTCACAAGTTGGTGCTTGTTCCAGTCACCCTAACTTGCGGGGCGTCTTAACAGATAACATCTGTTACCCTTCAGTTTAGGAGTCTGTGATTAGCTTCCTTTATTACAACTATTTGATGGTATACATAGTTAGTCATTTGTAGTATTTAGGATTTTAATAGTTTCCTGTATTCTAGGTCTTCTGGTGGTTTGTGCCTTATCAGATCAGTATTTTCAAAAGAGCATATTGTACGTGAATAAAACTGTCTTTCTCTTCTATGTCTTAAACCTTCATACACCCAACATTGGTTAGTAGTCTTAGATGAAAGCTTAACAGTAGAGTGAGAAAGGTGCAACTTTCAAACAACCGCGAATTAGGTGTTGGGCTTGAGACTTAGAGGGAGACCTAGATATCTTGTGGAAAGAAATGTCAGTTTGCATTAAAAACATAGCAACTAAAGTTTTAGGTATGTCTAAAGGTCTAGGTTCTCAACCAAGGAATTCTGGTGGTGGAATGAGGAGGTACACAAAGTTATTAAAGCTAAAATAGTGTTATAAGAAGTTGCCAAAGGCAAAGGACGGAGAATCCTCATACTAAGATTAGATAAGATTAAAAATGAACACATTTGCCAGAAGGTCCAAGTCACATGCATTGAGAATAAAATGTGAGAAGGTCGCTTGAGATGGTTTGGACATGTTTTGCATCAACCTACAAATGTATTAGTCCGTAGGAGTGAACTATTGTAAGTGAAAGTTGTAAAAAGGGACAGGGTAAACCTAAAATCACATGGAAGGAAGTTGTCTTGAAATGCTTGTGTCAATGCAGACTTTGCTAAAGATAGGACACAATAGAAGAAAAAGACCTATATAGGTGATAACTACTATTCCCCCCTTTCCCAATTTATATGATATCTGTCCCAAAGAATGACACATTTCCTTATTTGGCAAATATTGACGTTACCAACATTAAACCCATGTTGGGTCTCACTTATTTGGCAAAAAGTCCACAAAAGGTGTACTCTTCTATGTAAAAATTCATTTTTTAAGGGGTAATTTTGGAACATTGCAAAGTCTTCTCATATTTCTTTAAACTCCATGCCCAATCAAACTACATCACATAAATTGGGACAGAAGGAGTAGTTCAAAATAAGTCTTAGTGTTATTAATATTATAGTATTATTATAATTTTTATTTATTTATTTATTTATTATTATTATTATTATTAAACTATTAGTTGTAGACATATTTAATATATTTTTATTTTATTTAGTATGATGATGCTACAAAATGAGTTTAAATGAAGAAATAAGATTCATATAACCAAACCCAACAATTTTTGGGACTGAGGCCTTGTTGTAAACATCTAAGGTCCTTGATACTTTCTGATATGTGCTCTTTTGACATTCTTGCTTTTACAGTCATCTTTAGCCGAGAATGAGAAACACTGTAGGATGGATACAGAGGTGAGTTAAGGCCTCCTCTTTTAGCAGCTGCTGAGCTATATTCAGTTATGGGCTCATCATTTTATGATAATTGTATTCTCTTCCCCTCTCTCTTATCTGTCTATTGTATAACTCATGACAAGTCATTGCTTTCTCTATTTTATGGACAGGCCGCCTTTGAAGAGAAAATTAAACAATTACAGAAGGACAAAGTGTCACATATGCAAAAGGAGGTATAATGCTGTAAACCTTTTGCTTGTGTAGCCTTTAAATGAGCTTACATCTGCATGGAATCACATATATATTTTCTATCTACATTTTAATTGAAACATTTAAAAGTTACTGCTGTTTTACAGGCTATCTTTGAGGAGAAACTTAAACAGTTCTCACGGGAAAAAGATGCCAGTTTACTGAAGGAGGAGGTAATAGAAACTACACACAAAATTTGCATGTAAAAACCTGCAACTTGCTAACTCATAGGCCAGTGGTTGGTGCCTAATCAATTTTTTTAAGATTTTCACTCCTAATCTTGCGGATTTACCTTGATGTGCAGTCTAACTTTAACGAGAGGATTAAACAACTTCAGAATGAAAATAACAGTCATCTGCATAAAGAGGTATTTTAGTTCTGCCTCTGTCTGAAAGCAGGCACAGTCAAAAAACAAAGTGATTTTGACCAAATATTAAGAGTATCCTCTCATTATTCAAATGTGGGGAAAACTGTGTTGTCCTTCTTGTGTGTTGTTCGCT
Source organism: Solanum verrucosum (assembly GCF_900185275.1). Taxonomy (NCBI): domain Eukaryota; kingdom Viridiplantae; phylum Streptophyta; class Magnoliopsida; order Solanales; family Solanaceae; genus Solanum; species Solanum verrucosum. The sequence continues at coordinate 2,086,500 of NW_026020370.1, forward strand.
TTATGTAGTTTCATTTCCAAAAATGAATTGTTCAAGTACGGTTAAATTTCGAAGTCTGATGGTTTGCCATGCTGCTACGTGCACAGAGTATGCAAAATCAGTGCTGTGTTTTTTAAATGTCTTGTCCTATTTATCCTATCTATTTTGAGTTTTACGCTCTTCTGTGATCCACAGGCTAGTTTTGAGATGAAAATCATGCAATTGCAAGATGAAATTAGCAGTCTCAGGAGGCAAGAGGTAATGGGAAAAAATGGATAGATGCATACTGCTATCACAATAGTTGTGCTTTCTGGAACGTATTATCCACCTAAAATATTCTTTCCTTGTTTGGTCAATGGTCCTTCTACAGCAATCAGTGACCTTTTGGACTTTTGCAGGCTAACCAAGAAGAAAAGATAAGACAATTGCATATGGAGAAGGATGTTTACTTGCAGAAAGAGGTACTAAAACTTTTAGCCATTCTCATTTCTACTTCTGTGGAAGTTTTCAAAGATATATTGCATTTAGGACACCAAATTGATATTTTTTAGATGCCATTGCCAGTCTCTTTTTATTGTACTTTTACTTCCACAACGACTCTTTAAAGCTTAGATCTACATGACAAGAAGTATGCTCTCTGTAATTTTCAGGCTGAATTTGAGATGAATTCCCAGTTACAAAGTGAAAAGAATTCCTGGCTTCTAAAGGAGGTGATAATCCCATATTGGCAAATAAATTTTCTTGTATAACAGAACCAAGTTTTTTTTTCATAAGATTATCATTTTGTTTTACCATCACTGGTTATAAGCAATTCAGTGTCATATCCTTAACCGCATTTTCTGCAATTTTAAGATTTTCTCTTGAGGCCTGCAGTAAGTTCCAGCGTAATACCTTGTTCCTTACAGGCAGGCTTAGAGAAAAAAAATAATGAGTTGGTGGATGAAGTGGAGAAGTTGAATTCAAAGAGGGTAATGAATCCTGAAGTTTAATTTTTATGTGCTTCTGTTGTTTCACTTGATCATGGGGGTGTATCATGCCATTGAGTTTTGTTGTGTGAGAAATATAGGAAAAGAATATTATTGAATTGTTGTTGTGTCTACATTATTACATTGAGACCCTATTTATAGAGCCTAGAATACAATCCTTTACCAAGTAGGATACTATTTAGTATTTCTATTTCTATTTCTATTCCTATTCCTATTCTAATAGGATTGTATAAACCTATTCCTATTCTTATAGGATTGTATAAACCTATTCCTATTCTAATAGGATTGTATAAACCTATTCATATTCTAACACTCCCCCTCAAGCTAGTGCATACAATTCATGTACCTAGCTTGTTACAAATGTAATTAACACGCGGACCGATGAGGGGCTTGGTGAGATGCAAGTTGATCACTCGACTTCACAAAATTGACAATCAATCTCAATGTGCTTGGTCTTCTCATGAAATACTGAATTTGATGCATAATGCCGATAAAATACAGAGTGATAAAATTACAGTGTTGGAACTTCCCAAACCAAGCTTGCAAAGACTGTTTCAGAGCATAGAGTGACTTACGTAATCAACATACAAGTCTACTAAACTCCCCCTGAGCAACAACATTAGGTGGTTGCTCCATATAGATTTCTTCACAATGCAGCGAACATTGTAAGTGCTCAAAATCTAGTATAAAGTACATGGTTCATGTTGGAATCAATAGACAATCGATATTAAACAAGTCACCGAAAAAACTGGCCAGAACATGCTCATATGCCGGAGTATTAGATTTGATGGCTAAAAGTGGTCACAATCTAAGAAATAAAATTATATGGGTAGGGTCGGAATGATGTCACAACCCAACTAGAAAATAGAAATAATATAGGATAGTTCGAATTGATGGAACGACCCTATTGAAAAAGAGAAATAATATGGGTAGGGTTGGAATGATGGCACAACCCTACGCAAATCAGATTTGAGGAGTCACCGGAAAGACGAATGGAACTATGCAAATCAAATCTGAGAAGTCACTGAAAAGACACATGATGCTATGCAACTCAGATATGACAAAATAGTTCGGAAAAATCCACGGTACTACACAAATTAAATATGAAAAGTAGTCCGGAGAGATGCACGGTGCTACGCAAATCAGATATGCAAAAAAAAAGGTAGTCAACGGAAGGATGTCACGGTGCTACACAAATTATATATGAAAAAGTAGTCACTGGAATGATGGCACAGTGCTACACAAAAAAGTAGACACCAGAATGATGGCACGGTGCTACAAAAATTAAATATGAAAAAGTAGTCACTGGAATGATGGCACGGTGCTACACAAATTAGATATAAGAAAGTAGTCACCGGAATGATGGCACGGTGCTACACAAATTAGATGTGAGAAAATAGTCACCAGATAGATACACGGTGACCCAACTTTTGCTAACATAATCATTGGCCAGACGGGCAGCATATATGGGTGCCACCCGCCGGCAGCGGAAGCTCTTTAATTCTCTACCAAGTTCGTAGAGGCTCTAATACCATGTGAGAAATATAGGAAAAGAATATTATTGAATTGTTGTTTTTACAGTATTACATTGAGACCCTATTTATAGACCCTAGAATACAATCCTTTACCAAGTAGGATACTATTTAGTATTCCTATTTCTATTTCTATTCCTATTCCTATTCTAATAGGATTGTATAAACCTATTCCTATTCTTATAGGATTGTATAAACCTATTCCTATTCTAATAGGATTGTATAAACCTATTCATATTCTAACATGTTGCATACCTTTTATCTTCATGTATTGTGGCAATATAGTGGTACTTCTCCTTGAGAATTTGCTTGGTTCAAAAACTTTCACTAGAATAACCAGTGTTATAAAAAGCGAGGAAAAGCGCGCTTAAAGCGCAAGGCAAGGTGAAGCGCAGCCCTTGCGCTTTTCTTCCCTGAAGCGAGGCGACATTCAAAAAGCGATCGCTTCTACAGTTGAAGCGAGAAGCGCAAGAAAAGAAAAATCGAGAAAAGGCGCGCTTAATTTGAAAAAGCGCTAATTAGGGTTTTTTTTTAAAAAAAATTGAAGGTTTTTTTTTAAATTTCTGAAATCTTCTTTCACGACTTCTCAATACCTCCTTTCGCGAATTCAAATATTTTCTTTGGACTGCTGCGAAGCTGTGACTGCTGTAAGTTCTCTTCTTCTCTGTGAGGCTGCGACTGCTCTGCGAATGTTTTTTTTTCTATTTTTGGTTGCTGCTGTGTTTTTTTCTATATTTTTTATTGCTGCGAGGCTGCCACTGCTGTAAGTTCTCTTCTTCTCTTCTTCTCTGTGAGGCTGACTGCTCTGCTACTGTTTTTTTTCTATTTTGTTGCTGCTGTGTTTTTTTCTATATTTTATTGCTGCTTTTTTTGTTTCAATTTCTGTTGCTGCTCTGTTTTTCAATCTCTATTGCTGCTCTGTTTTTCAATCTCTATTACTGCTCTGTTTTTTTCAATTTCTATTACTGCTTTGTTTTTTTTCCAATTCTATTACTGCTCTGTTTTTTTTTTATTTCTATACAGTGTGACTGTGATCAGTGATGCACGTATGCTGGTTGCTGCTCTTAATAGTCTTTATTTTTCTTACTTGGTTTATTTGTTGTTTTGTTACTAAGTTACACTTCTTTTTTGCTTGTAGTAACTAGTAAAGTTGTAACTAGTTTATTTAATATTTTTTATTTTTATACTAAATATCGCTTTACATAAAAAAAGTGCGCGCTTTGCTTCTTGCTCGCGAGCCCTCGTTGCTTTTTTCCGCTTTTCGCTTCCCAAAACACTGAGAATAACTTTAGCATGAATATCAGGTCAATTTGGAAAACAAAGTAAAAGAGATGGAGAAGGAAACAGAAAACAAGGTCCAGAAGGAGGTAATCTCTCTCCTATTTTAATACTAGTAACTTTGACAGGGAACTGTTCCTAATATCGACTGTACTGATACTTTTCGTTTTTGTTTCGTCCTTTGTTTCTCCTTATTTTTGTTTTTGGTTCCATGTGGGGAAAAGAAATAACTAGAAGCTAGCATGCTTTGTAGAGCAGGATTCATGAGATGGAATAGATTTGGTCTAATAACTTCATCCTTGCAGGTTAGCTTGGAGGAAAGAATAAGTCTGTTGGTGGATGAAGTGGAAAATTCGAATTCAACGATGGTAAAAAAATTAATTTCACTGCTATTCTTTCACTTTATAGTGGAGTTTTTTTCTTGCTTTTGACTTCAGTCTCATACCTGTCTACATTCATGCTGATAAGCAATTTATTTGTGTTCTCTTTGATAATTGTCCTGGTCAAAATAAAGACTGAGAATAACTTTGGCATGAATATCAGGTGAGCTTGGAGGAAAAAGTAAAAGAGACGGAGAAGGAAAGAGGGAACTGGGTCCAAAAGGAGGTAATTTCTTATATCTTAATGCGTGTAGTTTTGAGTGGGCTTTGTTGCTAACATCCTCTATTCTGAGACCAATGTATATTGTTTCAGTTGCGGTCAAGTAATAACAAGAATTTAGCAAGCTAGCTATTCTGGGTTGCATGCCCTTCTCCGGACCCATGCATAGCGGGAGCTTAGTGCTTTAGGCTGCCCTATTGAATCGAATCATGTTATGCATCTGTCAAGTTGCTATGGATATTTCACGAGTAGCGATATGATGGGCTTAATAGATAGGTGAACAATATGACCTGCTATGCATATGATTTAAGATGCTTGGCAATTTAGAGGAAACATATTCATAAAATATATCTGGCTTCAATTAAATGCTCATAGATATAATTGCTTAATAAAAACAGAACGGATACCAAAGGAATTGTTAAAAAAACAGTGAACAAAATTCAAGTCATCGTTTTGAATACTTGATGACATATAAAGTATGGCTTCTAGTAAGAAGAATTGTATTTTTTATTGATAATGAAGCCGTCAGTCTGTAAAGGGAGTAAAAGACAAAATAACATGCAAGAAGGAATCATGACTAGACAACTGATGACCTCAAAAGTGACAAAGAACACTTTGGAAATGCAATTTATGATGTTCATTCATGTGGGTGACATTCGAAATTACAACAACCATAGGGGTATTTTGCTACTAACCCACACTCCGGGAGTTCGAGAGAAGGTGGTGAAGATGAGGCTGAGGAGGGTGTGTCTATTACCGAGAACCAATTTGGATTCCTGCCGCGAAGGTCAACTACAGAAGCCATTCATCCCGTAAGTAGATTGATGGAGCAATATAGTGAGAGGAAGAGGGACTTACATATGATGTTCATTGACCTAGAAAAAGCATACAACAAAGTTCGTGGGGAGGTTCTTTTTTTTTTTTTAAAACCGCGGTGTCCGTTTTAAGCACCTCGACTAATTTCATAGGATACCTGCCACCTCCCACCAACAACAGATACTACGTAACTCTGTCCACCAAAGCTAAGACAGATGTAGTATTTTTTGTCTCCGTTGAGTGTTGAACCTAAGACCTTAGGGTTCTCAACCACTTCATTGATCATGTTTGGAGGCTATAAGTGTGCCTGTAACTTACATTAGGGTGATTAAGGACATGTATGAGGAGCCAAGAATCGAGTGAGGATAATTGGAGGAGACTCGAGCACTTTCCAGGCAATGATGGGGTTGCACCAGGGATCAACTCTTAGCCCATTTGTTTTTGCCTTGGTAATGGATGAACTGACGCGACATATCCAAAGATGCCATGGTATATATGTCACGCCCAAGCTTGGACGGGGCGGAAAAGCACAGTATGAACACCTGCTATACAAATGAATATCTATACATGAGGCAAATAATGAGGAACCGTACCTATGCAACACTGACCAACTGGCCATACTGATGTGATGGACAAATGAAACTATAATCATAGGTGACAATTTTACAATGTCTATGAAGCCTCTAATGGAATTCTTAACTGTACCTTATTAAATGGTTGGGACAGGGCCTCAACATACCCAACTATAACTATAAGAACATCTAAGTAGTACTAGGCACCTATTACCTCCAGGTGATAATGGAGCTCACCGATACTTTGCTACTTTGCTGAGTATGCAACAAGAGACTACTGCGGGATTCTACTAACCTGTATACCTGATCCTGCATTTCCATGAATAATAAGTAGACACATGAGGATGCTCAACGAATCAAAGAATAAGATGAGCAACTATAAACAACTGAACATCAGAACCCTTTTTGTCTAAAACTTTATCTTATGGATAACCTTATAAACTTAAGTAAAATGTATTTCGATTGTTGCTTAAAATGTTAACAAGTGGTAGATTTACACATGAGATATGCTATGTGTTTTATCCCTGTAAGTGATCAAATGATAGGCCTTTAAAGGCTACCTGTAACAATGAACAGATAAGCCTCTTAGGGAAATCTTTAGCACATGAACGATATGAATATTTAAAGTATAATATGAAGCTGTAACTTATAACGGAATATAACCAACCTTAGAAATTCTCATATAACATCGCTTGAGTTATTTCTTTAATATATAATATGTAGTAGTTTGCCTAGGTGATGTTCTACCTCTATCTGTAGTCCAAGTATACAAGTAATCACATGATGGCCTCCAAAGGTGATCTATGACACATGTAAGAGATATATTGCCAAATCACATAAGTTGCATGATGTTGATAAGTGTTTATCGCAATTTGCTGTAAGGTACATCTTCCCCTGGCTCCAATAAAGGGTCTGCCCGTAAGCTTGTAGGCCATATATTGTCTTAGTTAGGGAACCAGGGGAACCAGTGCATGACATTTCAGTTGACTACTATCTATCACATATGCCATAAAGGGCGGTCTGTCTCAATCCTGTGCACAAAATTCGCATCACTTCGTATGCGAAGTGGACCTATGAATACCCACCCATCGTTTTAGAGTAGGTCTTAATCATATATTTACAAAGCCTATAACAAATTAACAAGTGAGTTACCATCTTTATCTTTCACATAAGCAAGTGAGGATCTTTATGTTGCTCACAAGTAACATAATATATATTCTAGTCTATCAAGTACTTGGTTTAGCTTAAGAATCATATCACTATGTGATCTATTTAAGTGCAGGCCATATTGTAGCCAATTGTTTTCCTTTTAAACACGTGACAGATATACCAGAACCTTACCTCAAATTTGCTGGAACTTACAATCTCTTAACTTGACATCTTCAACACCAAACAGTTTTCTTCAAAACAAAACCTTAAGACAAGAAGAAAACACTTGAGAACAACATCTCACCAATATGGGCGGCGTAGGGAACTCTTTCTCTAAAGGCTGCCTCAAGCTTCTCAACATGTAACCACAAGTTCTCCCACTCCCTTACAAGTTAAAACTACGTGAAATACATACAAAATACTTACCTTAGGGGTTGTGAAAGAAGAAGAAAATTCAAGAGCCTTCTTTGGAGAGAAAGTCACAATCGAGATAGAGAGACTAATGAAATTTTCTTTGTGAGTAATATGATATTTGGTCTAAGTAAATAGATATATATCACCTTTTGGCAGATGGGTCTTGGGCTTGACCCAACGACCCGCCCCATATCCCTTTGGCCCAATTAATTTGGGTCTTTCATTGTTCAAGTAGGTGATGTACCTACTTGTTTTCTTTAGAGAAAATTATTTCAAGTGGGACCCTCACCATATGTTGTCACATGGGTTTGCCTAATAAAACAAGTGACACATTAGTTATCTTTAAGCACGTACGTCTCATAAGCAAGTAGGACGTTTAAGAAAGTAGCTCGAACAAGTAGGACGTCTAAACAAGTAGGTTACTTTGTCCTGCATTTATTTTGCTTTCCAAAGCTTAATCCCTTCAACTAGTCCTTCACTTTTTGTACACTTGAACACTTGAACACTTAGACTTTAGGCTCAATTGTAATCACCTTTTTCCAAGCTCAAATAATCTTGTTGACGTTGACTTAGTTGTGAACATGAGAGTCAAACATAAATGGAAATTTTGCAAACAATGTCTTCTTCAAACTTGCATAATTCTTGATATAGAACTTGGATGGACGAGCGATTTGTTTTTTTTTTAAACTAGACTCAAAGACCTTTAATTTGATTGGTTAGCTCTCCATCTATTGGGAGATCTGCTTGTTTAAAGCAAACAATATGCTGGATCACTTGAAGTAGTGACCCTCCACAGGGGATCCTTTGACTTGAACTTTTGTTTGAAGGCTTCCCTTGGGCTAAAACCTTGGGTTAACACTTCAACAACCTTTATATATATGTTACTTAACATAATTATCAATTTGTATCCTTAATCTCTCGGTTTCATACCAATCCTTTGCCATTTGACTAGTTGCATGTTAACATAGATGTACGAGGTATTACAATATGCTTTTTGCAGTTGACATAGTATTGCTTGATGAGACATGCGACAAAGTTAATGATATGCTAGAGGTTCAGAGACAGACCCTTGAAGCCTAAAGGGTTCAAGTTGAGGACTAAGACAAAGTACTTAGAGTGCAAGTTTACTGATGAACTCACGTGGTAGATGTGGAGGTGAGGATTGATACTCAAGTTATCTCCAAGTAAGGAAGTTTCAAGTATCTTGAGTTCGTAATTCAAGGAATTAAGGAGATTGATGATGATGTTACATATCGTGTTGGAGCTGATGAAATGGAGGCTCGTATTTAGTAGCTTATGTGTTAAGAGTGTGTCACCAAAGACTTAAAGGTATGTTTTATAAAGTGGTCCTCGACCAGCTATGTTTGGGATGGAGTGTTGGTCGGTCAAGAACTCGCACGTCTAAAAGATGAAAGTAGCGGAAATGAGGATGCTGCGATGAAAAAGTATGTAATATAAAGTGATTGTTAGACCAACTATGTTTGGGACCGAGTGTTGGTCGGTCAAGAAGTCGCACGTCTAGAAGATGAAAGTAGTGGAAATGAGGATGTTGCAATGAATGTGTGGACATACTAGGAGCGAAGATATTTTGGATAAGGTGGGAGTGATCTCCGTGGTAGACAAGTTGAGGGAGGGAGGCGAGATTGGGATGGTTCGGGCATGTGAGAGGAAATGCACAGATGCCAGTGAGGAGGAGTTAGAGGTTGGCTTGGTCGGTATTAAGAGAGGTAGGCCAAAGTAGGGTGGAAATTTAGTAAGTAATTGAGCGTTGTCAAGTTTCCTCTATCAGTATTGTTATTACTACCCTCCTATTTTATTACATGTTGTTTCCTTTGCTTCAGTTACCGTACTGTTTGTTGTTGTTACTGTTCTGTTCTCCTTTGTTTTTAGCATGACTTCTTCACTACTGTAGTTCCACATCATACTTGATTTTGATATACTTTACTTGAGCTGAGGATCTATTGGAAAAAACATCTACCTTCACAAGGTAGGATAAAGCTACATAACCCTACCAGACCCACTTGTGGGATTGCATTGGGTATGTTGTTGTTGTTAATGTTCATGCATGTGGATCTTGCTGGATGATGACAGGAAACTTCTGTATTTCCATCCTAACAGATTTGAAAAAGTCATTTTTGCTATCCAACTTGTACTTTTCTTGATTTCCATCAAGTGACATTTTTTGTTTAACTGTACCAAGCCAACAACAGCAACAACAACATACCTAGTGAAATTCCACAAGTGGAGTCTGGAAAGGATATAGTGTACGCAGACCTTACCACTACCCTATGGAGGTAGGGAGGGTTGTTTCCGAAAGACCCTCGGCTCAAGTGCAACACATTTGAGTACTAAGAAGAAGAAAACAGTGTAGAACGGTACAAGAACAACAAACAAGTCATGTTCTGTATATTTGAACCGAAATGTCATTGGGATGTGCTATTAAGATTAGAAGCTGAGTTCTTGATGCCATTTAATGAAATTCATTTACTTAATAAAAAAAAAGATGAAAAACTGAGATAATGAAAAGCTGAATGGCAGTATATTTGAACCAAAATGTCACTGGGATGTGCTAAGATGAGAAGTTGAGTTCTTGATGCCATTTAATGAAATTCTCTTACTTCATCATGAAAATCTAAGATAATTAAAAGGTGAATGGCAGTAAAATTTTCCTTGTTGAAAACCTGTGGTATTGATCTATCTGGAATCTGGATACTGAGTTTTCTTTAATACGGCTGTGGGTAATAAGGTGGTACCTGAGAGTAAACGTGCCTTGAAGTATATTGCATATCAGTGACTTCAAGCACAACCACTTTGTAAGTTTGAAGTAAATTGCACAGCTACTTGCCAGTGAAAGCAAGGGGTTTGCCTTCGGGGTGGCCCAGTGGTTTGGGCTTGGGACTTCCATGCTGGAGGTCTCAAGTTCGAAACCCCTTTCCAGCGAAAGCAAGGGGTTTGCCTTCTGGGTCGAGCTCGTTGCATCGGGCTTGCCTAGTGCGGGTTACCTCTCCTATGTGGTTTGCGAGCTATTGCATAGGAGCGGGGGTTTTACCTTGTGCGCACCCAAAGGGTAGCGGCTGCGGGTTTCCCTTGTCATAAAAAAAATAAAATTGCACAGCCACTTGGACTTTTCTGGGCATGCACACTGAGCTTAGTAGGCTCTTAGCACTTCTAATCAAGTAGAAAGAAAGAGAATAGTTTACTTGTTTGAGCTGCATGGATAAATCTGTTTGATTTTCCTTTGCTAAATTATTTATAAGTCAATTGTTGGAGATGATCAATGCATTGCTCTTTTTTCATACTATGCCTCAATCCCAAACAAGTTGGGGTCGAGTGTCAACTATATGACTCCCCACTTTCATTTAAGCTCAAAATTATATCATCATCATACTCAATTAAAAATGTGGAAAATAAGTTAAATTTGCATATAAATATGATAGAAAAAAACTACAAGAATAATAACAACAACAATCTCTAACAAGTCAAAAATCTATCCTCAACTAGTAGCTATCACCTATATGGATCTTTTTTTCCCCACTGTGCCCTATCTTTAGCTAGGTCTGCATTGATACCCGTTTCTCAAAATAAAAAGAAATAAATAACAGGGCACATAACCTAATTGTTAGTTTTATCTATTAAGTGACTAGTTGTTGTCAAATGCTTCAGTAAGTTCAAGCCGTAGTCTCTTCTTGTTTTTGCAGAAGTCATTCAGAGAAATAATTTCCAGCCTAAGTGGTGATAATGCACTTTTAGAGACGCAGGTATGCAGTCCCAGCGACAAAAATGTATCATGTTTTTCTGGACTGAACTTTTCTCATCAAACTGTTATCAACCTGCATATTTGGCTTTTAGTGTCTATAATATAATGTGTTCTTGGTTTGCTAACATAGCCAATTGCAGGTGTTTCATAAAAGAACATGACAAATAAATGGTTTCTAGCGGACATGGCCTCCTTTAAGAATTCAAGTATACTGAGAAGAGTGTTCTTCTTTGTCCACATTGGAATTTTGGTTTGAAAAGTTCGGCAATCATATCAGGGTGTAACTCTCTTAATGGATACAAATTGTGATGTTAGTTTTCAAAGAATTGTCGACATGTTTTGTTTTACTTGACCAAATGTGTATCTTTACACATAGAAGGCATTGGGAGTTGTAGTTGGGCATCTACGTTTTTTGTTTTAAGCTTTGCTTTTCCTGATGTTGTATCCTGATTTTTGACATCTTCTCCTTATTATGGCTGTTGATGTCAAAACCCATAGAAAAATTGACAATCATTGCTTCCGTTAATTCCTAACATGGAAATTAAAATCAAAGCCTGGCAGGTGAAGGAGTTCGAAGAGTTGAGGACCAATATGTTACAAGAAAATCAGTTACTGAAAGCAAATATACAAGTACTGCAGACACAAGTCTATAATCTCGAGAAGAGTGCCAGACCTCCTTGTTTACCAATTGGACATGAAATGGTCAGTTGTTATTTCTCTCTTGCAGATTAACCTGGTCCTATATTCTGTTTTCATTCATTTCTATTTCCATGAGTGATAGAAAGTAGCACACTATTGATTTGGCTGGCCAACCTCATACCACATCATGACTTGTATGAAGATTGAGATTATAGTTAAACATGTTGAGCTTTAAAATATTTTTATTAAAAAGAGATCATTATTGATAACATAAGACTGTAGTTTACTTGATATGTCATAAATGACTTTGTTGTGCTGAGAGTGTCATGAGCTACAGGTGATAGGGAGGGCAATGTGAGCTAGAGACTAGAGTGCTATGAGCTAAGGCTAACAATATGGGGTTTAGATAATTAAAAAACGAGTAGCAAAACATAACAAACAATGGAAGAACCAGTTCCTGAGCATGATCACAACAAAGAACTGCTATCAAGAAGTGCATTACAAATATGAAGGAACCAGGTCCTTCATAGTGGACTGGAAGACACTGTTGATCAAAACCAACGCGGATTCCAAGTGCGTAGAAGGAATCCTTGAGGAATTGGGATTGCGAAACAAGGAGCAAGAAAAATATGGAAACATTGCCATATTTACCATCTAATAGATGTTTTACATCCGGATATTGTGTTTTAATAGGAGGTTTATTGGTGTCATGGAGCAAGAAACAAAGCGGTTGCTCGATCTAGTGCAGAAGCAGACGATCAAGCAATGACTATAGCAACTTGTTCGCTAGTTTGGATTAAATAGTTGCTCATAGGACTAAAATTTGGAGAAATCAGTCAGATGGAATTTGTGTGATAACCAAGAGGCCTTTCATATAGTATCAAATTTGGTATTTCATGAGAGGACTATGCACATTGAGATTGATTCTCACTGTCGATGAAAAGATACTCTCCAGTGATGTTACAAAATTTGTGAAGTGAAGTGATCAGCTTGCATATATTTTCACCAAGCCCCTCACTAGTCCTATGTCTATAACAAGCTCGGTAAATATGACTTGTATGCACCAGCTTGAGGAGAAGTGTAAGAATAGGAATATGAATATGGATACGATTTTTATATAATATCCTAGGTAGAAAATAATTGTAATGTAGTGTATATAAATAGGGCTCATAGTAAAAATGTAGATGTACAATTCAATAATAATTTTCCTCTTATAATTCTCACAACATATAAATCAATACAATTTAAAATGGCACTTAATGTATTAGGTGGTCTTTTCTGTCATGAAACACATTTAATATGTTGACTGTAGTCACTCCCAGCATGTATTTTAAAGTGCTGAAAGCATTCTAGTCACACAACAAGTTCACTGTCAATTTGGGGTATAACCAAAATAAATTTAAATGTATGGACAATATATATTGACGATTGATATAGACTTACAGCACATTGTTGCAAATTGACATACCATAACCTATTTTTGCTTTCTCTTGATAAAGAATACTCCTGAAAATGGGGATCTGAATTCTGAAGTAGTTGCTACTCAAGCATTGGTGGACAAACTGATTGATGAAAATGCGGAGCTTGTGGAGAAGGTTTCAGCTTATTATTCTCTTATTGCTAGAATTTTAGATATTATGATATACTGTTCGGGATTGGTAATCAGTAATTTCTTATATTAGGTGAAAAATTTATATGTGAAGCTTGAACGAAGAGGTCCACCAATGGAGGTATCTTCATATTTAGGTGCTGATGTAATTACCACAAGCTCTGAGGCAGCTCGCATTGCCAATGAATCAGCCCTTGGGTCACACAAGATTCCTGGAGCCGTTCACGAGCATGAACTTGACCATACTACAGAGCCAAAATCTCAACCCAGTGAAGCAGTATTGCAGTCAAGTGAAAGGCTGCAATCTCTGAAAGACACCATTGACAAAGCTGTGAGTGATGATGAGCATGTGAGTAAGATAGATAGCAGAATTGCTGTAAATTCATCAGAAATCGAGTCTGATGAAATCGTGCAGATCCCTTTAGATGAGAATGAAGTTCAGTCAGCAGATTTAGAAGTCACAAGTGTGGATCAGGATCAGTATGAGGAAGAGGTTCCCCTCACCAATGCACCGTTAATTGGTGCTCCATTCCGTTTGATATCCTTTTTTGCTAGATACGTGAGTGGTGCTGATTTGGTTAATAAGAACTCGGCAACCTCAAACCGATAACCTGCTAACAGCCTGCAGCTGTAAGAAGTTAGATTTTATACAGCAAAAGGAGGATGACACCAAAGATTAAACATAGTCACATCTTAAGTTGAATGATATACTTATTATAGTACTAGGCTGGATGCTGCCCCCTTTTTTGTACCAAATTCATTATTATAGGGGTATTAGTTGTTAAAGATAAAAATATTGATTTAGGCCATTCGTACACCTGCCTGAAAATTTGGTGACGTAAGAACAAATGTTATGCTAGCGATGAGAGTTGCTGTAGGCTAATTTTGCCAAATGGATTTTGTGTTTCTTTAAACTTCATTTGGATATTTTGCACTACTAGCGCTTGTGGTTTGTGGCGTACTCGTAGCATACCCAAGTTCCAACATAGGTAGCACGTGGATGGTGTAGTTATAATTCACCCATAAATAGGCGTGTTGTCCGTTTTGACGTGTAATTTTAGAGTGTGTCCCTTTTGATATTTAGGATTCAAAAAGTATCCATTTTAAAATGGCTTAAAACTTAAATAGAAGAATATGACCTACAAAGATTGTGTTAAATACTACTTCCTTCATTCCATATTAACTTAAGCTTTGAGGTGTTTCACACCCTTTAAGAAAAGTAGGTTAGAACATAAATTGAACATAATTTTCCATTTTTACTCTTATTAATTATTGTCAAAAATAACTAAACATTAATTATAATAACTAACTCCAATACTAACTTAAAAGGGTAAATTTGGAAGAATATTTTAAAAATAGTCTTGAAGATTGAAAACTTAAATTAATTTAAAAAATAAAAAATAATTCAAAGCTTAAGTTAATATGGAATGGAGGAAGCAATGATCTTCAAAAAAAGGGATATGTTACACAAAAACAATCCAATGTTTGTCTTTCTAAGGATTTATTTTCCTTGTCGTAGTTCATATTCAGGTCTTGACATAAAGATCTCCTGTGAAATGGGTGAAACAAAATAACATTTTTTAATGGACCATATGACTGACCACACCAGTATGTAGTAAACAGAGCCAACTGCAACGATGCAAGTGTATGTATATATATGCATGAACTCCCTTGAAAGTTAAATTATAATAATATCTCCAACTTAAAACATTCAATTTAGTATATCTTTAATATCTAAAATTATATAATACTACTTATTTATACATCCAATTTAATATATCTTTTATATCTAAAATTATATAATACTTATTTATACATCCAATTTAGTATATCTTCTATATCTAAAATTATATAATACTTATATATATACTAGATACGTGAGCCCGTGCCAGCACGGGCTCAACATATATTATTTATTTTTTCGTAATTTATGTGGCACAAATAAAATTTGGAGAGTTACTCATTTTTTTAATATATATTTTATAAAAAAAAATTAAGTGGTTAGTTATTGTGACTTATAAAATTGACATAATTTTTAAATAATATGTTATTCACTATGCCTCAATTTATGTAGCACGGATAAAATTTGAAGTTGTCTTATTTGTGGCACTTTTAATTTTTTAAATTCAATGACATATGTTCTTTTCTACTAATAATATTAATTATAAATAAAAAATGATTTACACATAAAAAGATGGAGAAATAAAATAATTAAACGGATTACTTACTAAGTAGTACCTATTTGGTATGTTTTTTTATAGTAAAAATTTGCTTATGCAAATAAGGTTTTCTTAAATAATAATAATAATAATAATAATAATAATAATAATAATAATCATCATCATCATCATAATCATCATCATCATAACATTAATAATTAACGGTATAAAACAAAATATTTTCGATGACATTTAAAAATTAAATTTCTTTTATGTTACAGAGAAGATGGAATAACTAAAATATGAAATTTATGTAATACGAAATATTCTTTTTTAATTAACACTAAATAAGATAAATGATGAAACATACATTTTAATTAATGAGAACACATTAAAAAAAAAAGAGAGGATTAAATTGGGCCCCGCCAAAAAGCAATAAATGAGTAAATTGGCTGAACTAAAAATTCAGGAATAAAAAGAGTTGTGGCCCGGGTTCGAACCTGCGACCTTTCAATTGGAAAGGGTTGCTGTAACCAGAAGGCAAAGCAGCCAAATTTGAGGAGAATCACACAGCTGGAGCACATATTGATGACTAGTTGTGTGCTTCTAGCATCTTATACTATGCATATACACACTAGATATGCGGTGCCCGTGCAAGCCACGGGCCTATAACTGTTATTATTCTTTTTACTAGTGTACTTGACCGCGCTTCGCGCGGTTATGAAAAGAATTAAAATAAAGTTACATACTAATATCAATAATTACTTTAATAAAAGAATTTTTTTATTAATCACATAATTTCATAGAAGAGAAGCTATGAAAAATATTAAGTTAAATATGAAATTCATTAAGAAATCAATATATGTGAACTTCGGAAAGTTAAACATTAAAAATAAATTTCATAGAGAAAAAGAGAAAGTAATATTAGAACTACTGAAATGTAAACTTGAGATGTGATCATTTTTTTCTTTTTAATTTGGGATCTTTTTTAGTATAATTTATATATATTTATGTAAACTTGAAATCTGGTCGTTCTTTTCTGCTTCTTTGTAATCTTTTTAATTATATTCTTAGTATAATTTTTTGCCAATGTGTAACTCAGATTGCCATTAATAGTTATTATTCATGACTATATCGTTAGCCTACACTATTTTTAATTATTATCCACAATTACTATTACTTGTCGTCGTCATCACCCAATCATCACATGTTTTAATTTATTTTTATTGTACAATATTAGATTAATTTAATATTTGATTAATAACTTTTTAATAATTAAATTTTAAATAATTTTTTTTACATATTTAAATGATGAAAAATAACAATCTTAATTAGTTAGATTCCATATGTTAATATATAATTATTTTAGTTAGGTTTAGATATCCAATTATTTTTGGGACAACTTATATTGGGAAAACAAAAAAATGTAAAATTTAAAAATAAACATAAAAGAGAACAAAAGAGAGAATTAACTACGCAAAAAAAAAATCAAAAAAATGACACATACAAATTCCTATTTCTTTTAATTTTGCTTGGCTTAAACACAAAAATATTAAAAAGTATATTTCACATTTTAAATAATTATTACATTCAATATAATAAATTCCTAAGAATAAAGAGTCACAATAATTAAGAGGATTAAGAATGTGGCTTTGGACTTGTTTGTAACATAATAGGAGTAATATTTGTATATTATTACACTACTAAAGAACATTAGAAAATGAAAAGACAATCAAATTAGAGTTATTGAGACAAATATTTTATTATAAGTAAATAGAAAGTAAGGAAACCAACTATATTTTTAAAATTATAAATTAATCACAATTTTAAAATAACTTGAGAACTCCTAGAAAACAACAAATATGAAAAATATAAATACTGCAACTTGACTTATTAATAAACAACTTGAAATCTCTCATAAAACAACAAAAATGAAAAATTTAAAGATTGCAATTTTACACATTAATAAATAATTTATTTTTAATAAAACAAACTGTATTTTCAAAATTATAAATTAACTTTACATTCTCATGTTTTATCATTTTTGTTAATAAAAATTGCTCCACCGGACTATGGAAGTATATGCACGCATTTCTTTAAGTAGCATATCGATATTCATTTACTCATTTCCTGCTTCTATGTTTTAAAATATTATACCCCACAAACACAATAAACTAATATTATCAACAAAAAAGTGGGAGATGAATTTACCTGAACAAACAATTTTTTTTGAAGAGTGTTATCATTATAATATAATCAAATTATCTAAGAATTACATAGAGGTCTAAAGAGAATAAATTAAATATTTTTTTAAAAAAAAACTCAGGATTTATACCTTCACAAACACAAACAAATAATATTAAATGTATGATTTCAACAAAGAAAGAGTTGTAATTATATTAGACATATCAAATTATTTTACCTAGTAAAATCAAATTATGCAAGAATGTCTAACCATTTTCATTATAGATATATCTCCTATAATCTGCAAAATATGACTAAATAAGTTAAAAAATTATCTAGCAAAAGAAGAAAAAGATAAAGAATAAGGAGAAAATTGCATTTAATCATAAATCCTCCTACACATATAATCATTTTTGACAAAACATAAATAATTCAAAAGGAAATAATATAATAGAAACATTACTTCTTAAGCACCTAAAAAAAATAAAGAATAATCAATATATATAGCTCAAAATCCATTAATCTCCATCTGTGGATGATTTCATTTCATCCTATATACAAGAGTCAAGAAAAATAATAACAAATAGATAATTAGTCCTAAAATGAATCTCAAAGATAACAAAACAAAATAATTTATCTAGAAGAAACAAAAATATGCTTTGAGATATTAGCCCTACTTGCTAATTAAAAGTAATATATGAAATCATATTTGGAAAAGATAATGCACCTCAAAGCTTACAAATATTGTAACATGTTTGCCACTAATTCACTAACCAAAGATGACTACAAAATAACACACAATTTTAGTGTGATTTTATAGTGTTAATATAACCTTCCACATTAAATAATTAGAGGTTATGAATATGAAAGACTTGAGAGGTTATAAATATGAAAAGTTTGGGAGTTATGAATATTATTAATACTAATTTAGAGGTATAAGTTAAGAAGATGATTTTTCAAGAAAAAATAATTGAAAGAAATAAGAAAAAATATCAAAAATAAAAATAAAAATAATAAATATGAATGGAGGTCATAGAGAGGTGCCACATCACCTTCTCTATGTTCCTCCTTTATATATATATATATAGATTATGAGTACTTCACAAGATTATTCAATATGAAAATACTAAAAGAGAAAGCATAAGTATCATGTTAACAACATATTAACACTTCACAATATTTACTTTGATTGAGGAACAAAGTTTACATAAATATTCAAATGAATATGAAATGTCCTCCAAATGAAGAGTTGTTTGTAATAATTCCAAAACAAATTTCAACTTTCAAATCTCTAGAGATGATGATATTTTCCTCAAGCTCTGAGAGATCCATCTTTCATTCAACCTGGTTGGGGGCGTATAAGTAAGACACTTTCGAACATCCAAAAATTTCCACAAGCTCTAAAAGATGTATCTTTCATCCAACCTGTCTGGAAATTTTCACAAGCTCACACTTATTATAAAAGAAGAGAAATATAAATA
The DNA here is from genome assembly GCF_900185275.1 of Solanum verrucosum. Lineage (NCBI taxonomy): Eukaryota > Viridiplantae > Streptophyta > Magnoliopsida > Solanales > Solanaceae > Solanum > Solanum verrucosum. The sequence goes on from NW_026020370.1 coordinate 2,105,655, forward strand.
TAAGTAGAACAAACATGGAGAAAATGCTTTCATAATAATCATTTAATACCTATATAGGAACCGAATCCTAGAAGCTACCCGATATAATTATATTACCACCTGAGAGCATACCTTTACAAAGCACAATTGAGAAGTCGAGATCCTTCACCTTTTCTATTTCTCCTTCAGCTCTAAGAAAAGCAGAACGACAACAAATTTTGAATGATAAGTGGAAGTCCTAAGTAAGTTACTTATTTTTAAAAAAATAGTAAAAGACCAAAATTAGTTTTTTGATAATAGTCATAATACAAAATGCTTCTATAATAATCATTAAAGCAGACAAAGCACTTAGTAGAATAGACAAAGTTATAGTAAGTCTAGAAAGGAAGAAAACACAGTAGAAAAGATTGCAGGAACTTTTAAAGGAACATAGGAACAATCCACAACTTCATCCATAAGCAAAACTTGGTTTTTCATGTGCACCAGAAACGCGGGATGATATTTCAATTAGAGTAGGTTCCAATTATGTACCTGAAAAAGTGGTGAGGTTCAGTAAACTTAAATTCATGAATTCCTCACAATCTCTGTACAAATAAATGAAGGCGAGATTACAATAATAACTATGTGTTATTCCTAAATAAGTTATAATTGAGAAAAAAATATACCTTGTGTGAGGAGAGCAACTACACTAAGCTATGAACAAATATTTATATGTGATCTTCTAATTTCCAAAAGTGAAAGAGGAGCTTTATATTTAACAATTTTTTGCAGGTAAAATGAGTGAAGTTATCTCAGACAATTACTTTTTTCTGTGTTCAGCTCTGTCTGCAGCCCTATTTAAATTCATATGTTATGTAATAAACATAACTTTGGGTAAGGTTTGTGTAAACTTTACCCTCTGCAAATCTCACCTATATGTATTGTTATTGTTATAGTGAGCAGAATTATGTTCAATTTATTTATGAGGGTAATTAAGCATCTAATTTGATAGAATAAAAATAAATCTCCTCCTTTATTAAAATTGGAGATACACAATCTCTACTGGAGAATTTTACTCCAAGTAAGTTAAGGAAAATAGATTGGAAATAAGAACAACAACCATCATATAGATACACAATAACAAATAAATAAAAATCAAATGACAATTGTATATATGCATATGTACATATGTATATATAGAATTTTCTAAGTTTTCTATTCTTCTTCATAAAACACCAATTTAGTATATCTTCTATATTTTATCTTATATTTATTTATATTGTATTATATGAAAAGCAGACACATTTTCACATACCTTTTCATACTACTCTTTGTTGATTATAAATAAATGACTTTTTCAAAGATTTGTGATTTTTCTGAAAGATTGTTCTTATTCTTCTTAAAATAGCCAATTTAGTATATCTTCTAAATTTTATATTATATTATATTATATTTATATAATTTTACATTATATTAAAAGCAAACACCATTTCATATTGAAGGGTCGTGACTTTTTCAAAGGGTTATGACTTTTTGATGAGTTGTGAGTTGTGACCTTTTCTAAAGTAGTAACTTTTTAGAAGGATTCTAAATTTTTCAACGAGTTGTGACTTTTTCAATGAGTTGTGACATTTTCTAAGAAGAGTTGTGGCTTTTTTTTGTAAGGCTGTGACTTTTCTGATAAGACACAAAAAATACATTTTTATACTACCTTTGTTGACTATAAATAAAGGGGTTTCCTCACATTTTTTCAAGTATGAATTTTCTATGTTTTTTATTCTTCTTCTTGTTAAAACACTCAATTTAGTATATTTTATATTATGTTATATTATATTATATTATACAATATTTAATAATAATAATAATAATATAACGAAACTAGGATCTCAGAAGACGGGCGGTAGTCCGCACGGTCATCTTCAATCTAGCTTGTTAGCATCCGAATTCAAGGAATAAATCTGAATCGAAATATATACAAATTTTTATATAGTTTTATGACTATATGGAGGGATCTAGTCCTTTTACCTGGGCAAAGGGTCTGTCAAGATTCAAATACGTATTGTTATTGAGCCCATGTGTCTAGTAGTTCTAATCGGGTTTAGAGCGCCCTTTTTCAACTCATTAACGGGCTTTGGACCGCGGTTGGCTAGACGGAGTAACTAAGACAAAGCCAATAACGTATTGCATCAAGTCTGACTGTACCACCATCTCAGAACCAAGTCAAGAAACCATATGAAAATTTATTTATATTTAGTTAAAGTCTAGATCTTTCATGGTAGATTTAAAAGTGAAGTTAGATATCCGACATAGATATGAATATTTTAGCCGGACATAGTCACGGCTCTAGATCAGAGAAAGAGAAGAAGATAAAAGAAAGGAAGAATTAAAGTACCTTCTAGTCGTGGCCAACACCAATGCCTATGAGAACTATACACTTTATTGACAACTCTGGTAAGTATCCGGTGAACTTACAAATTACAAAAGAGAAACTAAGAGAGAGAGAGAGAGAGTTATTTCGAACCTGCCTCTCTATCTAAAAACTAAACTTATTTATAGAAGAAAAACGAATCTACGAACAATAAATGAACAGTAAATGTGGGTCCCTTATAAATGAATCCCTATGTACAGTAACAGTTTATCTATTGTTGATCAACAGTGTATTTACTGTTGATAGTGGCTTTTGCTGTAGTGATAAGCTACATCTTGTCTTGTTTCTTCAATTCGCAGAGGAAATCTTCCACCTTTTGCAGAGTATCTTCTGAGATAAGTTTGTTTGACTCACATGGTTGAGCCTCTTGAATATCTTCGGGGGCGATGTCCTCACTAGTTTCACTCCTCATGGACGTGTCTGATTTCTCATATTGAGTTATGTTGAGGAGTAGATTCCTTCTTACTTCTTCGAGATAATCATTAATCATCTCTTCTTTATTTCCGTCTTGGATGAAAATTTTGCGGGCAATATGCCTTACCGAGCTATCTTGAATTACTCCCTTCTGAGGGGTGATGCAATATTCTTGGACCCTTTTTTCAATTAGATCCAACAGTTCTTGTCCATATAAAGACTTGGTTTTGGGATCTCTTTTCATTAATTTGTCTCAGAAATTATTATAAAAAGTTCTATATAAACAAGGAATTTGCTCCTCGGTAAAACCCACTTGTGGAGTCCATTTATGAATCCAAGAAATCAAAAATTCAATGAAGAAATATATTTGTTCAATTTTTTTGATGTAAGAGATATGATCTGTGTGATATTAAGCGTTAAGATCGGGTGAAACTTTAACCCATTCTTTGTATAACTTAAGAAATGGATCTGGTAGAATTTTAATCGTTGGATTGTGGTACGACCACCAGTTTAAAAACCAATTAGGGATTGGTTCTGCGAATATATTCGCACAATTTTTTATAAACCATGTGATAACAGCAAGGTTAAGGGAGATCACAAATAGAGAATTGAATATTAGAATACGGAAGCACAAAGAAAAGAAACAAAAAAAACTAACTAAAGATATGGGAAATTCGAAGGAAAGATCCACGAATTTCCAAGGATTAGATGTTCTAAGGCCTTGAAAAGATCCAAGTAACAACGTATAGATTTATGGAAGAAATCTAACGCCTTTACTTGAGAAAACGAATCAAAACGATAGATTCGGATCTTGACCGCTTTATGAGTAACTAAAGACAATAATTAGTATGTAGAAACTAATCACCTTCTAAAGAATACCAAAAAGAAACCAAAGATATCACAAGAAGAAGTTACTTTATACCTTAAACTATGAATAGTAAAGGTTTAAAGATAAATTCTGAAAGAACAAGTCACAAAGGTTCAAAGAACTCTCTCAAATATTATTAATATCAATGTAAATTGTCTTTAATGAATGAAAAGGACTCCTATATATAGGAGAAGGGGAAAAAAACGTCCAAGGACCCTAGAAAGACAATTACAAAGAATCCTACTCTAGAAAGGAAATAAAGTAACCTAACTAGGAACAAATTTAGTACTTCTAGGAAAGCATTAAATGGTACTTAGGAGACCATAAATAGACTAAGGAAAATATTAATAACCTATATATAAATAAATAAATAAATAAGGTAAATCCCAACTAGGAAAAGAATCTTGACAATCTTGAAAAGTTTGACTAGTCTTCTCTCAAAACTTGGGCAGAAAGCAACTCTTGTTGTGGCTGATTCTTGGACTCTTCTTGACCTTATTTGCACGAAAATGGCCCTTAAAATTCCTCATCTTGGGCTTGAATTTGGGCCACCAAATAATTGTAGCATTTGGACAATTCCTCTCCCTTGGGCTTGAGCTCTTCTTCCCCAATAAGACACCTTTGGATCAGTGATTGAAGCCCATTGAGCTTATCATTGAACTCCTTGGTTTGAGATCTTGTTATATTCTCCTTTCCTTGTTTGTAAGCAATTACATAAGGAAAAGTTTCAATAAACTCTACCCATTTAGCATGCCTACGACTAAGTTTACCTTGGCTCTTCAAGTATTTTAATGACTCATGATCAGTCTTGACCACAAATTCTCGAGGCCACAAGTAGTGCTGCCATGTAGCTAACGCCCTCACCAAGGCATATAACTCTTTATCATAAGTTGAGTAGTTCAATGTTGCTCCACTTAGCTTTTCACTAAAGTAGGCAATTGGCTTGGAGTCTTGCATCAAAACTGCACCTATGCCCTTACCAGAGGCATCACACTCAACTTCAAAAGACTTAGAAAAATCAGGCAATTGCAAAAGAGGAGCAGAACACAATTTATCCTTCAGCAAGTTAAATGCATCATCTTGTTCCTTTCCCCATGTAAAAACCTTATCTTTTTAATAACTTCAGTTAAAGGAGCAGCGATGGTGCTAAAGTCTCGCACAAACCTCCTATAAAAACTAGCAAGTCCATGAAAGCTCCTAACTTCAGTTACACTTTTAGGTTTAGGCCATTCTGTTATTGCCTTGATTTTCTCATCATCTACTTCAACTCCCTTAGAACTGACCACAAAACCTAAGAAAACCACACGATCCACACAGAAAGTACACTTTTTGAGATTAGCAAATAAGCGCTGATTTCTAAGAACTTCAAAAACTTGTTTTAAGTGCTCTAGGTGTTCATCCAGATTTTGAGAAAAGATCAAGATGTCATCAAAATACACCACAATAAATTTTCCATGGAAATCTTTAAAAACATGATTCATTAGTCTCATAAAAGTGCTTGGTGCATTAGTCAAGCCAAAGGGCATAACTAACCACTCATAAAGTCCATATTTGGTCTTAAAAGCAGTTTTCCATTCATCTCCAGGATTCATACGAATCTGATGGTAACCACTCTTTAGATCAATTTTAGAAAAGATTTTGGAACCATACAGTTGGTCCAACATGTCATCAAGACGAGGGATAGGATGGCGATACTTTACCGTTATCTTGTTGATGGCTCGACAATCTACACACATCCTCCATGTTCCATCCTTTTTGGGGACCAATAGAACTGGAACAGAGCATGGGCTCATACTCTCTCGAACAAATCCCTTTTCAAGCAATTCTTCAAATTGCCTTTGTAATTCTTTGGTCTCTTCAGGATTGCTCCTATAGGCAGGCCTATTAGGAAGTTGAGACCCAGACACAAAGTCTATTTGGTGCTCAATCCCTCTCAAAGGTGGCAATCCCTTTGGAGTGTCATCAGGAAAAACATCTTCAAAATTCTGCAAAAGATAAGAAACACTATTTGGCAAAGAAGGAGTTAGTTGTTCAAAATTAATCAATACTTCTTTGTAAGTAAGTAGTATTATGGGCAGTCCCTCTCTCCTAGCATTCAAACACTCTTTGGCTTTTATATAAAGGCTCTCATTTTTCTTTTCCTTTGCCTCTTTCCTCTCACCAAAACATTTTATTTTTTTACTCACACCCTCTTTTACCTCTTTACTTAGATCGCTTCCCTCTCTCTCTTTCTCTCGGCCATCTCTCTTTTTTTCTATCTCTTGGCCTTTTTCTTTTCCCTTAAGCTCACTTTTTACCTCTCCCTTTTGTTTTCCCATTGTTTCCCTCAATCGTTTTTTATCTTCAAACACTTGAGAAGGAGATAATGGTGCAAGAGTATACTTCTTACCATTATGCAGAAGACTATACCTATTCTTTCTCCCATGATGAGTAGTATCCCTATCATATTGCCAAGGTCGGCCAAGTAAAACATGACATGCTTGCATTGGAACTACATCACAAAGAATCTCATCTTCATACCTACCAACATTGAATGAAATCATGCATTGTTTGTTTACTTTTACTTCCCCACAATCATTCAACCATTGGAGCCTATATGGGGTAGAGCGCTTCATGCATGCAATTCCTAGTTTATCCACCAAGTATAAACTCACCACATTTGCACAACTTCCCCCATCAATAATCATAGAATAAGTCTTCCCTTTTATCCCACACCTAGTATGAAACAAATTTTCTCTCTGCCCTTCATCAACACTACCCAAATTGATAGTCATAATTCTCCTAACCACCCCAATTATACCATCATTAGGCAATTCCAAATCATCTTCCTCACTTACACCTTCTCCCTCTTCTTCTTCCCCCTCACTTTTTTCACTCTCATATTCTCCATTCTCTCTAAGTAGGATGTTTCTTCCACTTGGACATTCATGCATCATATGCCCCCTTCCATGACATTTGTGACATTGAATAGAACTTGAAGGTTTAGAAGATTTAGGATTAAAGGTTTTACCTCCCTCCTCCACTTTACCTTTACCTCTATCATCTTGAGGTTTGGAAGGAGCTTTCCCCTCTTGAGTTGACCATGGATTCTTAGAGATAGTGTTTGGTCGACTTCTCCATGAGTTATTTTGCTGCTTTTTCTCAATTTGTTTTTCAACTTTTACAGACAAATCAACTAACTCATCTAAAGTTACATATTGTTGTATCTCTACTACATTAGCTATTTCTGTATTTAAACCATTTAAAAATCTAGCTATTGTAGCCTCTTCTTCCTCCATGCAGTTAGCTTGGATCATAGCCATATCCATGCTTTTGAAGTACTCATCCACCGACATGGAGCCTTGCTTCAAGCGTTGAAGGCGAGATTGTAGATCTCTTTGGAAGTATGATGGAATAAATCGCTTCCTCATTACCCTCTTCATCTCTGCCCACGTAGCAATAGGTGGTAACTCCTCTTGCAATCTGTCCCTAGCAAGCTTTTTCCACCAAGAAGCAGCATAATCAGAAAACTCAACAACAGCAAGTTTAACTTTCTTACCCTCAGAGTTGTTATGACAATCAAAGATGGCTTCAACTCGTCTCTCCCAATCAAGGTACAAGTCTGGATCCCTTGTCCCCTTGAAAGATGGCATCTTCATCTTTATACTATTTATATTATCATCTTCTACTCTACCTCTTTGTCCCCTCCTATCTCTTCTTTCTAGATTAAATTCAACATCAAAATCATCATTATCATATTCAGGATTTACAAAAGAGATATGGGGTACATTCCTTCTAACTTGGGGTCTAACATTATTTGGGGGTACAACATTATTCTCCCTCCTAATTGCAGTTATGGTGTCATTCTGCTCGATAATCATATCCCTCATCTCTTGAAATTGAAGGGTCCATCTCTCAAATTGTTGGTGCATAGCTTGAAGGGTGAAGTCGTTCCTTCCTTTGACCTCGGCTTCTAAACGAGCCCTTTTCTCATCACCACCTGAATTAGACATCTAAAAAAAAAGAATAAATGATTAAGTATCACACTTTTAATATGGCTTTTACCCTCTTTTAAACTCACCCACACTTGCCTTTTTCCACTCAAAATAACCTTTGAACGAGAATACTTTGTAGATTTATAATTAAACCAAAACGTGTATCAAGTTCGTAGTAATAAAGTATGGAATCTTGGGGTACAAAAAGAAAGTAAAGAACTAGTCCTAGAACAAGTAGGATTTAGTTGAAACAAAACACGAATAAAAAGGAACTTATTTTAGAATTATAAGAACAAGAAAAAAAAATTCCTCTTATTCTTAAAGGTCTAGAATCCCCACTTCTTGCAACCTTCTTTCTTGGAAACAAATTAATGCAAAACTTGGAGAGCAAGTAATAAAATTTCTTGAATAGCAAGTAATAAACTTTCTTGGGTATCAAGTAATCAAATTTCTTGGAGGACAAGTAATTAGATTTCTTAGAGAGCAAGTTATAACTTTTTTTTTCTGTTCACGCTACTGTTCACGCTATTGTAATTATTATTTTTTCACGACGCTACTGTTCACGCTACAGTGTTTTTTTTTTTTTTTTTTTTTTTTGCTCTAAGAAGAAATCCCAAGATTTATCAAGAACGGAATCTTGATAGAACCGCTCTGATACCACTTGATAACAGCAAGGTTAAGGGAGATCACAAATACAGAATTGACTATTAGAATACGGAAGCACAAAGAAAAGAAACAAAAAAAACTAACTAAAGATATGGGAAATTTGAAGGAAAGATCCACGAATTTCCAAGGATTAGATGTTCTAAGGCCTTGAAAAGATCCAAGTAACAACGTATAGATTTATGGAAGAAATCTAACGCCTTTACTTGAAAAAACGAATCAAAACGATAGATTCGGATCTTGACCGCTTTATGAGTAACTAAAGACAATAATTAGTATGTAGAAACTAATCACCTTCTAAAGAATACCAAAAAGAAACCAAAGATATCACAAGAAGAAGTTACTTTATACCTTAAACTATGAATAGTAAAGGTTTAAAGATAAATTCTGAAAGAACAAGTCACAAAGGTTCAAAGAACTCTCTCAAATATTATTAATATCAATGTAAATTGTCTTTAATGAATGAAAAGGACTCCTATATATAGGAGAAGGGGAAAAAAACGTCCAAGGACCCTAGAAAGACAATTACAAGGAATCCTACTCTAGAAAGGAAATAAAGTAACCTAACTAGGAACAAATTTAGTACTTCTAGGAAAGCATTAAATGGTACTTAGGAGACCATAAATAGACTAAGGAAAATATTAATAACCTATATATAAATAAATAAATAAATAAGGTAAATCCCAACTAGGAAAAGAATCTTGACAATCTTGAAAAGTTTGACTAGTCTTCTCTCAAAACTTGGGCAAAAAGCAACTCTTGTTGTGGCTGATTCTTGGACTCTTCTTGACCTTATTTGCACGAAAATGGCCCTTAAAATTCCTCATCTTGGGCTTGAATTTGGGCCACCAAATAATTGTAGCAGTTGGACAATTCCTCTCCCTTGGGCTTGAGCTCTTCTTCCCCAATAAGACACCTTTGGATCAGTGATTGAAGCCCATTGAGCTTATCATTGAACTCCTTGGTTTGAGATCTTGTTATGGGCCTTCTTGGAGTTTCTAAAGCTTCATCCTTGTCCTTCAATGGAGTAGAGCTTCCTTGGATGCTATCACCATGTGTGCTTATGTCTCTCATTATTGTAGATGAGGACTTTATCAAAAGCACAAATATAATCCCAGTATGTAAAACTCATAGAGACTTTATTCAGGCTGATCTGCCTTTCCTTCATCGTGGAGATACCCCAATCTTCAACAGCTATAATCTGTTTGATTATCATTTTAGAGAAGTTATAACATTCTCACTAGTGTTATAACTTGAAAAATGCTGAAATTTAGCACTATCGGTGTTTATTAGAATTTTCTCATAATAAGATCGGGTCTTATATGACTCGCCCGGAAAATATAATCGGTTTACCAAATATCGCTGGAATATCTTCTAGGGTTCTTCTTTTCGCTGAATATCAGAATTTTCAAAAGAAATATCATTTCTTTTTTGGATATTTTTTCATATGATTTAATATCATCAACATCTTCTTTTGCTATGGATGCAAAGGTATCACTTTGCTTTTGAGATAGATACGCCTATAATTGTGCGTATAATGGATTATTTTCTGGAATATCTTTCAGATGTATAGAAGAAGCCTCCTTTTGAGAGGTTTTTAAATTCACCAAGCTCATCCCTCCTCTTTGTATAATTGGGGAGCTAGATGAGGAGGATCCGTATGACAATCTTGATGATCCCGGGGATGATCTTCCCCTTCCTCTGGTATAACTGCATTTTCCTCTGACTTTGGTTACCCAAGGAGGGTCCATCTTACAAACAAAACATTTCATTTTATTCGAATACCTCATAATATGAATCATAGTAATTACGATAATAATCTTCAAAATTGATTATCTCTTCGATATTATGAATAGAGAAGATGTCTATCACCATATGATCTATGATTTTCCACAGGATAATTTCTTGTATGTCTCGGTTGAGAGGAACCACCTTTAAGATAGTAACTAAAGTTTTATCAGTAAAGAAAGGAGACATAAAACTCATTGTGAAGATAGGTATTCTCTAGATAAGAAATTTGAAAGACAGTTATCACTCCCCTTTTTATAATGGATTTCAAAATCAAAAGGCCTGCCATCTAGCAAAAATTAATTTTGATGCATCATGTTTAAAATCTTTATCAAACATATATTTCACAGATTGTGCATCGGTTTTTATTAAAAACTTTTGATTATATAAATCATCTTGAAAATTTAATACGCATTTGACGATGGTCAGCATTTCATAAGGCATCGTAGCATATTTCTTCTGAGCATCGCTCCATTTTTTGGAATGAAATCGAATTAAATATTCATTTTTGTCATGGGGATTGATTTGTTTCAATATTCCACCATAACCAATGTTAGACGCATCTGTCTCAATAATCTTCTGCCATGCTGGGTTAGCAAGGGTTAGACAAGGCAAAGATTGAACACGAAGTTTAATATTCTTTACCAAATTGGTGTGACTATCAGTCCATGGTGAGTTATGGTGATTTTTTAGCCTATCATATAAGGGGGCCAAATCATGAGATAATTTTTTATAAAAGGGGGATATATAATTCAGACTTCCCAAAAATTGTTGCAATTGAGTTCGATCTGTAATAATATCAAGGAACTTTGAAGCAAACTCAATCGATCGTTGAATTGGGGTAATCTTCCCCTGACAAATAAGATGTCCTAAAAATCTTATATTAGTTTGAAATAAACTCATCTTTGGTTTAGAAATCACCAAACCATTGTGTATAAAAATTTTCTTGAAAATGTCCAAATGTTTGATATGCATTTCAAGAGTCTTTGAGTAAACCAATATATCATCAATATGAACAATGATGAAATTCAAATATGGGTTGAAAATATCATTCATAATTTTCTGAAATTCAGAAGGAGTGTTTTTCAAACCAAATGGCATAACATTTCATTCGTATTGTCCAAATGGAACATTAAAAGCTGTTCTATAAGAATGTTCTTTAAATATTTGAAGCTGCCAATATCTTGATTTTAAATCAAATTTTGAAAATATATTGGCATCATATAATCTTGATAATAAATCTTTTTTATTTGGAATAGGATACCTAATCCACTTCAAATATTTGTTCAAAGGTTTGTAATTTATAACCAACATGGGGATGCCTCGTTCCTTTTCAGCAGCATTGTTAACATAAAATGCAGTACAAGACCAAGGTGATTTTGATGGTTTTATCAAGCCCTTTTGTAACAAATTATCAATTTCTTTTTTGCAGAATTCAACTAATTCAGAATTCATCTGACAAGGACGGAATTTAGTAGGAATATCATCCTCGGAGAAATTGTCATTATATGGAAGAGTGACAATATGTTTTTTCTGATTCCAAAAAGCAATAGGATGATCAACACAAATATCAATGGCAATTTATTCAGAAATCAATTTAATTTTTTCTTGTATTTTGGTGGATTTCAAAGTATCAAATATATTCATACTAAACAATTCAAGTTGTAGAGAATCAACATGTTTTTGCTTCATATTAATTAAAGCATTAATATCACGAGAAATATGGTCAGTGATAAAAGTATAACTAATATTCTGGTTTTCATAAGTTGCAGAAAATCCTTTAACAATTATACTAGTAAATGGATAAATAGCATTTATAAAAGGTGTTCCAAGTATAATTGGAGGGTATAACTGATTTTTAACCAAGAAAAAGAAATGTGGAATGCAAACTTTGTTTTGGCAAATGCGCGTATTAGGCAATTTATACTTTATATCTAAAGCATGTCCCGAAGCAGATTTAACCATATAAGTAGTTTTTTCAAAATACTTAGTAGGTATAAGACCTTATTGGATACAGCTAACATCGGCTCCACTATCAATCATAGCAACATTAGCTATGGAAAATTGATTATCAATCAATATGGTGCATTTAACATATCATTTATGAGCAATAACAATTTGCATCATTCTTAAAAACACACCTTGTCTAGGATCAAGATTAAAAGGTTTGCAAGAGTATTATCTTCAACAATATTTTTCCCTTTGTTATTAACAGTTTCGAACTATGATCACATATCATTTGATTCTGTTTAATAGATTTAATCTCTTTTTTCAAGTTTTCAATTTCATCTTTTAAGTCATCAAAAGATGAATCTCTCGTGGAAATAGTTTGTTTATGAAGTCTGTTGTTAATTTCAGACAAAAAGTAAGGAGCAGAATATTCATTTGCAAAATCATTCTTTTGTTTTCAGAGTTTTTTGAAGAACTAGCATTATTATTAACAGCTAATTGAATATTTTTTTCACGAAGGTTATTATCAGTAACTTCTTTTAGAAGTTTTATCACATTATCAGAAGTAGTAGTGTTTAGATTCAAATCTTCAAATTGAGATTACAGTTTATAAAATAACTCATCATTTTCACATAACCAAGTATCACCATTGCAAGTATCGCAAGCATCAATATTATCACGCTGATTATTATCAGATGATTCAGGCAACTCAATTTCTTCTTCTGAACTTGAATCAGAATCATAATCGGACTCAGAACCAGAAGTATATAAAAAACTATAAACCTTATCATGAACTTTTTCATCAAGCTCTAAGGCTTTCAGCTTTTCAAGCTTGCAATTGGGTGCTATATGCCCAAAATTTCCACACTTATAACATTTAATCTTGGCGAGTTCCCGCTTAGATCTATTCTTGGTAAATCTATTAGACTTACGATAAGCTTTTATCTCGTCCCGTTCTTCCTTAGATCTATGTCTATGTTTAGACCTTCTTTTCCTATAAGGTTTGTCGGGATTGGAGCCTCTAGAATCTCTATATTTGGTTTTCTTGCTATCAATCGAAGTACCAGATAAACCAAACTGGGTGCAAAAGTCTCCTAGCTGAGATCTTTCCCTAAGCTTATCTATCTTAACTTGTCTAGATAACTTTAATTCATTGCACAAATTTATCCCTTCTTGAGTGCAAACACCTATCAGTCGACCATAAGTATAATCCTAGAAGGGAATTTCACCATGCTCATTTCTAAGCAATCTTTTAACCCTTATTACAAATAATGAGGGAAGACCATCTATGAACTTTGCTTTCCAATGCTCATATTTGTTTTCGGGTAGCTCCATCACCCTACTCATACAAAGTAGGTTCTACATCGTAGATCGTTTAACAGGGAACGAACAGTCTCAAATTGATTGGTAAATCTACCATTAAAATGTTTTAAAATGGTTAAGACTAAGGTATAAACAACGTTTTCTCTATCCATACCTAAGTTATCAACATCATCACTACTAGCAGTAACATTAATCACAGCAGCCTTTTGCTCAAAGGTCATATAATTATCCCACCAACCTCGAAGTTGGCCAGTAAAACCTGCAATTATCATTTTACAAATATTTCTATCTGTGTTTTTAACATTTTTACAGATAGCTGCATACATAAGTATTCTATGAACAAGAATAGTAACTTGTCTATCAGTCAGACCATCGAGGTTCCATTCATAAATCTCAGAACCGCTATAAGAGGTATTAGTCTGATTCTAGTCTCGTTCCTCTATAAGCACATCTTGAGGAGTGGGTCTGGAATAGTAATAAGTTTGCATGCTAGGCTTATGGCAAACTTAGTATTACCACTATTCTTTTTGGGATAACCCTGAAGTTTATTAAATTCTAAAGAAACATGATTTTAAAATCAAAGGTATTTTCCATTTCATCTGCAAACCTTTCAGACAAGTCCATAGGTTTTGCACTAAATTCAGAAAACTTTTTATCAATTAGATCTTCAAAATCATAAATTGATTTGAATTTAAATTCTGAAATCTCAGGAGGCCTCTGCACAGGAGTAGCCATAGTCTGTGCTTCCGCATTAGTTTTTGAGGTAGAAGCTTTATTAAAAGTCTTTACATCATTTTAAATTTGAATTACCAAAGCAGTTAATTCATCCAATTTCTTATCAAGAGAACCAATATGTTCACCCAAAACTTTAACATAAAGTCCCAAATAATTATTTTGAGAAATCAAATTATTAATTTCGTTGATGCTGACTGCCGCAACATCCTCTTCAACAATTTTTTGAAAGGCGGTAAAAGTTATATCAGTATTATTAGGTAAAATAAATGATGATTGAGGCGGGTAAACAACCTTGATAATATTAACAGTTCCATCTTTATAAGATCGTTCAAGAATGTTGATGAATAAAAGTAAATAGTGGTTATAAACCAAGGTACAAAATATATAATTTGATTATGTAAAGCACAAGTTTCATAAAACTCTTGAGAAATATTATTTAAATCATCGGCACTATAAGTGTCAAAAAACCAAGTTTTAAACTGATTACATTTATCACTTAAAAATTCATTCTGAATATACTTTAGTGCCAAAGAACCTGGGCTAAAATCTATTTGATGTACATTCATCATCAAGTATTATTAAGATCAAAATCCATTTTGGACTGAGAAGGAATATCCTTATAAAAAATATCAGAAGCAATATCATATGCATGAACAATATTAAGACAAGGATTAATTTTTATTTTATTAACAAATCTATCATTTTGATCTGCAGATATAACCGATGAGAGAGTATGCAAAGAGGCAACACGGTTACGAGCCGGGCCATATGCAGATCAATGGGGGAAATATGATGCATAGCAGGCAATCCTCTAGCAGACGAAAATGAAGGTCTACTAAAAGGGATATCATTAAACTGCATACAAATCCTTCCGTCAGAATTTTGAGTGATATGAGAATACTCAGAATTAGTGATTGCATCCGCCATCTATTTTGGAGGAATAACTGACTCCAAAGTCCAAGTAGTTGGAAAATTAATTTCTTTCCATTTTATAGGTCGCCTAGTAGTGACCTTAGATCTAGAAAAATTAGTTTCTACTAAAATAGTTTTAGCAGATGTATCATATAACTTACATCTTGGGTTTAACGTAGAAAGTAATTTGAAATAGATTATATAAGATAAGCAAATTAATTCAGATTCAGGTGCATAATTATAACCATGCATTTTAACATTTAAAGTTAAAGCATCAAGAATATTAGCATCAGTTAAAGATAACTGTAAATTAGGTTGAGTATTAAAGTAGACTAGACCATAAGCCACGGTAGATTCAATCGAACCCATCAAAGATTGTCTAAAATTTAAATTTCTAGCATCACGTAAAGCAGCTAAAAATGTCTCAGGTAACCCTTTAAGGGTGAAAGGATTAAAAGCAATTTGAATCATACCAATATGCAAGAAATTATACTGAAGCTTATATAAGTCAATATCTCGTTTATTCAACAAACGAATAGTCTGTTTTGACGAATTCAACGCTAAAGATTGTTTAGTCGTTTTAATCAATTGCTTATTAGAGATTTTATCAAACCAACCATAATCATAAATGGTTTTAATATTATTTTTTGGAATAGTCCATTTGTTTAACAAATCAAGGTTTTGAGCTATATCTACCTCTTCCAATCTAGTACTCGTTTCTCCAAGATCCATGAAGACAAAGAACATATCTATGTCGTATACTTTACATCAATCTCATATGTACCATGAAAGTTCCTAGGTTTTGATACAAACGAAATCAGGATCTCATAAAAAGTTTTTTGAATTTAGTGCAAAGCCTATGGACTTGTCTGAAAGTTTTGCAGATGAAATGGAAAATACATTTGATTTTAAAAATCATGTTTCTTTAGAATTTAATAAACTTCAGGGTTATCCCAAAAAGAATAGTGGTAATACTAAGTTTGCTCATAAGCCTAGCATGCAAACTTATTACTATTCCAAACCCACTCCTCAAGATGTGCTTATAGAGGAACGAGACTAGAATCAGACTAATACCTCTTATAGCGGTTCTGAGATTTATGAATGGAACCTCGATGGTCTAACTGATAGACAAGTTACTATTCTTGTTCATAGAATGCTTATGTATGCAACTATCTGTAAAAATGTTAAAAACACAGATAGAAATATTTGTAAAATGATAATTGCAGATTTTACGGGCCAACTTCGAAGTTGGTGGGATAACCATATGACCCTTGAGCAAAAGGTTGTTGTGATTAATGCTACTTCTAGTAGTGATGGTGTTGATAACTTAGGTATGGATAGAGAAGACGTTGTTTATACCTTAGTCTTAACCATTTTAGAACATTTTAATGGTAGATTTACCCTGTTAAACGGTCTACGATGTAGAACCTTGGGAGAATTCAGGTGGTATAAAGAAACCTATATGTTCGTACCCTGTTAAACGGTCTACGATGTAGAACCTTAGGAGAATTCAGGTGGTATAAGGAAACCTATATGAGTAGGATGATGGAGCTACCCGAAAACAAATATGAGCATTGGAAAGCAAAGTTCATAGATGGCCTTCCCCCATTATTTGCAATAAGGGTTAAAACATTGCTTAGAAATGAGCATGGTGAAATTCTCTACCAGGATTATACTTATGGTCGACTGATAGGCGTTTGCACTCAGGAAGGGAAAAATTTGTGCAATGAATTAAAGTTACCTAGAAAGCTTAAAATAGATAAGCTTAGGGAAAGATCTCAGCTAGGAGACTTTTGCATCCAATTTGGTTTACCCGGTATTTCGGCTGATAGCAAGAAAACCAAACATAGAGATTCTAGAGGCTCCAATCCCGACAAACCTTATAGGAAAAGAAGGTCTAAACATAGACATAGATCTAAGGAAGAACGGGACGAGATAAAAGCTTATCGTAAGTCTAATAGACTTACCAAGAATAGGTCTAAGAGGGAACTCGCCAAGATTAAATGTTATAAGTGTGGAAATTTTGGGCATATAGCACCCAATTGCAAGCTTGAAAAGCTGAAAGCCTTAGAGCTTGATGAAGAAGTTCATGATAAGGTTTATAGTTTTTTATATACTTCTGGTTCTGAGTCCGATTATTATTCTTATTCAGGTTCAGAAGAAGAAATTGAGTTACCTGAATCATCTGATAATAATCAGCGCGATAATATGAATGTTTGCAATACTTGCAATGGTGATACTTGCTTATGTGATACTTTGAAATCCACCAAAGTACAAGAAAAAATTAAATTGATTTCTGAACAAATTGATATTTGTGCGGATCATCCTAGTGCTTTCTGTAATAAAAAAAAGCATATTGTCACTCTTCCTAATGAAGACAATTTCTCTGAGGATGAAATTTCTACTAAATCCCGTCCTTGTCTGATGAATTCCGAATTAGTTGAATTATGTAAAAAAGAAATTGAATACAAAAGGGCTTGATAAAACCTTCAAAATCACATTGGTCTTGTACTGCATTTTATGTTAACAATGCTACTGAAAAGGAACGAGGTGTCCCAGGTTGGTTATAAATTATAAACCTTTGAACAAATATTTGAAGTGGATTAGGTACCCTATTCCAAATAAAAAAGATTTATTATCAATATATGACGCCAATATATTTTCAAAATTTGATTTAAAATCAGGATATTGATAGATTCAAATATTTAAAGAACATTCTTATAGAACAACTTTTAATGTTCCATTTGGACAATACGAATGGAATGTTATTCCATTTGGTTTGAAAAACGCTCATTCTGAATTTTAGAAAATTATGAATGATATTTTCAACCCATATTTGGATTTCATCATTGTTTATATTGATGATATTTTGGTTTACTCAAAGACTCTTGAAATGCATATCAAACATTTGGACATTTTCAAGAAAATTGTTATAGAGAAAATCATATACATGTGTCCATTTCATCATCATTTCAGTAATTATATAATCATCTGACTCATAGGACGTACATTGAACCTTCCATTTCCTAAGAATTCTATAAATGGGCATTTTATCAAACACATGGTGGGCTACTGTTCATGTAAATAAAATCATGTATTTCAAGAGTACTAAGTCCAACCAATTCCAAAATCCATATAAATCAGCCCACCAACAACATACATATATATATATATATATATCAACCTTCATAATTTGATCATGGAAGCATGAAAACCATAAACATCACATAATAATTCAATTTCATGATAATATGCAAAATAGACCATAATAGGGTGTGTAGTAGTAATTCCATACTTCAAGAGTTCATAAATAACCATAAGAACCCATAAACTTGAAGTAGAAATAGAGGATAAATGGTTGGACTTGTGGAAAGGAAGGTTTCCACAATCAAACCTACATACCTCAACTTTGGAGAATCCTTGATGAAGATTGGAATGGAGAATTGAAGCTTGAGATTGAGTCTTGAATCCGGAATTAGAGCTTGAGATGTTTGAATTTGGTTGAGGATCTTGGTGGAATTTTGGAGAGGGCTTAGAGAGTGTTTTTGAAGTTAAAAAAAATGACTAAGTATGGGACATATCCCCTTTTTATAAAAAACGTCCCCAACACTTAGCCTCAAAAAAAAAAAAAAGCTCACTGGAAATTGCAAATCTGCACAGACAAGTTTTACGAAAATGGTCATAACTTCCTCATCCTAACTCGGAATGGGGTGAAACCAAGTGCGTTGCAAAGCTAACTCAAAGAGCTTTAATTTAATAGGTTGTGACCCTTCCAGTTCCTTGTGTGCTAAGAGATATTCCCCTTTAAAGTTGACCCTCCAAATTGCATTTTTTTGCGATTTTTCGAATTTTGATACGGTTGCTCTAAAATTTGGGTTAGACCCATTTCCCACTCAATTTGACCCCATGAATAAGAATATGAAGTCAAATTTCTGAAATCATGCACAGATTTTGAGATATACGGAAATTACAATTATAGGTGTTTCCGAAGCACATTTTCGGGCATTTTTGGGGTCGTTTCAATCATATGGTGATAGACATCTTCTCTATTCATAATATCGAAGAGATCATCAATTTTGACGATTATTATCGTAATTACTATGATTTATACTATGAGGTATTCGAATAAAACGAAATGTTTTGTTTGTAGGATGGACCCTTCTTAGGTAACCAAAGTCAGAGGAAAAGGCGGCTATACCAGAGGAAGGGGAAGATCATCCCTGGGATCATCAGGATCGCCATACGGATCCTCCTCATCTAGCTCCCCAATTATACAAAGAGGAGGGACGAGCTTGGTGAATCTATTAGAATTGTCTCATAGTAAGATCGGGTCTTGTAAAAACCTCTCAAAAGGAGGCTTCTTCTATACATCTAGAAGATATTCCAGAAAATAATCCATTATACGCACAATTATAGGCGTATCTATCTCAGAAGCAATTATATTATGTTATATTATATTATATTATATTATATTATATTATATTATATTATATTATATTATATTATATTATATATCTTCCCACTACCCCAATCCACCTTCACTCCCATATACCCACTCCCTCACCCCCACAACCCCGCATCACCCCACAACCTCACCACCACTCCCTAAAAGCACCACTATAATACATATACATACACATGCACATCACAAAAAAAATATATTTTGCACACTCTTTTAAACTACAACACTATAGGAAACATAAGAAGAAGGTAGAAAAGAAAACGTACCAAAAAAAACAACCAAAAGCAACTTTCTGAAGAAAAAAAGAGAAAAAAATCAGAAAAACACACACACAGAGAAAAAGAAAAGGAAATCAACAAAGAAAAAAGCAATACCAAAAAACAACACACATCCACACAAAAAAAAAGATTTGTGAGCGTTCTAATCAAGCTTCGGTCAAGATTTTGCGGTTCTTATTTCTTCATTTAAGGTTCAACTTTACCTTATCTCTTTTATTTATTTATGGAATTTGATGTAATTTTATGGCAGGTTGTCTTATTTTTTTTTATTCATAATTTGATTGAAATGAACAATTTGTTAGTTATTATATCTCTGTTTAATGAGTGAAGGTAGCTTTAACAATGATTACTTTTTATTTTATTTATTTATATTCACTAGTTATGACCTCTTAAAATTGAACAAGTCATGACATTGTTCTTATCTTGATTTAGATAATAATGATAAAGTAGGTATAGTTAGGCTAAAATAAAGTAATAAATATTTTTTATTTAGTTATTTTATCAAACAAAAAATGATATTTATTTTTAACAATTCGTTATTGTTTTGTTTGATCAGAAAGTGTATACTTAATTTTGACGTTAACTTTTAGAGTTAATAAAAATAAAAGAGTATAAAATAATCCAAAATTATATATTGTATCCTAGAAGTTTAGATTTATTTTATTTTATTTAATATTTTCTCATAACATTAGATGGGGTTTAGGCATGTTAAAAAGAAAATGATTTCAAATAAGAATGTGGTTACCCATCTTTTTTGAAACACACAAAGGAAATTCAAGGATGTGGTGACACATCTTGGAAAAATTATTCTAAAAAATATTTTATTTAATTAAAATCAAGATATGAAACATAGAATATTAGACAACACACTCGACAGAATAAAGCAGTTATGCTTCAAAGCTATTAAATATTAAAACAAAGAATGCGGTTACGCTTTTAGGTTGAGACCAAATAAAAGTTCAACAATAAAAATGTGAATAAGTCATGGCCTGAAAATAATATATCCAAAAATATTTTAAGTCAAGTATAAGTCAATAAAAGCGACCGTGCTAGAACCACGGGACTCGAGGGATGCCTAATACCTTCCCCTCGGTCAACAAAATTTCTTACCCGAATTTCTAGTTCGCAGACCATATAAAGAGTCATTTCCTTTTGATTGGGGATTAAACAAAAAGGTGATTTGGAACACCATAATTCAATTCCAAGTGACGACTTTGAAAAATAAAATATAATCTGTAATCAATACTGTCACTTAAATTGAAAAAAATCTTCCACCGTGCGCAAAAAGGGGTGTGACATCTCTGACGACTCTGCTGGAGAATAACAAGAATTCGAGCTTTGTTATATTGACTTTTACTAGATTTTATTACTTATTTTGGATATATTGCGTATCATGGCCTAATGTGCTACTTGTTACTCATTTATTGCTTTTTATACTGTTGAACTATACTAAATTGTTTTCTCTCGCATATACCTTATGAGTCTTTAAATACACTTAACACACGTTCACAGGAATGCAATTATGCATCCTACTTTCCCTCGAGAAAAAGTTGGAGTGTCTTGACACCCAGTAAAAGATATTTAGTCACATATGTTAGGCGGAGTTGGACCAGCAATGAACTTGGAATAGCGCTGCTACTGATAAGTTGCCCCTCCCTGGCTCGAGTTCTCCATTCGGATAAGCTAGTCTAGACACCTATCTCCTTCAGGGTTAAACCTAGTGAAACTGAAACACAAATGTGGCTACTCCTAGTAGGCTCCACTTATTTGCATTATTATTTGTAATTGACTTAGTGACTCAACATAGGATTGAATCTGTCTAGGATGTGTATCCCTCTATTATTTGATTACTTAGATAGTTACATGTGTTAATTATCAAAAAATGCATTTATTTAGAAGGTCGTTGATTTCCAATTGTAGGACGATTAGTGAAATGAGAAAAATAGTTTAATTTTTAAATTTTGTATAAAGATAGGGAGAAGACACCAAAAATATTTCTACTTTTACAAGTTATTATACATTTTCTAAAAATGAAATAAAAAGATTTTTCACAACTTAACCAAAATTGTAAATATAATGCATTTGTCAAGTCATGCTTCAATATTTTAAAGTGTTTTTAACTATCCAAACTGAACGAACTATGCACACCTGATTCTCACCCTAATGAGATAAGTAGGCAACCCTATTTGGGTTTGGTGATCTTTACTCAAAAATTTCAAAAAAAAAGACGTTATTCCTTATTAAAAATGTCAAAAAAAATGAAAAAAATAATAATTAATCTTTGTTCAAGAAAAAAAATGTTTATTTCTTATAACATAAAAAAAAACAAATTTGTTAATGATTCCTGAACTATGTTTGACCTGGTTCTTGCTTTGACAAGATACGTAGGCAACCTTATTTTGAGGTTCGGTCCAACCAAAAAAAATCAAGAAAGTCCTCATAACAAAAATTGGGGCAAAAAAAGTGTTTTGTATTATTATTATTCAAATTTAGAATAAAAATGTTTCTCTTATTTTAAAATCTAAAAAAAAAAAGGAGATAAATAAAATGTTTCTTTAAAAGGATTTTTTAGAAAAATAATTAAAAAATATTCTTGACTTGGTTGGTACGAAAATATTTAAGAGTATGCATAAAGAAAAGGAAAAGTGTTAAACTATTTGGCAAGACAGACCAACTTTATTGTGAACTATCGACTTCTTTTGGTATCTCTTGATATCTTTCTGTAATACTTGAGAAACCCTTTTGCTTAAATTTAAGGCTAAAACAAATTCGAACTCATGTTTCATGTGTATTGTATTGTGAGCTTTAGATATAAAATTCAATGACATGACTTTGTTGATCTATAACTTGGTCCGAATGTTGGTTGGAACGTAATTTTGACCAACATTTAACTTGGGAAAGGATTATAGGCTTTCTTTGATCCGATTGTGCCTTTCAAGTCTACCGAATGACATATTATCCATAGAACTCCCATTTCGAGCTTGAAACATTTTCATTTGAATAACCATATTTTAGCGTATATCTTTTTGAGTGCATAAATTCACTATTCCTTGATCTCATCTCCTTGAGCGCATTATCAATTATCTACACAGTGCCAAAGATCTAAGTTAGGTAATAAAGTGAAAAAGATCAAATATGTGAAAGTAAAAAAAAATGACAAAGAAAAGTTAGAATGAAAAAATGAAAAAAAACCTCCAACGAAAAGGAGAGAAAATGAAAAAAAAATAAAAAAAATGAGGAGAAACTTTCGAGAAAATAAATGTTGAATTTAAAAATGAAAAAATATTGAGAGCATTGTTCAAATTCTAAGGATAAAATAGTCACTTTATCCCAAATGAATATCCTACATTTCCCTAAGACTACATTACAAGTCAATGACAAGTTCTATTTGTTCTCATTTTTTGTATTCTCACATTAGTGGATACTTACATGAGGGCCAAGCATATGGTAGCTCAATCTCATGCATTGAACATCTTTTCGAGTGTGAGTGACTTTCAAAATGTCCTACA
Source organism: Solanum verrucosum (assembly GCF_900185275.1). NCBI lineage: Eukaryota > Viridiplantae > Streptophyta > Magnoliopsida > Solanales > Solanaceae > Solanum > Solanum verrucosum. Next base: position 2,128,917 of record NW_026020370.1, read on the forward strand.
ATCTAAATTATTCTATAGTGCATGAAAAGGGATTTTATTTGTGGTAAGGGCACTAGAAACATGAGGATATGAATAATTCTAGTCTCTTAATTTATGTAAGATAAACTGATCTTGTTTAATACTTGAGAATGTTTGAGATACCATTTGAAACTATATAATTTGTCTGAAAGTAGTTGAAGGTGATTCATATTCATAATATTAATTGTTGGTACCAACCAAAGTCAAAACATAGACAACGATGAACTGATTTGTTTCTCAAAAGATGCCTTTTGTAGGAAAAATAATTTTTGATTTTTATGAACTACGTTTGACCTGATTCTTGCTATACAAGATACGTAGGAAGCCATACAATAGGTCTCGGTCTCACAAAATAAAAATTTATATCCTTGAACGAACGAAATTGGATTATTTCTTTCAAAAAATGATAAATTAAAAAGAGTTTCAAAGTTTCTCAATTTAAAAATTGGGACATATTTTTATTTGTTAAAAAAAATCACTATCATTACTAGGGAACAAACACCTTAGTTTCATTTTGACATTAGGGAGCAAACACTCTAGAGGAACCATCTTTCATTTCTAGGGAACAAACACCCTTGTTGCATTTTGACCTTAGGGAGCAAACACTCTAGAGGCACCATCTTTCATTTCTAGGGAACAAACACCCATGTTGCATTTTGACCTTAGATAACAAACACCTTATAGGAATTTTAGGGAGCAGATACCCTATCATCTTTCATTTCTAGGGAATAAACACCTTAATTGCATCTGTGTCTTGCATTTTTCTTTTGGTAGAAGTATTTCTCATTTATGCTAATAGCTTAAATAATATTTTTCTAGATGCAAACTGGAAAAAAAATAATGTTGTAGTGATTCTCTTTGATGATTCTGTTAAGCAAGATCTTTCTATGTAATATGATTAGTGTAGCAAGACCCTCTTGAATAATGGGACGTAGTATAGCAAGGACTCCTGAATAATGGGACGTAGTATAGCAAGGATCCTCCTGTATAATGGGACGTAGTATAGGAAGGACTCTCTTGAATAATGAGATGCAGTATAGCAAGGACCCTCCTGAATAATGGGACGTAGTATAGCAAGGACTCTTCTAAATAATGGGACGTAGTATAGCAAGGACCATCTTGGATAATGAGACGTAGTATAGCAAGGACCCTCCTACATAATGAGATTTAGTTTAGCAGGGTCCTCCTACATTATAGGGTTAACAAGACCCTCCTGGACAATGGGATTAGCATGACCCTCCTACATAATGAGATTTAGTTATTTTCTCCTAGGATAAACACTTCCAAATCTGATATTGTTATTTTTTATTTTCTCCTAGGATAAACACTTCCTAGTCAGAGAAGTTATTTTTTATTCTCCTAGGATAAACATTTCCTAGTCTAAGACCTTTATTTTTTATTTTCTCCTAGGATAAACACTTCCTAGTCTGAGACAGTTATTTTTATTTTCTCCTAGGATAAACACTTTCTAGTCTGAGACGTTATTTTTTATTTTCTCCTAGGATAAACACTTCCTAGTCTGAGACAATTATTTTTATTTTCTCCTGGGATAAATACTTCCTAATCTGAGACGTTATTTTTTTATTTTCTCATGGGATAAGCACTTCTTAGTCTTAGACCTTTATTTTTTATTTTCTCCTAGGATGAACACTCCCTAGTCTGAGATAGTTATTTTTATTTTCTCCTGAGATAAACATTTCCTAGTCTGTGACGTTATGTTTTATTTTTTTCCTAGGATAAACACTTCCTAGTCTAAGACAGTTGTTTTTTCTCCTAGGATAAACAATTCCTAGTATGATACCATTATTTTTAATTTTCTCGTAGGATAAATACTTCCTAGTCTAAGACCTTTATTTTTATTTTTATCCTAGGATAAACACTTCCTAGTTTGAGACCGTTATTTTTTATTTTTCTCCTATGATAAACACTTCTTAGTCGAAGACCTTTATTTTTAATTTTCTCCTCGGATAAACACTTCCTAGTCTGAAACCATTTTTTTTGTATTTTCTCCTAGGATAAACACTTCCTATTCTGAGACCTATATTTTATTTTTCTCCTAGGATAAACACTTTCTAGTGTGAGACAGTTATTTTTATTTTCTCCTAGGATAAGCAATTCCTAGTCTGAGATGTTATTATTTATTTTCTCCTGGGATAAACAGTTCCTAGTCTGAGACCTATATTCTTTATTTTCTCCTAGGATGAACACTCTCTAATCTGAGAAAGTTATTTTTATTTTCTTGTGGGATAAACACTTCCTAGTCTGAGATGTTATGTTTTATTTTCTCCTTGGATAAACACTTCCTAGTGTGAGAGAGTTATTTTTTTTTCTTCTAGGATAAACACTTCCTAGTCTGAGACTATTATTTTTTATTTTCTCCTAGGATAAATCCTTCCTAGTCTAAGACCTTTATTTTTATTTTTCTCCTAGGATAAACACTTCATAGTCTGAGACCGTTATTTTTTATTTTTCTCCTAAAATAAACACTTCTTAGTCGAAGACCTTTATTTTTATTTTTCTCCTAGGATAAACACTTTCTAATCTGAGACCATTATTTTTTATTTTCTCCTAGAATAAACACTTCCTAGTCTGAGACCTTTATTTTTATTTTTCTCCTAGGATAAACACTTCCTAGTCTGAGACGTTATTTTTTTATTTTCTCCTAAGATAAACACTTCCTAGTTTGCATTTAGTTTTAAAAATAAATCACATTTGCTAATAACTCACAAAAACTTTCCAGTAAAAATTGGGGCAAATTTTTTGTTTATTTCTTTTGTTTGTGATGATTTTCAAGTTTCTTCAAGCGATACATGGATTTGAAATTCAAGAACAAAGTTTCAACTCTTTTCAGAATGATCAATCTCCATGAAAGCTAGAATCAACTTTTGGAATGCATGTAGCAGTCTGACTTCCTGACATCTATTTTTATTCAGCTACTGATCAACAAAACAAGCAGGCCTTCAAAAACATTTTCAAATAGTCATTTTGAAGAGTGCCAAAAACTTACTCTAAGTGGCAAGTTAAGCATCGAATCCATTCAAGATCAAGATACTCACCAAAATCAAGGTGATATCTCAAATTCAAGACTCAAGTGAAGACTCAAGAGAAGCTGAATAGATAGAAGCTTGTACTTTTATTTTCCTTTTGACTATTAGATTTTTTTTTATTTTTTTTTATGTAAGGGTAAGAGCCGCCACCTAGAGCCTCGATGGGACCTCACTTAACTTCCAACTCATCACCTCATCTCCTTGAATATACGTGACCTGATTCCCTTATAACCCATGATATGTAGGATGTCCAAAATCAAGACTCTGTCGCACAAATTTTTCCTTCAAAATACAAGTCCGGTCAAAATTTGTCATGTTATCTACTTCTTTGTCAGAATACTCTTTGTGTTTCCAGTCAAAGAGGGGTAAACTGTAAACACGTCATTTTTGACCGAACTTAAGTTTTACACCATTTTTAGAGCTTAAATATTTTATAAAAATCTAAATTAAATATTTTGACTTTTACCTTATTTTATTAACTTTATTTTAAAATATTTGAAAATTTCAAAAAAGAAATGTTTTAGTTTAATAAATAAGCTAGTATTTCTTATTTATAATTTATTATTAGCTACTCAATTTTTTGTAAGTTTAAAAATATTATATTATTTTATAATATATTAATTATTAAATTAATAATAATAATAACTTAACACTCCCTCACATCTTCCCACTACCCCAATCTACCTTCACTCCCATATACTCATTCCCTCACCCCCACAACCCCACATCACCCCACAACCTCACCACCACTCCCTCACACCACCACTACAATTATGGGTGTCAAATGGGCGGGTTGGGTTGAAATTGGAGATATTAAAATGGGTTGAAATAGAAATCGGATTGGGTCTTGACTCGCCCAAATTTACTTTGAGCTCAAATGGGTTGGCTTCAAATGGGCTAAAAACGGGTTGGGTCATGACCCGCTCAATTTGATCCGATTAATCTCAATAATTTTAACATAGTGATATTTAACTTTTATAGTTACAATTCGAATTTAAGCTCAAGATTTTTTTTTAAAAAAAAGAAACAAATGGATAGATAAATCCTAAAAGATGTTAAATAGATAATAATTCATACCTTTAATATAGGAACATATCTTAGTAAAGAGTTTTAAAACGGGTTGAAATTGAAGATTGATTTGGGCTCAATTAATGATTCCCTTAAAATGGGTTAGGCTTGAATGGGTTGAGATTGAACCCAATTCAAATTATCTTGAACCCAATCCTTAAAACTTTGGCCAAGTTGGGCGGGTTATCTATGTTTGGGTTCATTTTTGACACCCCTAACTACAATACATATATGCCCACACGCACATCACAAAAAAAAAGTTACTGCACACTCCTATAAACTACAACACTACAACAAACATAAGAAGAAGATAAAAAAAAAACATACCAAAAAAACAACCAAAAACAACCTTCTGAACAAAAAAAAAAGAGAAGAAAATCAGAAAAACACACAGATGGAAAAAGAAAAGGAAATCAGCAAAGAAAAAAGCAATACCAAAAAACAATACACATCACACAAAAAAAAATAGATTTGTGAGTGTTCTAATCGAGATTCGTTCAAGATTTTGCAGTTCTTATTTCTTCATTTAAGGTTCAACTTTACCTTATCTCTTTGATTTATTTATGGAATTTGATGTAATTTTATGGCACGTTGTCCTATTTTTTTTATTCATAATTTGATTAAAATGAACAATTTGTTAGTTATTATATCTCTATTTAATGAATCAAGGTAGCTTTAACAATGATTACTTTTTATTTTATTTATTTCTATTCGCTAGTTGTAACCTCTTAAAATTGAACAGGTCATGACATTGTTCCTATCTTAATTTAGATAATAATGATAAAGTTGATATAGTTAGGCTAAAATAAAGTAATAAATAAATTATTATTATTTTATTTTATCAAACAAAAAATGAGATGTATTTCTAACAATTCGTTATTGTTTTGTTTGATTAGAAAATGTATACTTAATTTTGACGTTAACTGATAGCATCCACGGAAGCTCTACTCCATTGAAGGACAAGGATGAAGCTTTAGAAACTCCAAGGAGGCCCATAACAAGATCTCAAACCAAGGAGTTCAATGATAAGCTCAATGGGCTTCAATCGCTGATCCAAATGTGTCTTATTGGGGAAGAAGAGCTCAAGCCCAAGGGAGAGGAATTGTCCAAATGCTACAATTATTTGGTGGCCCGAATTCAAGCCCAAGATGAGGAATTTTAAGGGCAATTTTCGTGCAAATAAGGTCAAGAAGAGTCCAAGAATCAGCCACAACAAGAGTTGCTTTCTGCCCAAGTTTTGAGAGAAGACTAGTCAAACTTTCCAAGATTGTCAAGATTCTTTTCCTAGTTGGGATTTACCTTATTTATTTATTTATTTATATATAGGTTATTAATATTTTCCTTAGTCTATTCATGGTCTCCTAAGTACCATTTAATGCTTTTCTAGAAGTACTAAATTTGTTCCTAGTTAGGTTACTTTATTTCCTTTCTAGAGTAGGATTCCTTGTAATTGTCTTTCTAGGTTCTTGGACGTTTTTTCCCCCTTCTCCTATATATAGGAGTCCTTTTCATTCATTAAAGACAATTTACATTGATATTAATAATATTTGAGAGAGTTCTTTGAACCTTTGTGACTTGTTCTTTCAGAATTTATCTTTAAACCTTTACTATTCATAGTTTAAGGTATAAAGTAACTTCTTCTTGTGATATCTTTGGTTTCTTTTTGGTATTCTTTAGAAGGTGATTAGTTTCTACATACTAATTATTGTCTTTAGTTACTCATAAAGCGGTCAAGATCCGAATCTATCGTTTTGATTCGTTTTCTCAAGTAAAGGCGTTAGATTTCTTCCATAAATCTATACGTTGTTACTTGGATCTTTTCAAGGCCTTAGAACATCTAATCCTTGGAAATTCGTGGATCTTTCCTTCGAATTTCCCATATCTTTAGTTAGTTTTTTTTGTTTCTTTTCTTTCTGCTTCCGCACTCTAATATTCAATTCTCTATTTGTGATCTCCCTTAACCTTGCTGTTATCAAGTGGTATCAGAGCGGTTTTATCAAGATTCCGTTCTTGATAAATCTTGGGATTTCTTCTTAGAGCAAAAAAAAAAAAAAAACACTGTAGCGTGAACAGTAGCGTCGTGAAAAAATAAATAAATTACAATAGCGTGAACAGTAGCGTGAACAGAAAAAAAAAAGTTATAACTTGCTCTCTAAGAAATCTAATTACTTGTCCTCCAAGAAATTTGATTACTTGATACCCACGAAAGTTTATTACTTGCTATTCAAGAAATCTTATTACTTGCTCTCCAAGTTTTTGCATTAATTTGTTTCCAAGAAAGAAGGTTGCAAGAAGAGGGGATTCTAGACCTTTAAGAATAAGAGGAATTTTTTTTTTCTTGTTCTTATAATTCTAAAATAAGTTCCTTTTTATTCGTGTTTTGTTTCAACTAAATCCTACTTGTTCTAGGACTAGTTCTTTACTTTCTTTTTGTACCCCAAGATTCCATACTTTATTACTACGAACTTGATACACGTTTTGGTTTAATTATAAATCTACAAAGTATTCTCGTTCAAAGGTTATTTTGAGTGGAAAAGGCAAGTGTGGGTGAGTTTAAAAGAGGGTAAATACCATATTAAAAGTGTGATACTTAATCATTTATTCTTTTTTTTTTTAGATGTCTAATTCAGGTGGTGATGAGGAAAGGGCTCGTTTAGAAGCCGAGGTCAAAGGAAGGAAGGAACGACTTCACCCTTCAAGCTATGCACCAACAATTTGAGAGGTGGACCCTTCAATTTCAAGAGATGAGGGATATGATTATCGAGCAGAATGACACCATAGCTGCAATTAGAAGGGAGAATAATGTTGTACCCCCAAATAATGTTAGACCCCAAGTTAGAAGGAATGTACCCCATATCCCTTTTGTAAATCCTGAATATGATAATGATGATTTTGATGTTGAATTTAATCTAGAAAGAAGAGATAGGAGGGGACAAAGAGGTAGAGTAGAAGATGATAATATAAATAGTATAAAGATGAAGATGCCATCTTTCAAGGGGACAAGGGATCCAGACTTGTACCTTGATTGGGAGAGACGAGTTGAAGCCATCTTTGATTGTCATAACTACTCTGAGGGTAAGAAAGTTAAACTTGTTGTTGTTGAGTTTTCTGATTATGCTGCTTCTTGGTGGAAAAAGCTTGCTAGGGACAGATTGCAAGAGGAGTTACCACCTATTGCTACGTGGGCAGAGATGAAGAGGGTAATGAGGAAGCGATTTATTCCATCATACTTCCAAAGAGATCTACAATCTCGCCTTCAACGCTTGAAGCAAGGCTCCATGTCGGTGGATGAGTACTTCAAAAGCATGGATATGGCTATGATCCAAGCTAACTGCATGGAGGAAGAAGAGGCTACAATAGCTAGATTTTTAAATGGTTTAAATACAGAAATAGCTAATGTAGTAGAGATACAACAATATGTAACTTTAGATGAGTTAGTTGATTTGTCTGTAAAAGTTGAAAAACAAATTGAGAAAAAGCAGCAAAATAACTCATGGAGAAGTCGACCAAACACTATCTCTAAGAATCCATGGTCAACTCAAGAGGGGAAAGCTCCTTCCAAACCTCAAGATGATAGAGGTAAAGGTAAAGTGGAGGAGGGAGGTAAAACCTTTAATCCTAAATCTTCTAAACCTTCAAGTTCTATTCAATGTCACAAATGTCATGGAAGGGGGCATATGATGCATGAATGTCCAAGTGGAAGAAACATCCTACTTAGAGAGAATGGAGAATATGAGAGTGAAAAAAGTGAGGGGGAAGAAGAAGAGGGAGAAGGTGTAAGTGAGGAAGATGATTTGGAATTGCCTAATGATGGTATAATTGGGGTGGTTAGGAGAATTATGACTATCAATTTGGGTAGTGTTGATGAAGGGCAGAGAGAAAATTTGTTTCATACTAGGTGTGGGATAAAAGGGAAGACTTATTCTATGATTATTGATGGGGGAAGTTGTGCAAATGTGGTGAGTTTATACTTGGTGGATAAACTAGGAATTGCATGCATGAAGCGCTCTACCCCATATAGGCTCCAATGGTTGAATGATTGTGGGGAAGTAAAAGTAAACAAACAATGCATGATTTCATTCAATGTTGGTAGATATGAAGATGAGATTCTTTGTGAGGTAGTTCCAATGCAAGCATGTCATGTTTTACTTGGCCGACCTTGGCAGTATGATAGGGATACTACTCATCATGGGAGAAAGAATAGGTATAGTCTTCTGCATAATGGTAAGAAGTATACTCTTGCACCCTTATCTCCTTCTCAAGTGTTTGAAGATAAAAAACGATTGAGGGAAACAATGGGAAAACAAAAGGGAGAGGTAAAAAGTGAGCTTGAGGGAAAAGAAAAAGGGCAAGAGATAGAAAAAAAGAGAGATGGCCGAGAGAAAGAGAGAGAGGGCAGCGATCTAAGTAAAGAGGTAAAAGAGGGTGTGAGTAAAAAAATAAAATGTTTTGGTGAGAGGAAAGAGGCTAAGAAAAAGAAAAATGAGAGTCTTTATATAAAAGCCAAAGAGTGTTTGAATGCTAGGAGAGAGGGACTGCCCATAATACTACTTACTTACAAAGAAGTATTGATTAATTTTGAACAACTAACTCTTTCTTTGCCAATTAGTGTTTCTTCTCTTTTGCAGAATTTTGAAGATGTTTTTCCTGATGACACTCCAAAGGGATTGCCACCTTTGAGAGGGATTGAGCACCAAATAGACTTTGTGCCTGGGTCTCAACTTCCTAATAGGCCTGCCTATATGAGCAATCCTGAAGAGACCAAAGAATTACAAAGGCAAGTTGAAGAATTTCTTGAAAAGGGATTTGTTCGAGAGAGTATGAGCCCATGCTCTGTTCCAGTTCTATTGGTCCCCAGAAAGGATGGAACATGGAGGATGTGTGTAGATTGTCGAGCCATCAACAAGATAACGGTAAAGTATCGCCATCCTATCCCTCGTCTTGATGACATGTTGGACCAACTGTATGGGTCCAAAATCTTTTCTAAAATTGATCTAAAGAGTGGTTACCATCAGATTCATATGAATCCTGGAGATGAATGGAAAACTGCTTTTAAGACCAAATATGGACTTTATGAGTGGTTAGTTATGCCATTTGGCTTGACTAATGCACCAAGCACTTTTATGAGACTAATGAATCATGTTTTTAAAGATTTCCATGGAAAATTTATTGTGGTGTATTTTGATGACATCTTGATCTTTTCTCAAAATCTGGATGAACACCTAGAGCACTTAAAACAAGTTTTTGAAGTTCTTAAAAATCAGCGCTTATTTGCTAATCTCAAAAAGTGTACTTTCTATGTGGATCGTGTGGTTTTCTTAGGTTTTGTGGTCAGTTCTAAGGGAGTTGAAGTAGATGATGAGAAAATCAAGGCAATAAAAGAATGGCCTAAACCTAATAGTGTAACTGAAGTTAGGAGTTTTCATGGACTTGCTAGTTTTTATAGGAGGTTTGTGCGAGACTTTAGCACCATTGCTGCTCCTTTAACTGAAGTTATTAAAAAAGATAAGGTTTTTACATGGGGAAAGGAACAAGATGATGCATTTAACTTGCTGAAGGATAAATTGTGTTCTGCTCCTCTTTTACAATTGCCTGATTTTTCTAAGTCTTTTGAAGTTGAGTGTGATGCCTCTGGTAAGGGCATAGGTGCAGTTTCGATGCAAGACTCCAAGCCAATTGCCTACTTTAGTGAAAAGCTAAGTGGAGCAACATTGAACTACTCAACTTATGATAAGGAGCTATATGCCTTGGTAAGGGCGTTAGCTACATGGCAGCACTACTTGTGGCCTTGAGAATTTGTGGTCAAGACTGATCATGAGTCATTAAAATACTTGAAGAGCCAAGGTAAACTTAGTCGTAGGCATGCTAAATGGGTAGAGTTTATTGAAACTTTTCCTTATGTAATTGCTTACAAACAAGGAAAGGAGAATGTGGTTGCTGATGCACTCTCAAAAAGGTATGTTTTGATCTCTACTCTTCAAAGTTATTGGGTTTTGACCAAATCAAGTTCCTCTATGCTAATGATTCTGATTTTGGTGAGATTTTTGCTAAATGTAAGTTAGGTCCTTTTGAGAAATTTAATCTTCAAGATGAATTTCTATTCAAGGAAAATAAATTATGTGTTCCTAACTGCTCGTTGCGTGGACTATTTGTTAGGGAAGCACATTGTGGAGGGCTAATGGGACATTTTGGTGTACCCAAAACACTGGAAATACTTTCTGAACATTTTTATTGGCCTAGTATGAGAAAGGATGTTGAAAAAGTGTGTTCTTATTGTCTTGAATGTAAACAGGCTAAGTCTAGAACATTGCCGCATGGTCTTTATACTCCTTTACTTGTTTCTAATTCCCCTTGGATTGATATTTCTATGGATTTCATATTGGGGTTGCCAAGGACTAAGTATGGTAAGGATAGTATATTTGTGGTAGTAGATAGATTTTCTAAAATGGCTCGTTTTATCCCATGTAAAAAGACTAATGATGCATCTCATGTGGCTGACTTGTTTGTAAAGGAAGTGGTTAAATTGCATGGAATACCTAGAACTATTGTTAGTGATAGGGATGCCAAGTTCTTAAGTCACTTTTGGAGAATTCTTTGGGGCAAGTTGGGAACTAAATTGCTATTTTCTACATCTTGTCACCCACAAACGGACGGGCAAACGGAAGTGGTTAATAGAACTTTAGGGAACATGTTGAGGGCTGTTTTGAAAGGAAAGTTGACTTCTTGGGAAGATTACTTACCTATTGTAGAATTTGCTTATAATAGGACCTTCCATTCTTCTACTGGTAAGACTCCTTTTGAAGTTGTATATGGATTCAACCCCCTTACCCCCCTTGATTTATTGCCTTTGCCTACTAATGATTTTGCTAATCTTGATGGTAAGAAGAAGGTTGATATGATGAAGAAAATTCATGAACAAACAAGGCTTGCAATTGAAAAGAAGAACAAGGAAGTTGCATTGCGAAGGAATAAGGGCAGAAAATATGTTGTTTTTAAACCTGGTGACTTGGTTTGGGTGCATATGAGAAAGGAAAGATTTCCTTCCAAAAGAAAGACCAAACTAGATCCTAGAGGAAGTGGGCCATACAAAGTCCTTGAAAGGATTGGAGACAATGCTTATAAACTTGATCTTCCTGGTGAGTTCCAAGTTAGTGCTACTTTTAATGTTTCTGATCTTTCCCATTTTGATGCAGATTTGAATTCGAGGACGAATTCTCTTCAAGAAGAGGGGAATGATAGCATCCACGGAAGCTCTACTCCATTGAAGGACAAGGATGAAGCTTTAGAAACTCCAAGGAGGCCCATAACAAGATCTCAAACCAAGGAGTTCAATGATAAACTCAATGGGCTTCAATCGCTGATCCAAATGTGTCTTATTGGGGAAGAAGAGCTCAAGCCCAAGGGAGAGGAATTGTCCAAATGCTACAATTATTTGGTGGCCCAAATTCAAGCCCAAGATGAGGAATTTTAAGGGCAATTTTCGTGCAAATAAGGTCAAGAAGAGTCCAAGAATCAGCCACAACAAGAGTTGCTTTCTGCCCAAGTTTTGAGAGAAGACTAGTCAAACTTTCCAAGATTGTCAAGATTCTTTTCCTAGTTGGGATTTACCTTATATATTTATTTATTTATATATAGGTTATTAATATTTTCCTTAGACTATTTATGGTCTCCTAAGTACCATTTAATGCTTTCCTAGAAGTACTAAATTTGTTCCTAGTTAGGTTACTTTATTTCCTTTCTAGAGTAGGATTCCTTGTAATTGTCTTTCTAGGTTCTTGGACGTTTTTTTTCCCCTTCTCCTATATATAGGAGTCCTTTTCATTCATTAAAGACAATTTACATTGATATTAATAATATTTGAGAGAGTTCTTTGAACCTTTGTGACTTGTTCTTTGAAAATTTATCTTTAAACCTTTACTATTCATAGTTTAAGGTATAAAGTAACTTCTTCTTGTGATATCTTTGGTTTCTTTTTGGTATTCTTTAGAAGGTGATTAGTTTCTACATACTAATTATTGTCTTTAGTTACTCATAAAGCGGTCAAGATCCGAATCTATCGTTTTGATTCGTTTTCTCAAGTAAAGGCGTTAGATTTCTTCCATAAATCTATACGTTGTTACTTGGATCTTTTCAAGGCCTTAGAACATCTAATCCTTGGAAATTCGTGGATCTTTCCTTCGAATTTCCCATATCTTTAGTTAGTTTTTTTTGTTTCTTTTCTTTGTGCTTCCGCATTCTAATATTCAATTCTCTATTTGTGATCTCCCTTAACCTTGCTGTTATCATTAACTTTAAGAGTTAATAAAAATAAAAGAATACAAAATAATCCAAAATTATATATTGTATCCTAGAAGTTTAGATTTATTTGATTTTATTTAATATTTTCTTATAACATTAGATGGAGTTTAGGCATGTTAAAAAGAAAATTATTTCAAAGAAGAATGTGGTTACACATCTTTTTTTGAAACACTCAAAGGAAATTCAAGGATGGTTGAGACCAAATAAAAGTTCAACAATAAAAATGTGAATAAGTCGCGGCCTGAAAATAATATATCCAAAAATATTTTAAGTCAAGTATAAGTCAATAAAAGAGACCGTGCTAGAACCGCGGGACTCGAGGGATGCCTAATACCTTTCCCTCGGTCAACAAAATTCCTTACCCAAATTTCTAGTTCGCAGACCATATAAAGAGTCATTTCCTTTTGATTGAGGATTAAACAAAAAGGTGACTTAGAACACCATAACTCAATTCTAAGTGGCGACTCTGAAATATAAAAAAATAATCTTTAATCAATATCGTCACTTAAGTTGGAAAAACTCTTCCGTCGTGCACAAAAAGGGGTGTGACAACAACAATCACAATCACAATATACATTCTCACGATCATACAATTAAGAGGTGATGCATGGCATATAGTTATTCTTTCATACTCATTTACGATGTGTGTGATCAATAGTGCAACATTTGCATACATACATGCAATATAATGAAGCAAGTACAAACATATATCACACAACATAAAATCACAACCATCACCTACCTCGAACAAAGCTTGAATCCCCTAACAAACTTGATTCTTCCCTTTCCGAATTCTTTCCGCTTGTTCTTGGTCTACAAAAGATCATAAAAATGAGAGAATCAATAAACAAGACCTAAATACCTGGATTATAATCAAAATCATCAACTCCAAGTCAAACCCTTGATCCCCATACCAATTTAGGGTTTCTTCCACCATAAATCTCATATCAAAACCCTCCTCCATCGATAATTACCTAAGAAACTAAGTTCTGCGGATCGAAAAATGGATTCGAGGAGTAAACCTTACGTTTAGCCTTAAGAATGGTGAAAAGCTGTCAAGAAAACACTTGGGTTCGTTCCTTAGTTCTCAAAGTCGAAACTTGCAGAATAATGACATTTTGGGGGTTTATTTTCGACTTAAATCGTGTCTGCCCCGCCACAGCGGTCCTTACCCCACTATAGCGGCCCCGCCCCATCGTCATTAATCCCACTCTGGCGGCTTGTGCGTAGAAAAAACATCGGGAATTGAGTTAACCCCCATTTCACAACACACCTTCATCCCATGATTTTCAGAAATTACTCGTTCGTGTTAAGATCAGTTTGGGGAGTTCTACTGGCCCGAATTAGATTCTGTAAAGTCATACGGGTTTCTTAACGTCTTAGCTATCTAATATGCTCAAATTCATAATTTGATCCCTAGACCTCACTGACTCCGATTTCATCCAATTCTGGACTAGGTTGGGAAATTTCAAGATACTACCAAAAAGTTTTTCGGTCCAAAATTTATCCCCATTGACTTTATTATAACGACGGAAATCGGTCATTACAATAGATACCAATTTACCCATCACTCGTTCCTGAGTGATAAACTAGGAAAAACAAGCTAAAGCAAGAGTGGAGTAGTACCTGAATCAACGAACAACTGGGGATACTTGTCTCGCATGTCCTTCTCGGTTTCCCAAGTAGCTTCCTCAACTAGACGATACTTCCATTGAAATTTCATGGACTTAATCTCTTTGGTCCTCAGCTTCCGAACATCACGATCAAGAATTCCAATCGGCTCTTCCTCATACTGAAGATCTTTGTCTAACACAACTGAGTCCCATTTTATGATGTAATCCTCATCGCCATGATATCTCTTCAACATGGACACATGAAATACCAGATGAACTCCCGATAAGTTAAGAGGTAAGGCCAACCTATACACCACTGGCTCTACACAGTCAAGAACCTCAAATGGCCCAATGTATCGGGGATTAAGCATGCCCTTCTTGCCGAATCACATCACCCCTTTCATGAGTGATACCTTAAGAAGAACCTTCTCATTAGTCTGAAATGTCATGTCTCTTACCTTATGGTCTGCATACTTCTTCTGTCTACTTTGGGCTGCTAAAAGCCTAGCTTGAATACTCCTCACTTTATCTTGAGCATCCTTCACTAAATCGACCCCCAAAAGTGTCACATCTCCAACCTCAAACCATCATATGGGTGATCTACACCCTCTCCCATAAAGTGCCTCAAATGGTGTCATATCAATGTTGAAGTGGTAATTATCATTATAGGAGAACTCACACAACGGTAGAAACTTATCCCAATGCCCTCTATAAATCAATCACACATGCCCTCAACATGTCTTCTAACACTTGAATACTACTCTCTGACTTTTCGTCCGTCTGCGGATGGAAAGTTGTACTAAAAGTGAGTTGTGTGCCCAATTCATCATATAACTTTCTCCAAAACTTGGAGGTAAACTGCGTACCACGGTCTGAAATGATAGAAAGGGGCACCCCGTGCAACCTTACTATTTCTTTCACATAAACCTTAACCAATTGTTGAGCATTATAATTTGTTTTGACGAGAATGAAATGGGCTGACTTAGTCAATTTGTCAACCACTACCCAAATAGAATCAAACTTCCCCAAAGTCTTGGGAAGACCAACCACAAAATCCATAGCTATCCTTTCCACTTCCATTCCGGAATTGGAATTCTTTGAAGCAAATCAGCCGGCTTTTGATGCTCATATTTTACTTGTTGGCGATTTTGACAGTTAGCCACAAACTTCGCTATATCATTCTTCATGCCAGGCCACCAATAAAGTCACTTCAAATCTCGGTATATCTTAGTCACACCCGGATTAATGGAATACCTCGAACCATGGGATTCTATCAATAAATTTTGAATCAAGTTGCCCACTCTAGGAACACAAATCCTTTCTTTAAAACTGGGTACACCTCCCGTATCAAGAGTGGTCTGTTGTGCCTTGCCAGAAACTGTTTTATTTCTAAGCTCTTTCAAATGTTCATCCTCAAACTGTTTGGCCTTGATCTCCTCAATGAACGTGGCCCTTACTTCAATGTTATCTAACACCCCACCTTTATTTGAGATGCCCAACTGCATGAACTTAGATTCCAAGGTTTGTATTTCCTTGGCCAAAGGTTTCTTGGTTACACCCAAGCCAACTAAACTACCCATACTCACCTCTCTTCGACTTAGTGCGTCTGCCACTACATTAGTCTTACCCGGATGAAATTGGATGGTTACATCATAATCCTTGAGTAACTCTATCCACCTTCATTGTCTCAAATTCAGATCTTTTTGAGTGAATACATGTTGTAGACTGCGATGATCAATAAATACTTCACACTTAACATCATAAAGGTAATGTCGCCAGATCTTAAGAGCAAACACTACTACTGCCAACTCTAAATTATGTGTTGGATAATTCCTCTCATGCACCTTCAACTGCCGCAATGCGTAAGCTATAACATTCTTATCCTGCATTAACACAGTAGCCAAACCCAAATGTGAAGCATCACAATAAACTATAAATCTTTACCTTCCACCGGTAGTGCTAGAATAGGTGTTGTGGTCAAAAGAGTCTTGAGATTTTGAAAGCTTTCCTCAAATTTTTCAGTCCATTCAAAATATACCTCCTTTTTGGTCAAATTTATGAAATGTGTGGCAATAGAAGCGAAGTTTTTCACAAACCGACGATAATAACTTGTAAACCCCACAAAACTCCTAATTTCAGTCACAGAACTTGGCCGGACCCAATTCTTAATCGCTTCAATCCTTTGGGGATCTACCATTACCCCTTTCTTTGAAACTACATGCCTCAAAAAGGCAACCGAAGTCAATCAAAATTCACACTTAGAAAAATCCGCATACAATTTTTGTTTCCCAAGAACACCCAGAACAATACAAAGATGGTTGGCATGCTCTTTTTCACTTTTCGAATAAACCAGAATGTCGTCAATAAATACTATCACAAACGAATCAAGAAAGGGATTGAACACCCCATTCATCAAACTCATGAAAGTTGCAGGCGCATTTGTCAACCCAAACGACATCACTAAAAACTCATAGTGTCCATAGCAGGTCCTAAACGCCGTTTTTGGTATATCCTTAGGCCTAATCTTTAACTGATGGTAACCAGACCTTAAATCAATCTTCGAGAAAATTGATGCACCCTGCAATTGGTCAAAAAATCATCTATCCGAGGCAATGAATACTTATTTTGAATGGTGACCCTATTCAATTGACGATAGTCTATGCACATTCTCATACTACCATCTTTTTTCTTAATAAACAAGACAGGAGCATCCCATGGGGAAGCATTAGGACGGATGAATCCTTTATCAAGAAGCTCTTGGATTTGAGCTTTAAGCTCTCTTAATTCTGTCGGAGCCATGCGATACGGAAGGATGGAAATGGGATGAGTAGCAGGCTCTAAATCAATGCCGAAATCTATATCTCTATCCGGAGGCATACCAGGCAAATCAGTAGGAAACACTTCTTTAAATTCTGACACCAAATGAATAGACTCAATAGAGGGAGACTCAAGCTCAAAATCCCGAACGTGAGCCAAATAAGCCAAACAATCCTGCCCCACCAGTTTCCTAGCCCGAATGTAGGATATGATCTTAGCTTGCTTAGGCTTGTATACCCCTTTCCACTCTAACTTTTCCCTACCGGGGATCTCTTGAGTCACAGACTTAGTATTACAATTTAACAAAACATAATAGGGGGAAAACCAAGTCATGCCTAAGATTATGTCAAAGTCAGTCATATCCAAAATTCTCAAAATCAGCCCAAGTCTGAAAATCAATAAATAAGATAGGACAAGCACAATAGACATGAGTGACTATGACAAACTCTCCAACGGGGGTAGAAACATGGATGGAGGCATCAAGTATATCACATATCATATCAAATTCTGAGGCAAATCTCACGGACATATAAGAATAAGTAGAACCCGGATCAAATAACATATTAGACATTTGGTCACATACAAGATTAGTACATGTGATCACCGCATCAAACGCCTCTGCCTCGGTCTTGGCCAGAAAGGCATAGCATTGAGCCATGTCATCATGATGGGCGACTTCCCTGCTTGGCTGCACTGTACCTCTGTCTGCGTTACCATTTCCCCGGCCTTCACGGCCTCGCTGATTTCCTCCTCGCCCACCTTGTGGACGCCCTCGACCATTATTACCATTTCCCGCGAGTACCACTGCTCTAGTTTGTTGCTGCGCGGAATCCATCACAGTTATAAGAAGTGCGATCAAAAGATGGTTTGCTGCCCGCTGAAGGTGCGGCTCCTTGGCCTGAGTAATTACATGTAGAGGCGAGCATGGCGGACTGAATTGGTAGGGTTGCAAGTGTCGGCCTCTCTGAAGCTCTAATGTAGAAACCCTGAAAGTTACCTACATTCTTAGCTTTTTTAGCCAATGTGTTGGCCTGACCGTCTCGCCTCACCCCCTTCACTTTCTTCACAAAATCTATTACATCATTAAATTTTCCCTGTAGAATTTATGTGCACAGACAATACCTGTAACTCAGAATTCAGTCCCTTAAGAAATAGACGGATCCTCTTTTCCTCAATAGTCACCAATTGCATAGCATATCTCGACAAAGCATGGAACTTGGCCTCATAAGCAGCCACAGACATACCACCTTGCTCCAAAGCCATGAACTCATCCTTCTTACGATCTCTCAAAGTCTGGGGCACATACTTTTCCAAGAACAGAGCATGAAACTGGGTCCAAGTGAGTGGAGGTAAAGTTGAAAATTTGCACTCCACATAAGCTCTCCACCACTACTTAATCTCGCCCTGAAGTTGAAAAGTCACAAACTCTACTCCATGCTGATGGACAATTCCCAACTTATGAAGCCTCTCATAGCAATCTAGGATGAACTCATAGGCATCCTCCCTCTCAGAACCATGGAACATCGGCGGTTTCAATTTCAAGAACTTAGTCAACATCGCATGCTCATTACCAGTAAGACCCTACAAGGGACGGAAGAAAGCATCAGTACATACAATTCCACCCACCTTGGGTACAGTGATAGCAATAGGGGGATTGGCGGGAGCTTGAGTTGCTTGAATAGAGGGAAACACTCCAGGACCAACCAATCCTTTCAAGAACGACATAATATGTTGAGCTAACACTGGGTCCAAATGACGAATACTTATAGCCTCAGCATGCATCTCTTCCTTTTGTCCAATATCCTCATCATTCTCAAACTCAACGTTCTCTTCTATCTCTTCATGATACGCATGAGGATTCTCATTTCTGGGAGCATTCTTATCCGGAGCTCCACCACTAGCGGGTGCTACCCTTCCACGACCTCTACTCCTTGCTCTTTCTCTACCCCTGCCTCGACTGCGACCTCTTATTGCGGACTCCTCAGTGGGCTCATTGACGGGAGCTACGGGATGAACACCGTTGAAGTGAGTGTTAACCATCTGTGGACAGAAGAGTGAAGGAGGTTAGATACTAATTTGGAACCAAGTGATAGCACGAAAGGAGACAAGAGAAAATAGAGAAATTTCCTAAAGTCCTATAGCCTCTCGAAGAAAGTACAGAAGTCTTTGTACCGTTCCGCAAGACTCTACTAGACTCATTTGGTAAATTGAGACCAACGAACCTATGGCTCTGGTACCAACTTTGTCACGACCCTGACTATCGTGATTGACACCCACACTAACCCTCCGGTGGGAGAACCATTACTACAATCCAAAACCAAGCAACTTAACCAAAAACTAAGGCATTTAAAGCTACAGAAGTAGGTTTAAATGCAGAAAAACTAAAGTTCCCATAAACTTCAAAGGTCTAACATTCGATATTAAAATAATGCAGAAATAATGCCTAGAACCTGAAAGTCAATGTACCAAAACTCCAGCTAACATGTCTAAAAAAGTGGGTACAACCCAAACTAAACAAGTGAATTATCTAAAGAACTAGTCTAAGTCCGAAGAAATGGACTAAACAAGAGGAGAACTCAAGGCAGCCCGGAAGAACTGACTCACCCTTGAATTCGACTGATCACTGATCTTCTAAACGAGGTCTGTCAGTAGCCACCTGAAGATGCCCTGTACTCAACAAAGAAAGAGCAAGTGCAGTATCAGTACACAACCACAATGTACTAGTAGGATCACACGACGGCTATCCTACTAAGTGCAATATAAGCAAGTAATTACAACATCACAAACATGCATACACCAAACATATACAATATCAATATCAATATCATTTCAGGATCAATGTACAATTCCACAATCTCAACAATAAGTGTATGCATAGCAAGTCATTGGTCCTCTCACGGAACCCATACCCAAATAGTTAGTGTACCGGATCTTGGCACCCGTTCCAAGTTAGCGTGTTGGATCGTGACATCCGTTTCAGTATTTATGTTAGTACGTGACATCCGATCCCAATTAGTGTGTTGGAACGTGACACCCGCTCCATTCAACATACCAAAATTACAATCACAATATACATTCTCACGATCATACAATTAAGAGGTGATACATGGTATATGGTTATTCTTTCATACTCATTTACTGTGTGATTAATAGTGCAACATTCGCATACATACATGCAATATAATGAAGCAAGTACAAACATATATCACACAACATGACATCACAACCATCACCTACCTCGAACAAAGCTTGAATCCCCTAAGAAACTTGATTCTTCCCTTTCCGGATTCTTTCTTCTTGTTCTTGGTCTACAAACAATCATAATAATGTGAGGATCAATAAACAAGACCTAAATACCTGGATTATAATCAAAATCATCAACCCTAGGCCAAACCGTTGATCCCCATACCCAGTTTAGGGTTTTTTCCACCATAAATATCAAATCAAAACTCTCCCCCATCGATAATTACCCAAGAAACTAAGCTATACGGATCGAAAAATGGATTCGAGGAGTGAAAACCTTACCTTTAGCCTCAAGAATGGTGAAAAGTTGTCAAGAAAACATCTGGGTTCGTTCCTTAGCTCTCAAAGTCGAAACTTGCAGAATAATGACGTTTTTGGGGTTTATTCCCAACTTAAGTCGCGTCTACCCCGCCACAGCGGTCCTTACCCCGCTACAACGGCCCTGCCCCGGCGTCACTAATTCCGCTCTGGCGGCTTACGCGGAGACAGAACGTCGGGAATTGAGTTCCAAACCCCCATTTCACAACACATATTTATCCCATGACACTTAGAAAATACATGTTCGCGCTAAGATCAGTTTCAGGAGTTGTATTCGCCCGAATTTGATTTCGTAAAGTCGTACGGGTTCCTTAACGTCTTAGATATCTACCCATATGATCAAATTCATAATTTGATCTCCCCGTTTGTTACCAGATTTCCCTAGACCTCACTGACTCCGATTTCGTCTCATTCTGGACTAGATTGGGAAATTTCAAGATACTACCAAAAAGTTTTTCGGTCCAAAATTTTTCTCCGTTGGCTTTTTTATTACGTCGGGAACTGGTTGTTACACTAAGTGAATCATAAGGGTTGACAAGCTTGCATACTAGCGCTACAAGGTTAAATTTTGTGATTACCCAAAATGAGTCATAAAGTCTTGGTGAAACACAATCTTAATTACTTTCTTAATTAATTTTTCCATTTCAATCAATATTGTTAAGGTTATATTTTACAAACTGACATCAAAAGATAATCAAATCCCCCAAATCTTTTCCTTCTTTTAGAAATAATTTACTAATAGGTTCTATGTCATGAAAGATGCGCATATCATTGCTTTTTGCCTGATGTTGTCTAATCTATTGATTAGGGTGAACTGAAGAGACTTTAAATAGTACATAAACGCAGAAAATACACAAATTGGTGCGGTCTTTGGAAAAAAATAATATTCGATTAGTACTGAATTTATATTATATATACTATACAATTTAGGACTTTGAATTCAACTAAACTTTTACTTATTAAATACTTTCTTCTTCGAATTATATAGGAAATAATATATATTTATTACTTTGTACTATATCTACTACAAAATCAACTTACTTTTAATATTAAATTTTTCTTTACTAACTATTTAGAAATGAGTCTGTAGAACTTGTTATGTGTAAAAAAAAAAAGGATTTAATTTGCATCTAAAAATACAATTATTGACTTTTTCTATAACAATTGCTACATGTTAATTAGGATTCAATTATGGACTCTAAAACTTAGGAAATAATATTATTTTCTCTGTTTTAATTTATTTGGCATATTTTGATTTAACACGAAATTTAAAAAATTAAAGAATACTTTTTAATCTTATGATTTTAAATTAAAGATAGGTCAAATATATCAAATTGTTCTTTAATCATGTGATCTTAAACATGCATATATATGTCATGTAGAATTTGAAACTAGAGAATTGCTTAATGTGGAAAGAATCATTATTTTTAAACGGACTAAAAAAGAAAGTAGCAAATGAAGAGATATGTTTTATTAATTAAAAAGGATGAATAGTTGTAGGGAAGTTAAAGTGCCAAGTTCTTAATTTATTTTAAAGCTTTAAATATTAATTCATTTATAATTTTTTTTTAGAAGTAATAGCATCTCTTTATCAGAGCTATGGATAATAAGAAACACGGCAAGAAACATACGAGTAGAAAATTAAGAAAAATAAGAAGAAAATTAAACAAATTATATCTGAAATATAAACAACTTAATATCACAAAGACTGATAACGAAAAAATAGATCAATTAATAGATAATATATCTAAAATAGAATATAAATATATTCAATATTTAAAAATACAATGAATAACGAGAATAACGAATATAGACAAAAACTTAATGAAATAATTATAGAAAAATGACAAGAATTAGAACATAGGCAAAATAGATTTAACAATAATATATTCGTAGGAATTTGTCACAAATCTATAATAGCACAAAGAAAGACTATTTTATATCTAGAAATACAAATAAATAACTTAGAATATAAACTACAACATAATTTATAAATGAATAAAGAAGAATACGCAATAGATGAAAAAACATATGAAAATTATGAAGGATTAAAAATAAAGATAATATTTTCTAATCTAGGAAGAAGATATAAGAAAATAGGTGACAATATAAGTTTAATGTTAGAAAAAGAAACGGTAAAACTAGAAGATAGTTTAACTGCTATGATAAGAATAACAAAAGAAAATGAAGAAATAGATAGAAAAACAGAAATTGAAAAAATAAAACAACAAGCAAAAAAGGAAGTACAACAATTAGAAGAAGTAAAATATACTAAAATAATAGAGCTAGAAAAAGAGCTAGCAATATTAAAAGAAATGTATGAAATTAAACAAAAAGAAAAAGAACAAAAAACAAAAAACAAAATTAGCAAATGAGATAATTAAATTTAAAGAAAAATTGCAATTGCAATTACAAGATGAATTACAAGAAAAAGAAGAAAATAGCCAAGATAATCCACCCGAAATAAGAATTGATGAAATAAACGACGATGATCTAGAACAACATTCGGAAACAAGCGAAACATATACGGAACTTTTAGCAAACATAGATAATACAAAGAATTTAGAAGTAAATACAGAAGACGTAGACATGGACGAAAAACCTAGCACATCAGGAGTAAAAAACCCAAAAAATTTTAATCCAAAATATTATAATGAAAATTATGAACAGTATGATAAAGAAAAAACTACATGGGATAAAAGATTAAGTAAAAAATGGACGCCTAAACCAATAACTGAACAACATGATTTTTTAGATTTAGACTGTGTAGCAGATATAAATAAAACAATCCAATTATGGATATGATACATATCAAAACAATTAATAGATAACAAGATAATAATAACAGAGGCATCAGGATACATAGAAAGAACACTTATAGGAACAGTGAAATTATGGCTACAAAATTTAACAAGTGAAAGTTTAACAACTTTAAGAAATAATAAAAAATTTGATGGTGGAATAGCCACTACAACTATGAAAATATTATATAAATACGAAATAGCTATAAGAAATGAATTTAGTAGTATGACAACAGAGGTAGAAGAACAAAATAAAGAAAAAATCATAAATCGGAATCTAATGACAAAATTAGCAATATGTAGTATGTGTTACATAGATGAATATACATGGGCATTTAGAGAATGCTATTATAAAGGAACATATAGCACAGAAGAAAGTAAAGAAATAAGAAAATTATATTTTACAAAATTACCAGAACCTTTTAATTCAAAAATAATAAAAAGTTGGAATGAAGCAGAATTAACAGACACCTTAGGAGCTAGAATGAAATTCTTGCAACGATGGTTTATGGAACTATGTGAAAAACATAAAGAAGAAATAAATATGGAAAAAATATTAGTAAAAAACTTGGCATGTTGCAAAAATAAAACAACACCTCAATTTGGTTGTACGGATAGGTATTATAAAAATTAAAAGAAATATAATAAAAAATACAAATCATAATATAAATATAAAAAACCAAGAAGAAGGTACTATGTAAAAAATTACAAAACCAAAAGACCATATAGACCAAAAAGAAAACTAACGGAATGTACTTGTTATAATTGTGGAAAATTAGGACATATAGCTAGAGATTGTAAATTACCTAAAAATCCAAAGAAAAAACAAATATCAGAAATAATAATAGACGATGAAATATATACGCAGATAGAATACATAGATTATGAATTGGAAAGTGAAGATATCATATATGAAATATCAGAAAATGAAATAGATAATGACATAGACATAGAATCAGATAATGAATTCTATAATATAACAAATGACTGAAGCAGACATACAAAGTAATAAATAAAGAAGAACATCAAGACGAAGAATCTTTAGAACAGAAAATAATATTTGATAATAGTATATTTGAACAAATAAAAGAAAAAGAATTAGACCTAGGCGTAGCAAAAATATTCGAAATACCAACAATAAGAAACTGGTTTAAACGACAAAAAGAAGAATATTATGTAGTAAGTCAAAGAGAACATATCATAGATTGCAAATACACTAAAGGAAAGACCAAAATACCAATAATAAATAAACGAATAATAAATAAAGAAATACAAGATATTAAGGCTAAAAATCCAATTAAATATGTACATTTAGGAGGAATAGAAATACTAATAAAAGCATGTTTTAGAGAAGGAATAGATACACCAATAGAAATATACTTAGCGGATGATAGAATTATACAACCCATAGAAAAAAGTATAATAAGTGCAGTAAGAGGTAACCTCATATACCAAAAATTTAAATTTATAATAAGTGTTAACTACTCAGTAGCAATAAATGACAGAAATATAGATAAATCACTACTATTATACTGGCGAATGTCAGGAATAGAACTAGCCCCATGAAGTAAAATATTTACAGCTAGATGTAAAAACTTATATGTTCTAACAACAAAACATAAAATAACAACAAAAAATAAAATAAATAAAATAAAAATAGAAGATCCCTTTGAAAGGATAGTTACAGTCATAGATAAAAATGATTATAGTTATAATGAAATTGATATAGAAGAAGATTTAGAAATAGTAAAAGAAAGACTAAACACATCGAAAAGAATAAACAATGAGATACCCCAAATATCATCAAAAATGAGTACCTCAAGTAGAATAGATAAAATCCTACAAAAATCAATGGAAGAAGAAATAAAACCACATCATTACTACATAACGGGAATAATGGAACAACGAAAATATTTAATATTAATAGATACAGGATGAGAAGAAAACTATATTACAAGAGAATTAGTGACGGAAGATGAAATAATAACTATTGAACAATCATGCCCCGAACTACCAAAAGCATTAATGTATACCGAAGAAACTACAGAAAAGGAAATAATCATTGGAGGAATACCAATAGTGATAAAATTCAAAATATATCAAGGAGATGAAAATATCATTTTAGGAATAAAATGGCTAGAACAAGTAAAACCATATAATCTAGAAGACAAACAATTAACAATAAATTATGAAAATAAAAGAGTAATAATAAAAAGGACTTTAGTATAATAAAAATATGAAAATATATATACTTGCAAAGATAATAATAGAAGGATATTACAACCGATATTATACACCAATGATAGATACGGGAGCAGAAGCTAATATATATAAATATAATTATTTACCAGAAGATAAGTGGAAAAATTAAAAACACTGATAGTAGTAACAAATTTAATAATGAAGGAAGCATGACACATATAAGACAAAAAATATAAAAATACAAATATGGGATAAGATATTAACTATAGAAGAAATATATAACTTTGAATTAACTACAAAAGATATGCTATTAGGAATGCCATTTTTAGAAAAATTATACTCACATATAATAACAAAAACGCACTGGTGGTTCACGACACCGTGTAAATAAAAAATAGGAGCAAAAAGAGTAAATAATAAAAAATGAAAAACAACAGAATGGATAAAAGGAAGTGAAAAAATTACACAAAAATTAGAAAATATAAAAGAAGAAGACCCTAAAATAGAATTAACTATATTCTCTATAGATAAAGTAAAAATAATTCAAGATAAGTTAGAATTATTATATAGTGAGGATCCTCTACAAGGATGGGAGAAACATAAAACAAAAGTAAAAATTGAGTTAATTGATAATAATAGTATAATAATCCAAAAACCATTAAAGTATAATTTTAATGATTTAACCGAATTTAGGATACATATAAATGAATTACTAGAAAAATGATATATACAAGAAAGCAATAGTAAGCACACAAGCCCGGTATTTATCGTAAATAAGCATAGTGAACAAAAAAGAGGAAAAAGTAGAATGATTATTGATTATAGAAATTTAAATGCAAAAATCAAAACATACAATTATCCGATACCAAATAAAATACTAAAGATAAGATAAATACAAAGATATAATTATTTTAGCAAATTTGATTGTAAATCAGGATTTTATCACTTAAAACTAGAAGAAGAATCTAAAAAACTAACAACATTCATTGTACCACAAGGATTTTATGAATGGAATGTATTACCATTTAGATATAAAAACGCACCAGGTAGATATCAACATTTTATGGACAATTACTTTAAACAAATAGAAAATTGTGTAGTGTACATTGATGATATATTATTATATTCCAAAACACAAGATGAACATATAAATTATTAGAAAAATTTATACACATCATAGAATATTCAGGTATAAGTCTAAGTAAAAAGAAAGCAGATATAATGAAAAATCAAATATAATTCTTAGGAATACAAATTGATAAAAATGGAATAAAAATGCAAACACATATAGTACAAAAAATAATTAACTCAAATGAACAACTAGACACAAAAAAGAAATTACAATCATTCTTAGGACTAGTAAATCAAGTAAGAGAATACATACCAAAATTAGCACAAAATTTAAAACCATTACAACAAAAATTAAAGAAAGATATAGAATATCAGTTTGATAAAAAAGACCAAATACAAATACAAATACAAAAGGTAAAATTATTATGTAAAAACTTACCTAAACTATATTTTCCGGATGAAAACAAAAAATTTACTTATATAGTAGAATCAGATGCAAGTGAAAAAAGTTATGGAGGAATATTAAAATACAGATATCATGGCAATACAATAGAACATCATTGTAGGTATTATTCAGGAACATTTAATAATACAGAAATAAAATGGGAAAATAAATAGAAAAGAATTATATTCAGTGTATAAGTGTTTATTATCATTTGAACCATATATTGTATATAACGAATTTATTATAAGAACAGATAATACACAAGTAAAATGGTGGCTAACAAGAAAAATACAAGATTCAGTAACAACAAAAGAAATAAGGAGATTGGTATTAAATATATTAAATTTTACATTTACAATTGAAGTAATAAAAACTGATAAGAATGTTATTGCAGATTACCTATCACGACAAAGCTACTCAGACTGAAACTGAGGAAGAAGATACAATCGAAAAGATACTCAAAGCTATTACTACACTTTGTACAAAAGTGGATAGTATGGACAACGAGATACAAAAGCTAAAGACTAATGAAGATAATCTGAATTCTAAAGCTAGTCAGCAGCATGACTATAAAAATGCGGAGCTACGTCGATCGGAAGACGGAAAAAACCCAGAGCTAAAAGGAGACGATGGGAAACTCCTTAAAACACATAATGATTGTTTAAATACAGTTGCAGGTACAAGCAAACAAGTTAGCGATAAATAACATAAAAATGCGAACTTAAACCAGCTATTTGCAAAACCATTTACCCAAAGGACACCTAGATATATGTCCATAGAACCACAAACATCTACATACACAGATAGTTTGCAAAACCAAAATGAGAAAAAGACATATAACTACATCACACGAACCTATATCGAAAATATACACAAAATCCAAACTTATTTAAACCGCAACCCCATATCAACTACAAAAGAACCAAACCAAGATTATTTGACACAAAAGTTACAAGGATATAACAAGTTAATTACACGGTCAAAAACTAACGCTAATTTAGTAAGAATATGTTACAACTACGGACTGTTAAATACCGTATACACATACGACGGAGAAGAAGTTAGTGGAATACCAAAACTACACAAGGCATTCGTCACATACAAGAGAGTTACAAAAGGAAATTTATTTTATATAAAATTCTATACAGCACCAGCGAAGATATTATACGAGGAAATAAAACCTCCAATACAGGTTATCAAGATAGGACTAACTAAAAATATAATTATACCCGAAGACATCGGACAACAAGAAGAGATATGCAAAATAGAGAAACCAAGTTTTTATGCCAACCAAAGAATAATTGGTATATCAACTATCATACAGGAGCTAGCAAATAATTATTTAAATGGAAACGCTATATGGAGCTACTATGCAAGAGATCAGCTAATGATTTATTCCAATTCAAGGGAGCTAAGGAAAACAGATATGGATGAAGTCCAGAGATGAATTTTGTCATTACTTAAGCCAGAAGAACGACCTACGACGAGAGCACTAAAAGCAGGATTTATTTCGGCCGAGTTATTAACCAGATATTGCAAGCTAATTGGTCACAAATATCCTGACCACATATGTTCAAAATGCAATGGAGATGATAACATAATTCCAGATGTCGATTTAGAGTAAAAGAAGACGATGAAGATAAGAAGTAGACAAACAAAATAAGATATGGACAAGATAAAAAGAAGATGAGATACAAGATGACAGACAAAAGAAACGTGAATAGATAGATAGATGTAATGTAATTTTGCAAGGTGTAAAGTAGGAATAGTAATAATAGTAGGTGGACATTAAAGTAAGTAGTAAAAGTCATAAAATAAGTATGGCATGTCATAATGTGTCATAAGGTAGATAGATATTAGTCATAAAGTAGTAGATATATATTAGTCATAAAGTAGTATAGTACGTGCACATTATTGTGCACTACTGTAGAGATAAGATAAGAATTGTAAAGTAGTAGTCGTCTCATTTCTATATAAGGGGATGCATATGTAATATGAAAGGCAGACAACGCCTAAATAAAAATCCTCTCCTTTCAAAAACTCTCTTAAGATACTAAATACTTGAAAGTTAATGGATAAATCTGAAATCCAATCAGATATTTCAGATAACATGGCTAAGCAAGAGGCAAAGGTATATTGTTTAAAAAATATGTGAAACTAATTTCATATATTTCTGAATATCATATATATGATTGAATAAATTTATGTTAGTTATTATGTAGTAGAATTATTTGAATCATGATTTCTAGTTTATTAGCACACTGGAAACAGGGAGAAAACTTTTATACTATGCCATCCTAATGTTGAAATCGGTACGCGAGGAAGCCGTTTAGGGGAGTAAACAAAGTTGAGGCGCTGATAAGAAGGAAGTATCCACTAAAGTACGATGCTAGTAGTGACAGGAAAACATGATAAAGATAATCTAGTTCATAATGATCTAATATGAATTTAATCAATTATGAATATGATAGGAAGGAATAATTTGAAATAAAAAATCTGCATAATAAAGAACATGACTACTTACGTTCATAATGAAATGATAAAAAACTACGAAACTTTAATATTATATATACTTAAAGATATAAAAATAATTGAATTAAGAAGAATCATATGGGAAAAAATATTTAATGATAACGAATCAGAAGATATATTGAACTAACAATGGTATGAAATAGACTTACATGATTTAGACTACGAAAGAATAGAATGGTACGATTTAGAAATAAATTCAGACTAAAATGAACTACGAATATTTACAATATTGGACAGAATCTATGGAAGATATAAAACTATTAGAACAATTAATGGAAGAAAATTTATATATGTACCAAAGAACCCAAGATATGTTATATTTAGAATATATCATAAATAATATTAATGAAATACTCAGATTAAAACAACTATCGAAAGAATATTACAATAAATATTATTACATTTTACCATGAATTTCGCAAATACAAAAAATAATAACAATGAAATATCAAGATCAAGTCACTTACCAAAAGAATATTACAATAAAACCTTTAAAATGAATTACTCACCTACCACACTACCACCTACCACACTAGCACTTCCATGAATTCCTCAACTACCAGTTCCGCACCGAAAAATGGTATCCGTTTTCAGGAACTTAATTTTTTTTCCTATGGTATTAATATTGTAATTCAAATATATTGCAATATTTATATAATCTTCAAAGTTGTATTTAATGATATGAATTACATACGTAATAATCTATTCTTTTTATATATGTTTATTATTAATTGACGCAGTACAGACCTTGCAAAACAAAACAGATGCTCTTCACTTGTTTAGAAAAAATGTCTCAAAGGTTCAAATATATTTATTTTTTAAAAAAAAGTAAATGAAATTGCAAATTCTCAAAGATAATAGTGTTAAAACTTTGTATGATTGCTTTATTTTTACTTTATAGCTTTTGAATGCACAAAACAGTCAGCCGTGGGTCCCATCCAAAATCCTTTTACTTTATGGTTTTCTTTAACTCCACTAAATGCAACTTTGTATATCCTTCTCTTCTCTTTCTTTTATTTTTTTTTGTAAAAGAAGATAATGTGAGGTTTTTTTAAGGTTTAAGTTATTTTTGGTCCCTTAAAGTTGTTTCCATATTTAACTTAGATATCTTAATTAAGGTTAGTACCTATTGAGCACTTAAATTGTTTAAAGGAAAAAAAGTCTGAAATATATTCGAATTTTAACCGAAATTGTTGTAACAATCCAAACTTTGGAAAGAACCTTTTACCCCCTGGACTATTTAATAGTGTATTTTAAAGGAATATATGTATCCATGTGGACATCATAAATATTGCATAATTATAAATAATATCGTGTCCACGTGGCACATATATACATTTAAAATACAGTATTAAATAGTGCAGTGAGTAAAAGGTCCTCCATAAAGTTTGGTATCGTAACAACGATTTCGGCCAAAGTTGGAGTATTTTTCAGACCATTTTCCCTTGTTTTGAACATGTATCTATTAAACACAAAATGCTGATATGACAGAAAAAGTGTTTTTCACTTTCGTTTGGGCACGTGAAAATATTTGAAGTCGTATTTTATTTTAATTTTTTTTCAAAAAATTAATAATTTTTTGTCTTCTATTAACACTTGGCATTGTAAATAATTTAAAAGAATTTTTCAAAACATTTTGAAAATAATAATTTTTTAATCCAAAAGAAAAAATAGTTGCCCACCCCACTCCATCTCCCCCACTTTTAGTCTTCTTCACCTCAGTTAGGTTTGCAAAACCAACTGCTATTTGTGTCTAATTTTTTTTAAAATATTAACTAATTAGATCTGCAAAAAGAAAGAAGAAATAAAATCTTTGGACATTAGAGTAAAAAGTTTAGCCAGCGTTCGTTCAACTCCATTTTCGGCCACCTCTAAACAAACATCACCATTCAAATTAAAATGTAAACCCATTTAATTTATAAAAATAATATTAGAGAATTCGATAAAATATTAATTCGGGTTCTCTTGATTTCTCTTTTGCCGTCGATTTTGGAATGATTATCCGTTAACAATTTTTTCTTTTTCATCACTCTAGACGGAGTCACTCTCTATATCTTTCTCTTACATATTAGGTGTGAAGTTATTGTTTTTTTTAAGTTGAATCGATAAATAATCAGACAACATGTTGAGTTTTGTGTTTGGGAAAAGAAATGTTGTAGGGAGAAAAATGTTACAAGGAAGAAGATGAAGAAAGGGGGTGGGGTAGATATTATATTCAATGTTTTTATATATACAAATAATTATTATTTTTTAATTTAAAAATCATTTTTCAATCATTTTTGGGCCCACTTGCCATATGTACTCTTTCCATTAGTTATTTTGCCATGTCATCAAGAGTGTATCACACACACTTTACAATTTTTGTTGATTATCAAAAATGTCTAATAGGTACAAGTTTTGAATAGATAAAAGTGTTCAATAGGTAATAGTCCTAGTTGAGGTGTCTAAGTGAAATATGTGGATAACTTTAAGGGATCGTAGACGACTTAAGCCTTCTTTTAATAAAAATAATAATTCTTCATTACTTCGGGGGAGGAAGGAGGAAAGCAGAGTTAATTTCTTAAAAGGGATCACTCAATTTGAAAAAAATACTTAATAAAGTTATAAGGAATATATTGATAAATCACTAGGTACGTGAAATTTATCATAAAAATAAATAAATATAAGAGATATATTAATAAACATGTATATATGATAATGATATTTTGTTCTTAAATTTTTGTTTGCTTATGTATGTTTAAGAAGCATAAATTCTCAGCTTCTTCCAAATTACAATAAAAAGCAGTTTTACGGTTGGTCAAATACCTTGAATTTTTTTTTTAGAAAAAAAAATCTCAAAATAAATATTTTTGGCCAACTAGTAACAACGTCAAACATGCTCTAAACATGAATTTCCAAAATTCAATATAGTAGAATTCTATTTTTATTGCTTTGAATCCTAGACTTCTAATTAAGAATTAGAAAGTACTTACCATTTCATCACACTCCTTATTGGTATTTTCCTGATAGACTTGAACGTTAAAGAAATATGTTGTTGAGCTTATTAGTGATACTTATTTGCAGCTCTCTATTTTTAACTTGGTGAATATATACTTATTATGTAAATAGTAAATGAGGTTTTAATAATTCTTAGTGATTGAAGTTTTATACTTCCGCCGGTAGGAAATAAGATATTTAATTAAATAACTATGTAACGAATCAATATTTATTTATTGTATTTTCATATAAATAGGGAGTAAAAAAACATTATGAAAAGATATGACGATCTCGTAATTTCTCTATGTATGGGCATAAACCTTTAACTAGTAGAATAAATTAAATTATAAATTAAGGGGTGTTCCTGATTTGAATAAGTATCGATTCAAATCGATTAAATAAATCAGTTTTGTTTTGGTTTGAATTTAAGTTTTAAAAATTAATAATATTTGGTTGATTTAGTTTTATTAGAAGTAAACCGGATGAAAATAAAACCAAATTGATAATATATAAATTTTATAGTTATATATAAACAAAATTATTTTTTATAAATAATTATAAATACTTTGTATACTTTTTCATGAAAATTTTGTTTGTCTCTGATATGCGAATGAACTTTACACCTTAAACTCATTTATTAAAAAACAAAAAAAGTCATAAATTCAAAATCATTTAGTCAAAGAAATAATTATGATATATATATATATATATATATATTATTTTTTATCAATTTTATTCACTTGATTAAAATTTATAAATGTTAAAACATTTTCTCCATAATTAACAATTATAGCCACCACAATATAAGGTTACTAAGCTATCAGACTATAAGTTGGAACGTATCGATGAAAAAATATTTTCTAGTTTGGGGGGCGAATGAAAGAAACGAAGGTAAGAGTCAAAATACACCGTAAAAAAGAGTTTACTTATGAGCAAAAGGGGAGGGCGAGGTCGCAGGAGATTATGGGGAGGGGAGGGGACGGGGGGGGGGGGGGGGGATAAAACAGAGAAGTATTAGTATATTTCTTAAAAATAAAAAAATTGAACCAAATCAATAATACCAACCGATGAATATGAACTATGTTTTGATATGATTTGATTTTAATAATTTAAAATAAACTATATATATCTGATTTTAATTTAACATCTGAACTAATCCAAATCGAACTATGAATTCCCTTAATAATATTGATAAATGAAAGTTGAACGACAACATAGACTGTTATAAGTAAAGAATATTCGTGTGGGTGAGTATTGCAGCTCAGAAATGGTGTACTTTTATGGATCAAAGGCATTGTTCTATTCATAATCATGTTTTAGGTTAGGCTTAACCCATCGGTGATCCCCTAAAGTTGACATCATATTTCACTTAGACACCTTAATCAAGTGATGTTCATTTTAGACACTCCATATAAAATCTCATTGTGTCAATTTGACACATTTTGCTTACATGCCATAATGAGTGTATTACACTCATTAGGTGTCATGTGAAAAGATTATTTCATTAATTTTAATGATTTTTTTCATCTTCTTCCCTCTTTTCAGCCACCTTTTTGCCTAAATTACATTTCATCTATGCAAAACAAAAGTTTCAACAAAATAACAGAGTAAATTTCCTTAAACTAAGCTAAAAAAGTTTTCTTTAAACTAACAAAATTCTTCCATTGGCCATCAAGCTATTTAATAATCCCCCAAAAAAGGTAAAAAATTATCATAGCTCCAGATGTTTCTGCAAAAAGATAAGACAGTGGAGGCGGCCAGTTTTCCTGCAAAAGGCGTTTTGTTTGTGCGTGGGTGGGTGGGAGGCACACAAATCGGGAGGGGATTTTCGGTTTTGGAGGCTATTTCGCAGCACAAATTAAGAGGGAGGGGGGGGGGGTTGCTGCAAAAGAGTTGGAGTATTTGGAGAAAAGGACTCAGTTGGTGGGGTGGGTGGGGGTTTTTTTTAGGGAAAATTGTATATAATAGCAAACTATTAATTCAAATTGAATGCTATAAATATAGTTTGATTTAATTGTACTTCATAGCAAACTGTTGCTATTTCACCTCTCTCCTGGTGAATCTCGCTCGCCACTCTTGTTCTCTCCCTTGCCTCTCTCATTTTTTATACAAACGCAAGTGTATAAAGTGCGTTTGTGTTTGTATAAAGCGAGAGAAAATTGTATATATACATATATTTTCGTTCCCCTCTCTCCCCTCTCCCAGATCTCGCTCGCCACTCTCCTAGATCTCGCTCACCACTCTCCTAGATCTCGCTCGCCACTCTCCCAGATCTCGCTCTCTCACTCGCCTCTCTCACTTTATTCAAAAAATGCAAATTGTATAAAATGCGTTTGTGTTTGTATAAAGCGAGAGAAAATTGTATATATACATATATTTTTGTTCCCCTCTCTCCCCTCTCCCAGTACACGCTCGCCACTCTCCCAGATCTCGCTCTCTCACTTTATACAAAAACGCAAATGTATAAAATGCGTGAAAATTATATATATATACATCTATTTTCGTTCTCCTCTCTCTCCTTTCCCAGATCTCGCTCGCCACTCTCCCAGATCTCTCTCGCTCACTCGCCTCTCACTTTATATAATTGATCTTTTTGTATATGTATACCAAAGCAGATTATAAACTGCTTTCTTTTGTATATGTATAGCGAAATATACATATTTATGTTTGCTATGGAGCGCAATTATGCAAACTTTGCTATAGCATACAAATATGAATTTTGTGTTTGCTATATGTGAAAGTTGCTCTTCTTTTTATTGATTTTAAATTTAATTTTTATTTTATTTTGTAATTATTTGGATCATGGGTCATTAATTCATTGGTCCATTTTTATTTTTACTTAAAATTAATTATTTAAAAATTACTTTGGACACAAATGACAAATGCCGTCACTTAATTTGTCACTTTACACGTCATTCGCGAGTGTAAAACACTCACACTATATATTTTTGTTGAGACTTAAGTCATCTATGGCCCCTTAAAGTTGTTCGTATAATTCACTTAGACACCTTAACAAACTTTGTTTCCTATTAGACACTCCAATCTTAAAAAATAAGTACCTATTGAACATTTTTCTGACACTTAGTCTAAAGAGATGTGCGTGTAATACACATGCATATGATGTGGCAAATTGACGAATCAAATGAAGACACGTGGCATTTTAATTTAAAATAATTATAAAAATAATTTTTGAATATAAAAAAATCCTAAAAGAAAATACTTTAAACTAAAAGAAGTAAAAAAAAAATATACAACCCCACCCCCGCACCCCACCCACCTCAAACCTCTCAATTTCTTCTCTTTCCCTAACAGTTGCCTTGTCCACCATTGTTAACCTTCATTTATAAAATTAGAGGTTTTAACATATATTATGAATGAATTTATCATTTTTATTTCTTTTTATGCCTTCTTTCTTATTTTCATATAAATTGATGGTGTTTTCTTAAAAGATCCGTCTTTTTTATTTTGATTTCAATTTTTTTTGTTCGATTTGTGAGGAAGAAGATGTGTGTGTGGAGAGAGGTGAAGAGGGAGAGAGTAAATATTTGAATAATGATCTCCAATTTTTCTGGCAAAGAAAACGTACATAATAACATCCATTTTATCCGACAAAGAACTGGTGATCTCCATCTTTTTTCTGGAAAAAGGAAGACGGAAGTAGACAATGATAACATGATTTTTAAAAAAATAAAAAAAGAAGAAAATTTGTGGGGGAAATGGTGATGGATTGTATTGAAGAAGTGGTTGCAGTATGTGTGTGGTTTTGAAAGAGAGGAAGAAGAAAAAGATTGTTATTTTTAAAAATATAATGAGAAATATAAAGAAAAAATTGAAAAGGAAAAACGTTAAAATATTATTTTCATGCGCTCACCAAGATGTGAATTACACTTTTTGTGCCACATCTGCATAAAGTGTCTAAATGGTTCAAATTCGAGATGGTAGAGGTGTTCAATAGGTAATAGTCCTAATTGAAGTGTCTAAGTGAATTATGCGGACAACTTTAAGGAGCCGCAGATGACTTAAGCCTTTTTGTTGACATTAAAAAAATGTCAGAATGACACAATAGAACCCTACATGAGGTGTCTAAAATGAACATGACTCAGTTAAGTGTCTAAGTGAAACATGATGTCAACTTTAGGGGGCCACCTGTAACACCCCGACTTTTCAAAACATCTAAATTAACTCGTACCTTCGTGGAAAGACAAAGAGGGTGAGTCATAAATTAAGAATAATGTGGTATGTAATATTTTAAGTGTTCAACGTATGTATCTCAAGTTTTGAAGTTAGGTAAGTGGCAAAATAAAAGTTGGCGAAAGTTATCGTAAGTTTCTTTTTAAAGATTTCTTTAAAATTTGTGTCAAATGTCTTGGATGTTTTCTCCCAATATATAAAGAGTTAGAAGGCCTATAACCCATTAAATCGAAGGCCTACGAATCTAGTTTGCAACGCACAAAACCCCATATTCAACCGACATTAGAGTAAAAAGTTATGAGGGTTTTACTACGGACTAACGGGAAGAATCCGGGTCGGGTAAAAAATGTGGTATGTCGGCTTATTTAACGTTTTAAGCCATGAAAACATTTCATTTCACTTCCAAAATAGAAAGAAAGCTTAAGAGAGGGTTCCTATGGAATTCTTGCATGATGAAGGTTAGTTTTTGACGATTTCTACCATTAAAGGTTTCCCCCGTACCTAGAAATGCGATCTCTACACGTGGCAATCTTCTTACCCTTCTATTAGCTGCGTTTGGTGCGAGTTTTTGAAGATATAAATTTGTGTTTTTTGGTGTTTCTTCAAGATTTACACGTGGTTAACTAAGGTAATCATCTCGGGACCCTTTTATGGTTGTTTTTATGAATTTCTACGGACGTTTCGACAAGTTGGGGCAATATGGCAAATCTGCCGATTTAAGATTAATTATTAACTGTTTATAGGTTCATTTCAGCTGTGTATATATAGTGTTTTTGAAGCTTAGGACATAAGGAACAACTTTCGTGAAGGAACTACGGTCTTGAGCGTTATTGGAAAGGTATGTTAAGGCTATTCCCTACTTACGATATGTTTCCTTAAAGCTTAGGAGCAATGTAATTGGGTTGCTATCCTTGTTATACTTGTAGCCATTATTGTTGATTCTTGGCTGCTCGAGTTGATATAATCCTCCCTTGTTAGGATTCTTATTCAGTTAGTAGCGTCCCTATGTTGGACACGACTTAGAGGCTATTTGCATAGGTTGCTTATAACTAAATTGCTCACTTTTAGCGATTGGATTGATATTGTTGTCCTTGGGACTATTGTGGTTAGCTGCAGGAATGTAATCTATGCCTAGAAGGGCTATGTTCTTCCTACGGGGCTATATGGATGTCTAAAAGGGCTATGAGTTACCTACGGGGCTATATTGATGCCTAGAAGGGCTATGAGTTGCCTATAGGGCTATATTGATGCCTAAGAGAACTATGTGCTTCCTACGAGGCTATATTAATGCCTAAGAGGGCTATGTGACTGCCTATAGGGCTAGGGGACTACCGATAGGGGTATATAGACTGATTGACACATTCTGGGCTTATATGGGACTGAGTAGGTGGTCTTGTGTACTTTTGTACCTACTGAGCTTATGGGGGCTTGGTTAGGTTGTTGTTTTATTATTTTTGATAAGTTTAGATTTAAGACCAGGTTAGTACACTTATCTTATCCTTGATTTATTTATCGGATTATTCCAATATATTAGGATTCCTACTCATAGTCTATTGCCTTTCATACTCTGTACATTATTTTTGTACTGACGCCCCATTGCATGGGGGCGCTGCATTCATGCATGCAGGTCTCGACAAATGATCGAGTAGACCTCCTCAGCAACAAGATTGACTTCTATCTGGTTGGCTAGTCCCTTTCTTCCGGAGCTGCCAAAGTTAGGAGGTTTGTTAACTTTTGTTGTATATATTCTTTATGGGTAGGCTGGGGCCCTATCCCGCCAATCTTTACTACTCTTAGAGGCTTGCAGACTAGTGTGTGATGTGTATAGCTACGTTATGGCCATGATGGCCTAGTTTGTTGGTTTGCTGAAGCTTGTGAGTTGTTTGATGTATTGTCTTGATATATACCTGCTTTCAGTTTTGGTATAGATATCATGGTGGCCTCGATGGCCCAATCAGGAATTCTGTGCTGGTTAGCAATTTATTTATATGAACTCTTGGGAGTAGCTGTTTCATTTATAGATATGTTGACAGGGGCCTTGCCGGCCAAGGGCTTAGTTTTAAGCCGAGATATACTTGTTTGTTTTCTTGATTGCATGTGGTTGCCATGTGCTAGTAGCAAATGGTTTAGTAGGGTCGTCTCGGGCCTGAGTTTTGGCATTAGGAGCCAGTTGTGCCCCTTGAGTTTGGGGCGTGACAAACTTGGTATCAGAGCAACGTCGTATCCTAGGGAGTCTGCAAGCCGTGTCTAGTAGAGTCTTGTTTATAAATGTGTTGTGCACCACATTTGATAAGCAAGAAGCTACCGGGCATGTTAGAATGACTATTCTTTTTTTGCTCACCTCGTGCTATAGAGCGGTGTCTTAAGGGTTGAGGTTTCTTGCTTATAATTGATATTTGTATGCATATAGAGATGGCTGACACCAGACATACCATAACTAGCCAGTGGGAGGGTACTGACAAGGTATTACAGGTGGAGGCAGCCTATTGCGAGACCCAAGGGGAGACATCTTCTCAGCCCCTTATAGCTTCTCCACAGCTTCAGGAGCCTCCGAGGGCTATAGGACCCCGGCTTCACCAGCAGTACCACCTCTAGTTCCTCTTATTCCATCTAACTAGGATTTCAAGAGTGCAGTATGTATGTTAGCACAATTAGTAGTTGCACAGCGCCAGACAGTTGCACCAGATGTTGTCGGACCTTCTGAATGGCCCGGAAGTTCAAGAGTTCGTGAATTTCTTGCCTTGAATCCTCCATAGTTTATAGGGACAGATCGTAGAGAGCACCCTCACCACTTTGTTGATCAGCTTCATAGGATCTTCAGAGTCATGCCTCAGCGATTGAGTCAGTTGAGCTAGCAGCATTTCGATTGCGTGATGTTGCAGTATTGTAGTACGAAAGTTGGGAGAGATCTAGGGGAAAAGATGCATCTCTACCCACTTGGGATAACTTTACAGAAGCTTTCATAGATCACTCTTTGCCTCGAGAGATTAGGGATGGGCGGGTGGACACCTCCGACAGGGTAACATTAGTGTCTGAGAGTACGGGCTGAGATTTGACTCATTGACTAGATATGCATCAGCATTTGTTGATACAATGCATGATAGGGTGCGTAGATATGTTGGAGGACTCGACTCAGACTATATCGACGCTTGTTCTACCGCTGCACTAAATGATAACATGGATATCTCGCGAATACAGGCCTTTGCACAAGGCATAGAGGATCGCCGACGTCTACAATATATGAGTGAGAGGGTCGAGAGAGAGAAAGAAGACAGCTAGGCCCACTGGTTCACATGGAGTTTTTCAGGGTGGTCCCAGACCCCGATATTCTATTAGGCCACCTAGACCTCTACCACAACAGTTCCAAGGTAGTAGATTTGATTGTCAGGGACAGTCAGGCCCAAGTGAGGGTTCACGAACATCAGTCTCTCAACAGTAGAGGGGTTCAGGCCAGGCTAGGATAGCCCTGCCGCATTGCGCTTCTTGCTGTATGATGCATTTCGGGAGGTGCAAGCAGGGTTACACAGGTTGTTATTCTTGTGGACAGGAAGGGTATGGGTGGAGAAACTGCCGACCATAGGTCAGGGTGGTATAGGTCAGTCGACTAGGTCAGTAGTAGGTTCCTCTTCATCAACACAGTCTACAGGGCATGGACCCTAGACTTTAGTAGGTAGAGGTAGAGGCGGAGGCAGAGAGGGGGCATATGTTTCTGGTAGTGGCCAGAATCGTACATATTCACTAGCTGGACGACAGGACTCAGAGTCATCACTAGATGTTGTGACATGTACATTGATTGTTTGCTCCCATTGTGTTTATGCTTTGATAGATCATGAATCTACTATAGCTTATGTTACTCCATTTATTGCGGCAAAGTTATGTATAGTAGCCAAGTCATTAGATCGACCCTTTATTGTATCTACACCAGTTTGGTGAGTCTATTATTACCAGGAGAGTCTATCGAGGTTGCACGGTAGAAATTATCGACCGTCAGACCTCTGTAGACCTTGTAGAGTTAGAGATGGTTGATTTTGATATCATTATCGGTATGGACTGGTTAGCGTCTTGTTATGCTAATGTTGAGTGCCGGACAAAGATTGTTAAATTCCACTTTCCAAGAGAGGTAGTTTGGGAATTGAAAGGCGATTCAGCAACGCCAAAAGGTAGGTTTATTTCCTATCTTAAGGCGAGGAAGATGATTACTAAGGGTTGTATTTATCATCTTTTTCACGTTCATGATATAGATGCAGAATCATCGACTCTTCAATCTATTTTGGTAGTTAATGAGTTTCTAGATATATTTCCAGACGAGCTCCCTGGTATCCCTCCAGAACGGGAAATTGATTTTGCTATCAATATGCTACCAGGTACACAACCCATATCTATCCCTCCTTATAGAATAGCTCATGTTGAGCTGAAGGAGTTGAAGGATCAGCTGAAAGATTCGCTTGATAAAGACTTTATCAGGCCTAGTGCTTCACCATGGGGTGCACCAGTATTATTTGTGAGAAAAAAAGATGGCTCGCTGAGGATGTGTATCAATTATCGACAGTTGAACAAGGCTACTATAAAGAATAGGTATCCCCTTCCGAGGATCGATGACTTGTTTGATCAACTACAAGTGCTAAGTACTTCTCGAAGATTGATTTGAGATCAGGGTACCATCAGGTACGAGTTCGAGAGAAAGATATTTCGAAGACAACTTTTAGAACTAGATATGGGCATTTTGAGTTTTTGGTTATGTCTTTTGGATTGACCAATGCCCCAACAATGTTCATGGACCTGATGAATAGTATATTCAGGCCTTATCTAGACTTGTTTATGATTGTATTTATTGATTATATTTTAGTGTATTCACGTTTAAAAGCTGAGCATGTAAATCATCTGTGAGCAGTCCTTCATGTTCTTCGAGACCGAGAACTTTATGTAAAGTTTTCTAAGTGTGAGTTCTGGTTGGACTCTGTAGCTTTCTTAGGCCATATTGTATCAGATGCAGGCATTGTAGTTAATACACAAGATTGAAGCCGTAAAGACTTGCCCAGACCCATGACTCCGACTGAGGTTCGTAGTTTCTTAGGGTTAACTGGTTACTACAGAAGGTTTTTAGTGGCATTTTTTTCACTTTCAGCACCATTAACGAAGCTGCCTTAAAAATCAGCTAAGTTCCAGTGGACTGAGGCTTGCAAGCATAGTTTCCCGGAGCTGAAGGATAGATTGACATCAGCACCAGTTCTAGCATTGCCAAAGGGTTCAGAAGACTATACGGTGTATTGTCGTGTTTTCGGTGTTGGATTAGAATGTGTTCTAATGCAACATGGTAAGGTTATCGCATATGCTTCAAGGCAGTTGAGAAAGCATGAGAAGAACTATCCGACCCATAATTTAGAGTTGGCTGCAGTTGTGCATGCGTTAAAGATCTGGAGGCATTATTTGTATGGCGTTCATGTTGACATCTTCACAGATCATAAAAGCCTTCAATATATCTTTAGACAGAAAGAGTTAAATCTATGACAACATTGATGGCTTGAGTTAATGAAAGACTACGATGTGGATATTTTATATCATCCAGGAAAGGCGAATGTGGTAGCCGATGCCCTCAGTCAAAGATCTATGGGTAGTTTATCCTATTTAGGTTTTGAGAAGTGTGAGCTAGCGCTAGAGCTTCATCAGTTAGCTAGCTTTGGAGTCAGATTGTTAGAGGCAGAAGATAGTGGGGTAACAATTCAGGACACAACCGTATCATATCTAGTTGTAGAAGTAAAATCACGGCAACAAGAGGATCTTAGCTTAGAGCAGCTAAGAGCCAAGGCTCAGGATCGGCAGTCTTTAGCATTAGATATGGCAGAAGATGGAGTCCTTAGATATAGCAGTCAATTGTGTGTTATGAATGTTGCAGGGCTTCAACATCGAATTATGGATGAGGCACATCATTCTCGTTATTATATTCACCCTGGTTCGACGAAGATGTACCATGATATTAAGGATATCTATTGCTGGCACGGGATGAAGAAGGACGTTGCTGAGTTTGTGGCACAGTGTCCTAACTGCCAACAGGTGAAGGTTGAGCACCAAAAGCCCGCTGGGCTAGTTCAGGAGATAGGTATTCCTTTGTGGAAGTGGGAAGTAATTAACATGGATTTTATTACAGGGTTACCTCGATCGCGTCGCAAGTTTGACTCTATTTGGGTAATTATTGATAGACTAACAAAATCAGCCCACTTCTTACCAGTCAGGACTACTTTTACGGCCGAAGACTATGCATGGCTC
Organism: Solanum verrucosum; assembly: GCF_900185275.1. Lineage (NCBI taxonomy): Eukaryota > Viridiplantae > Streptophyta > Magnoliopsida > Solanales > Solanaceae > Solanum > Solanum verrucosum. The sequence continues at coordinate 2,171,821 of NW_026020370.1, forward strand.
TATATTAGAGAGATTGTTAGGCTACACGGTGTCCCAGTATTTATTATCTCTGATAGAGGAGCACAATTTACCGTCATCTTCTGGAAGTCCTTCTAGAAAGGACTGGGGACACATGTTAATCTTAGTACAACCTTTCACCCTCAGACAAATGGCCAGGCTGAGCGCACAATTTTGACACTCGAGGATATGTTACAGACATGCACGCTAGACTTCAAGGGAAGTTGGGATGACCACTTGCCTTTTATTGAGTTCGCATACAAAAATAATTATCATTCCAACATCGAAATGGCACCTTATGAGGCTTTGTATGGGCGAAAATGTAGATTCCCCATTGGATGGTTCGAGGTAGGTGAGTCAAGGTTGATTGAACCCGACTTGGTACAACAGACAGTGGAGTAGGTTAAGCTCATTCGGGAGAGATTGCTAACAACTCAAAGCCGACAGAAGTCATACTCAGATGTGCGATGAAGGGACTTAGAGTTTTGTGTCGATGACTGAGTATTCTTAAAAGTCTCGCCTATGAAGGGTGTTATGAGATTTGGCAAAAAAGACAAGCTTAGTCCAAGATTCATTGGGCCATACCGGATCCTTCAGAGGGTAGGGCGAGTGACTTATGAGTTAGAATTTTCTTCGGGGCAAGAATCTGTTCATCCAATTTTCCATGTATCGATGCTACGAAAGCACGTAAGAGACCCTTCTCGGGTTGTCCTAGTTAAGGATGTTCATGTCATAGAGGAGTTGTCCTACGAAGAAACTCCAATTGCCATATTAGATCGTCAAGTCCGTAAATTGAGAACCAAAAAGGTGGCTTCGGTTAAAGTATTGTGAAGAAACAAGAATAGAGAAGAAGTGACCTGGGAAGCTAAGGATGACATGAGGTCCAAATATCCTCACTTGTTTCATACCCCAGGGTGATGGCATATTCGTTTATATTAGTGCAGTGAGGTTAGATACCTATCTAATTTTTTTATATTGTTGCTTATTATTATTGTTGTTGTCGTTGTATATTTGCTCGCACTGTTATTACGGAGCTATAATGCTTAGCTATTTATGTCATCCTATGAGACGCCTAGGTTAGAATATTTGCATTTCATGTTCCTGGATAGTCACATTTACAAAGGGTACTCTGCCTAAATTTTGGAAACTCCTAAGGACTTAATCGCGTCACTCATATTTTTTTCATTCAAGGATGAATGTTTTTAAGGGGGGAAGAATGTAACACCCCGACTTTTCAAAACATCTAAATTAACTCGTACCTTCGTGGAAAGACAAAGAAGGTGAGTCATAAATTAAGAATGATGTGGTATGTATTATTTTTAGTGTTCAAGGGATGTATATCAAGTTTTGAAGTTAGGTAAGTGACAAAATAAAAGTTGGCGAAAGTTACCGTAAGTTCCTTTATAAAGATTTCTTTGAAATTTGGGTCAAATGTCTTGGATGTTTTCTCCAAATATATAAAGAGTTAGAAGGTCTATCACCCATTAAATCGAAGGCCTACGAGTCTAGTTTGCAACACAAAAAACATCGTATCCAACCGACATCAAAGTAAAAAGTTATGAGGGTTTTACTTCGGACTGTCGGGGCAGAATCCGGGTTGGGTAAAAAATGTGGTATGTCGGCTTATTTAACGTTTTAAGCCATGAAAACATTTCATTTTACTTCCAAAATAGAAATAAAGCTTAAGAGAGGGTTCCTATGGAGTTCTTGCATAATGAAGGTTAATTTTTGACGATTTCTACCATTAAAGGTTTCCCTCGTGCCTAGAAACACGATCTCTACACGTGGCAATCGTTTTTCCCTTCTATTAGTTGTGTTTGGTACGAGTTTTTGAAGATATAAATTTGTGTTTTTTGGTGTTTCTTCAAGATTTACACATGTTTAACTAAGGTAATCATCTCCGGGCCCTTTTATGGTTTTTTTATGAATTTCTACGGACGTTTCGACAAGTTGGGGCAATATGGAAAATCTGCCGATATAAGATTAATTATGAACTGTTTATAGGTGCATTTCAGCTGTGTATATATAGTGTTTTTGAAGCTTAGAACATAAGGAACAACTTTCGTGAAGCAACTACGGTCTTTCGAGCATTCATTGGAAAGGTATGTTAAGGCTATTCCCTACTTACGACATGTTTCCTTAAAGCTTAGGAGCAATGTAATTGGGTTGTTATCCTTATTATACTTGTAGCCATTATTGTTAATTGTTGGCTGCTCGAGTTGATATAATCCTCCCTTGTCGGGATTCTTATTCAGTTAGTAGCGTCTCTATGTTGGACACGACTTTGAGGGTATTTGCATAGGTTGCGTATAACTAAATTGCTCACTTTTAGCGATTGGATTGATATTGTTGCCCTTGGGGCTATGGTGGTTAGCTGCAGGAATGTGATATATGCCTAGAAGGTCTATATTCTGCCTACGGGGTAATATGGATGCCTAAAAGGGCTATGAGTTGCCTACGGGGCTATATTAATGCCTAGAAGGGCTATGAGTTGCCTACACGGGTATATTGACGCCTAAGAAGGCTATGTGCTTCATACAGGGCCGTGTTGTTGCCTAAGAGGGCTATGAGTTGTCTATAAGCTATGTTGATGCTTAAGAGAACTATGTGCTACCTACGGGGCTATATTAATGCCTAGGAGGGCTATGTGACTGCCTACAGGGCTAGGGGACTACCAATAGGGGTATATTGACTGATTGACACCTTCCGGGCTTATGAGGGACTGAGTAGGTGGTCTTGTGTGTTGTTTGTATCTGTCGAGCTTATGGGGGCTTGGTTAGGTTGTTGTTTTATTATTTTTGATAAGTTTAGATTTAAGAGCAGGTCAGTAGACTTATCTTATCCTTGATTTATTTATCGGATTATTCTAGTATATTAAGATACCTACTCTTAGTCTATTGCCTTTCATACTCTGTACATTATTTTGTACTGACGCCCCATTGTCTGGGGGCGCTGCATTCATGCATCAGGTCCCGACAGATGATTGAGTAGACCTCCTCAGCAGCAAGATTGACTTCTATCCGGTTGGCTAGCCCCTTTCTTTCGGAGCTGCCAGAGTTAGGAAGTTTGTTAGCTTTTGTTGTATATATACTTTATAGGTAGGCTGGGGCCCTGTCTCGCCAATCTTTACTACTCTTAGAGGCTTGCAGACTAGTGTGTTGGGTGTATAGCTACGTTATGGCCATGATGGCCTAGTTTGTTGGTTTTCTGAAGCTTGTGAGTTGTTTGATGTATTGTCTTGATATATACTTGCTTTCAGTTTTGGTATAGATATCATGGTGGCCTCGACGGCCCAATCAGGACTTCTGTGCTAGTTAGATATTTATTTATATGAACTCTTGCGAGAAGCTGTTTCATTTATAGATCTATTGACAGGGGCCTTACCGACCGAGGGCTTACTTTTAATCCGAGATATACTTGTTTGTTTTCTTGATTGCGTGTGGCTGCCATTCGCTAGTAGCAAATGGATCAGTAGGGTCGGCTCGGGCCTGAGTTTTGGCATTAGGAGCCGGTTGTGCCCCTTGAGTTTGGGGCGTGACACCACCGATGGGTTAAGCCTTTAGGTTATAAAACCCTAATTCAAAAGAGTGTAGAATTCTTTTACTTCAAATAAAGCTTCACATTTTTAGGGGTAAACTTGAGCACAAAAATGTGTACAATTTTTTGCTTTCAAGAATCTTCATTTTCTTTCTAAGTTCATTAATCGATTAGGCATAGCGGAACACAAAATTAATTAGCGAGGCTCCCAATTGTGACATTAATTTCGTATATGAATAAACAAGTAAAATTATTCGTGCCTCATGCAACAATTTAATATCATAGAATTTATAAAATAATATTTCAAATATATCAGACATTAAAACAAAAGCACTATATCATCTTACATACAAGATTACGTAGTAACGGACATTAACAATGTAAAGGAAAATGATAATTATAACATCTTATCATTTCAATCATCTTTAATTTGATTTTATAAGTTATCCTTTTGCTTTCGGGAAGTGTTACTATTTGATATTTTTGGGGAATCTGTAACGACCCGAACGGTCTCTCCTCCCGCCAGAGCGGGCATCATGCCGCCAGGGCGGCGGCGCTCTAGCGGGATAAGTGGCCGCCAGATCGGGATAGGCAAAACAAAATGTAAATAACGCAAAGTCTGATTTTCTACATTTTCCAAATACACTAAAAAGAGGTGAGACTCACCCCAGGAACCCTCAAAAGGCTGCTCTAGGTTTGGAAAGGAAGGAAAAAGAAATTTCTAGCGTAAGAGTGTTGATAGATTGCGGATTTTTGGTCAAATCCAACGTCCCGTCGTCCGGAAAACCAAATTTCGTGCTACAATCCCTCTGCCATACTTGGCACCCAGGTAGACTAGGTTTATTAATTGAGTAGTTTCAAATCCGTTATTCATTGCGTAGTGTATTAGAAATTAACGGTAGAATTCATGCGTAAGCTTTCGTGCACCGAAATGAGATGATTATACTTGTATCCTAGGTGTTACATTAGACGTATACCGTAAGAGGAAGCCTTAGTCGATGAACTAGGTTTAGGTGATGGTTTGATTTCATGTTTGGGTGATGTATGCTAGTATTTGCTTAATTGTAATGAATGCATGTATGTGAATGTTGCACTATCGATCACACCTATTGTAAATGACTATGAACGAATGATTGTATGTCATGAATCAACACTTGATTGTATGATTATGAGAATGTACATTGTGATTGAGATTGTGGCTTGTTGAATGGATCGGATATCACATACCGACATACATATTGGATCAGGTGTCACGTTTTGACATACTAACTTGGATCGGGTGCCACGTTCTGGTGCATATATGGGATCGGGTGTCACGTCTGACACACTAATTGGGATCGGGTACCACGTTACGGTACACGTTTGGGTATGAGTTCCATGAGAGGGCCATTGACAGGTCATAACTACTTGTTTAAGAGAATGTGGAATTGTACATTGCTACTGAAAGGATAACTGGTTTGTGCATTATATATAGATATATGTGTGGGTTGAGGTGTAGTAAGTTAATTGGGTATATCTGTGGTGTATTGAATTGTGAATGGTTAGGCCCAAATCGGGATGTGATAGGATAAGTGGAGACAAATGGTCTAGGTGTCACTATGCGTACCTTAGAGAGGTGGTAGTGTGTATTGCCGTGGAGGATCGGGGTGGCGTTACGTCATAAATGTCGAATAATTGTATTACCCATGTAGGGTAGTAGTATTGAAAAGGTTAATAGACCTTGATAAAATGCACTATCGAGGCAAGGGGTTGAGTGGTGACGTGGACGACGTGAGGGCGTGTCGTGAGTGGTTGGACGGGTTGGTAATAATTATATTTGGGATCTCCTCAAGAGGCAAAATGGTCAAGTTATGATTAAGAATGGAGCGAGTAAGGAGTTAGGGTCAAGTGTACTAGTATGATTTAATTATCCAGAAATGGTAAGGGAAGAAAAATATAAATGTGGAGAAATGAATAGTCTTATTGCATGATTTGTTGTTTCTTATATTATACAGTAGGTATTTGGGTTGACCGATGATGCCTACCAGTACGTGTGGTTTTTGTACTGATACTACTCTTGTTATGCCTTTTGGGCATAGTCTGGATGCAGGTTCGATGATGTCTCATAGGTGAAGACGATGATAAACTCCAACAACTTCCATGTTTCCTCCCATGTGGTGGAAGTTGTGTCTTTGTTACTACGTTCGTGTCTCATAATCTTAGAAGCTCTTGTACCTGTTTAGACTAGATCTCTAGGTGTTAATTACTTTATAAGTCTTAATTCAAATTGTTTCAAAACTCTTATTTGTGAAATCTCCATGAACCTATTTTTATCTTAGTTATCTTAATCTTCCGCATGTTTTCCACGTTTTGGGAATCAAGGGTTCTCCTACTTAGGTGTTAGAGTAGGTTCCCGCACGGCTCGGTGGATTGAGTCGTGACAATTGGTATCAAAGCCCAGGTTACCAGTCTCCCAGTATAAGAGCAAAGTATGGACTAGACTCCTACGGATTGGTGTGTTGACGTCCACATCTAATCTTCAGGAAGCTATGAAGCATTCTGGAAGTCATTTCGTTCCTTCTCTCCTTTCTTGCGAGTTGTCACCTGTGGTATGAGTTGAGTCCAATTGGTATCTCCCGATTCCAATTGATATCTTAACAAAGTGAACCAGACGCCATAGTCGTGGCTGAAAGGACACAAGCAAGTTAAATTAGAACCGAAAAGGTTCCAATTGGTATCTGGCCCTAGAGAATGTATAAGTGCATGGATGATCAGTAATGGTCATCTATGGAGCGAACTAATTAATAATTTGGATTTGTCTGTGAGTTGTAACTTGAAACTTTGAATGCGTGCTTTTTATGGTTTGAATTAACTGTTGGTGCGAATAATGTGTTTTTCTTAGATACTATGATATGATTATGTGCACAATAAGTGCTTGTCTGAACTTTGATATATGCAACATGCTAGACTAAATATTCGAAACTGTGTGAGTGGTGTTTGCTTGAATTTCGTGAAATTTTTGTTGGAAAGAAAAGTCATGACTAAGTTCGGTGCAAGGGTCTATATAATCTACGATGTGATTCGTAAATGAAATCTGGATGTGTCTTGCGATTAACTATAAACCATGTGAGTGTATGGGCATATCCTAGGGATGTGCGTGGTTGTGGTGTTGAATTAAAGTATAGGGATTCTGGAGTGTGTACCGTGAGGATTGACTTGGGGTAGACAATTACTATCCTAGCTAAGAGGAGTTTCATAAAAATTTCTTAGTTATAACCTGAGAGTTAATGGGAATTATAGAAACGGGAAGAACCCCAGGAAATTGTTGGCCTGGGTATTGTTTCCGTCTAAGCTGTTGGGGCGGGATTATTCCCACCAGAGCGAGGCTGCCAGAGCAAAAATTCTCCTACCGGAGCAGGATAGGGCGAGGCAAAATTTCAGCCCTGTCTCATCTGTTTTCCTAAGTCACCCGAATAGACCCGAATCGTGTATGGGCCAATCCCTACAAATTCAGCCAGTACTCAGCAATAGAACATTAAGTTATAATCTTTAGCAATAAAATAAAGCTATGAAAACCAACATCCATGTGTTTACAAAAAGTAAGAAAAGCGAAAGGATAAAATAAAGTATTGTTCAAATATAGGCCCAAAAGGGGCGAAAAACCAAATCAGGATCCCTGGGACTGAGAGGTATCGTCATCAAAGTCGAGGTCCTCCGGGGGTACTAGGCCAATCATGGGCTTGTCCATAAAGGTAAAATGCTGGAAGTCTCCTCTCTCGACTCGATGAATCTTCTTTTTGGGCAACATAAGAGAAGACGATCTTCAAAGCCTTCCATATCCGGACCATCAGATGATCCCTCTCCTTGGCACAATTTGCGGTGTAGCATCTCGACCTCAATGGCAATACTTGGTGGAACCGGAGTGGTTCTAGCAAAGGGACGTCCCAATCTCCTCCAGACAGCCGCTAAGTCCTCCTCCACCTGTGCACCTGAGATTGGGGGTTGGGACCAGGTGGGAAGAGTGTCGTCGTCTGCACTGTCTTCCGAGGGTGAAGGGGGGATCCATAGGAGGTACCTTGTTTGTGTCCAAGAGTGGCATTCCCGCCCTCTTGCACATTGCAGTCACTATCCCCGGTAGAAAAAAATGCCTTCTTGTTACCCCGGTAGAACACCTTCCACTTAGAAATGATATGCGCGCCCACGTTCATCTCAATGCCCTGTATGGCGCACGCCACTACCAAAGCCCGATGAAAAATCATGTCAGTACGGTTGCCCGACAGGCGAATCCTCCTAGTAACCAAGTGCAACCACTATTTGACATCCAGTGACCAGTTAACATTGGTGATGCCCTCCGTAGTGGCCCAATAGACCGGTCCCTATACGCAGGCTCGATTAGTGTATCCTTGAGCCAGCTCAGATCTATCTCCCTCAGATTGGCCTAGTACTCGTTGTTAAGGACCTCTGGTACCTCGAGCATATCATTTATGTAGGAAGCATTTAGGGGGATGTCAACTCCCTGGATGCAGATGGTAGGGTGAGGGTCATCCCAGCGAATAGTAGGGAGGAAAGCATAGAACTCCCTCACCCAGGTGGAAAGCGCATCAGGGGGAGCCTCTGTCAGTAGGGCCAAGCCAAACTCCATAAGACGTGTATAAAAGGTGGGCACCTTCCCCTCTAAGCCCTGCAAGATAAAACCTCTCTCGCAGGAAAACTTATTGTTTCAATAATCATGATGCCTTTTACCGACTGGCAACATCGAGAAATCGGACGAAGGGTAGGTTTTCCTTGTTAACACCAACCATTTAGAGAAGCCTGCAAAGTTTGGAAGATTTATGTTAGAATGCTACAGTATTGGACATTATTGAGTTAAAAAGGAAGATAAAAAGTTCTGATTTAAGTAGCATGGGGCCACTGCCCCACTTTGTCCCACCACAACGGCCCAAGTCCCGCCACATCGGGATGATGGAGGCCGCTACAGTGGGATGAAGGTCGCATTCATCTGGGACGAACTCCAGGCGCGATCATGGCGCCTTTCGTCCTAAAACCCTGTTTTCACAAAATTTCAGCAGATTAGAGTCTATAAAGTACCCTAGTACCTAATTATGTTGTTATTTTGACGAAATAACCCTTAAATGGTGCCCGAATTCGAGTTTTACACTAAGAAACCATTCAACTTCCCCCACCCATTTTGGAATCGTTTTGATCATATTTTTGCAAAATCCTTACGCCCAGAACGTTGTGGAGATGTTGGGGACGTAAGGGAAGTGTCCATGCTACGTTGTCCTAACAAATCAGTCAACATATGTTCATTTTCCAAAACTACCCCCAAAACCTATTCTACCCAATCAGCTAGAATCATGCAATCGTTGTTAAGTAAGTAATGAAGTATTTAACGTAAGAAACAAGAGGTTTACCATAAATTTGACATTCAGAGTGAACCGATCGAGAGAGTTTTTGAAGTTTTGGGAGAGTTTAGGAAGGAATGGGGGAAAATTTTCTTTTCCCCCCTATGTACTATTTTTCGATCTCCCGCTACAGCGGGAGGCCATCGCCATAGCGATCCTGCTACAGCGGAAGAATTGTTGCCCTGGCGAGGTTAGGCTGTGTAAATATTAGACGCAATTATTTTCCGTGCATTGCGTCATTTCCCTAACCGATCGTTTGAGTATAGAACCTTTCCTGTTTCAAATTTGAAAAGTCACCATCCTTCATGGCTTCACAATTGACCGATTCGTTAGTTAGAAGTACTCTGAAAAAGAGCACATGTTTATCCCTCCGCTAGTCGTTCGGGGACGAACGAGGGGTAAATTAGTATCTATTGTAACGACCTGAACCATCGTTAATTAGGAGAGGAAAAATGTCAGAAACATTGGGTCTTTCCTCCCGCCAGAGCAGGCTTGATGCCGCTAGGGCGGCGACGCTCTAGCGAGATAAGTGGCCACCAAAGCAGGATAGGAGAGACAGAATGTAAATAACGCGAAGTTTGAATTTCTCTTTTTTTCAAATACTCTAAAAAGAGGCGAGACTCGCTTCAGAAACCCTCAAAAGGCTGCTCTAGACTTTGGAAGGAAGAAAAAAGAGATTTCTAGCATAAGAGCGTCGATAAATTGAGGATTTCGGTCAAATCCACCGTCCCGTCATCTGGAAAACCAAATTTTGAGCTACAATCCCTCTATAAATGCTTGGTGCCCAGGTAGGTTAGGTTTATTAATTGAGTAATTTCAAATTTGTTATTCACTGTGTAATATATTGGAATTTGACGGTAGAATTCATGCGTAGGCTTTCGTGCATCGAAACGATATGATTATACTTGTATCCTAGGTGTTACATCAGACGTATACCATAGGAGGAAGCCTTAGTCGATGAACTAAGGCTAGGTGATGGTTTGATTTCATGTTTGTGTGATGTAAGTTAGTATTTGCTTCATTGTAATGCATGCATGTATGCGAATGTTGCACTATCAATCACACCTAATGTAAATGAGTATGAACGAATGATTGTATTCCATGAATAAATATTTTATTGTATGATTATGAGAAATGTATATTGTGATTGTGATTGTGGCTTGTTGAATGGATCGAATATCATGTACCGACATATATATTGAATTGGGTGTCACGTTCCGAAACACTAACTTGGATCGGGTGCCACGTTTCGACACATATATAGGATTGGGTGTCATGTTTGGCACACTATTTGGGATCGGATACCACGTTCCGGTACATTATAGTTTGGGTATGGGTTCCATGAGAGGACCATTGACTTGTCATAACTACTTGTTAAAGAGAATGTGGAATTGTACATTGCTCCTGAAAGGATAACTGGGTTGTTCAATATATATAGATATATGTGTGGGTTGAGGTGTTGTAAGTTAATTGGGTAAATCAGTGGTGTAATGAATTGTGAATGGTTAGGCCCAAATCGGGATGTGATAGGATAAGTGGAGACCAAGGTTCTAGGTGTCACTATGTATACTTTAGAGAGGTGGTAATGCGTATTGTCAGGGAGGATCGGAGTGGCGTTACGTCGTAAATATCGAATAGTAGTATTACCCGGGTAGAGGATTAGTATTGAAACGGTTAATAGACCTTGATAGAATGTACTATGGAGGCAAGGTGTTGAGTGGTGATGTCGACGACGTGAGGGCATGTCGTGAGTGGTTGACCGGGTTGGTAATAATTTTATTCGGGATCTCCTTCGATAGGCAGAATGGTTAACTTATGATTAAGAACGGAGCGAGTAAGGGGTTAGAGTCAAGTGTACTAGTATGATTTAATTATCCGGAAATGGTAAGGGCAGAAAACAATAAATGTGGAGGAATGAATAGTCTTATTGCATGCTTTGCTGGTTGATTTCTTATATTATGCGGTGGGTATTCGGGTTGACCGATGATTCCTACCAGTATGTGTGATTTTTGTACTGATCTCTTGCTATGCCTTTTGGGCATAGTCTAGATCCAGGTTCGGTGATGTCTCATAGGTGAAGACGATGATAATCTCCAATAGCTTCCATGCTTCCTCCTACGTGGTGAAAGTTGTCTTTGTTACTGCGTTCGTATCTTGTAATCTTCGAAGCTCGTGTATCTGTTTAGACTAGATCCCTTGGGTGTTAATTACTTTACAAGTTTTAACTTGAATTGTTTTAAAACTCTTATTTTATGAAATCTCCATGAACTTGTTTTTATCTTAGTTTTCTTAATCTTCCACATGTTTTCCACGGTTTGGGAATCGAGGGTTCTCCTACTTAGGTGTTAGAATAGGTATCCGCACGGACCGGTGGGTTAGGTCGTGACAAAATCAAATAAACAGCAGCCTAAAATATTAAATTTTCTAATAAATTAATATTTATCGGAGAAGGGATAAATAAATTTTAAAAGGTTGAAAAAAGTTAACAAATATTCCAATTCTAACGTTTAGAAAGTTCAGCTCTACCTTTTGCTTTACAAATATCATTTCAAAGTTCCTCATTTGAATGTATCATAAGTAATTATTAAAATGAAAATTAAAGGGAGAATGTATTATAGTGGACAACATTTCAACTTATTATATATACTTGAAAGAGAAAAATATTCAGTTTGGGTGATTACAAAAATCAACATACCAGAGTGATGGAGTTCAATTTGAAACTACACTTCTATTCTAATCGCAACGTCGAGAAACACATCTAATACTTAAAAAAAAGTATTTACAACTTGCAGTAAACTTGAGAATTTGTCCCTACTTCATATAGAATATGAGAAATTAATTTATAGTGTAGTTATCTATGTCTTTGGGATTAAAACAGGCTCAAGTCTAGTCATATTCCTCTATAGGTCATCCGACACATCCTTGAACACATGTCAAAAGCTTATTAATTCTTGTCTTCTTTTCCTGATTCACTTCGCACATCCATGTGCGATAACGTTTTTAAGGTCTTTATGTCCTTACAATGGCATACCAAGTTTGAATTTTGTCTTCAAGAGATGGTAGTATAGATCTTTAAGGATTTTTTTATTGTACCTTCAACAATTCAGTATAGAAAACTTGCGTGAATATTCAATAAACATGTGTTGTTTAATAAGTACTAACAAATGCATATAACAATAACTGCACAGAAACATAAACAACAAAGTTTAAAACATGTACTCAAAAATAGTAATTAATAACATAAGCATAAATTAATGACTATAAAAAAACATACCACGATCTGTAACAATACAATAAAACAGAAAGGAAAAAATCGAGCACACTGAATGCATAGTGTCCCCTTAAGGAAATTATTTCCCACTAGTACCCGAGGTTTAAAGGAATAGATCCTCTCAGGATAGAATAATTTTATTCACCAGTGTATTGATACAAAAACAATGGTGTTAGTGAGCCACTCTACAGGAGCAAAGTACACGAATATTTAATTGGGCAGAAAAAGAAGAAGTTCAAAATTTTCGTTGTTTTAAAATGAGAGGAAATCCCTCTATTTATAGACAACAAAGGGTAGTGTGAAAAATGCTTATTGTACCTTATCGGAAATGTCACAACTCTTTGGAAAAGTTACAACCCTTCGGAAAGGTCACAACCTTTCATAAAAGTCACAATTTTTCATAAAAGTCGCAACTCTTCATAAAAGTCACAACTTTTGATAAAAGTCACAATTCTTCATAAAAGGCACAACTTTTCATAAAAGTCACAACTTTTCATGAAATGGAATCCTGGTTTGTGGTGAATGATTGTGACTTTTTCAAATGGTTGTTATAACACCTCAAAAATTTCTAAGTTAAGACTCGAATCATTCTTCATTTACTTGTAGGGTCATATAGGGTGATTCTTAAATTGCCCATATGTGTAAAGGTAAATTCATTAGTGTGGAAATGATTTTGGATATTAATTAAGGTCACTAGAAACTCCTAGCACAAAGTAGAGCTGAAAGTTTCCTTATCGATTAAGTTTTGATGTAAGATTCTACTCGGGTCAACTTCAAACGACCATATCTCTTAGAATATAAGGAATTACGTGGCCCATAACCTATTAAATTAAAGGTATTTTAATCTTCTTTCCAACTCCACCAATTTCATGCCAACTCAATTTCTGAGTAAAAAGTTATGATCATTTTAGTAACTGATACAGTGCAGTGACAAATTAACCGACGGGAAAACATTAAAAATGATATTTCTGTCTTTTTACCTCCAAGAAAACCCTAAGCGAAATTCTTGAATAATATTAGGCTCAAACCAATTAGATTTTTCATCTTTTAATCCATCATTCTCTTCTCTCTCAAACCCTTAACCCTTGGGCAAAACCCTAAGGAAAAATCAAAGTAGAAGACTCCAATCTTTTTCAAGATTCTTCTTCAAGGTAAGTTTCGGAAAATTACATTCATTCCAACTCAAATTCCTCCATACAATTATGGATCACTAATGAAAATCATAATTCTTGATCATAGATATTTGAAGAAACTAATTAAAGAATCTCAAGAAAGGTTTTCTTGATCGTTTGCCTTCAAGCTAGGGTTTCAAGGCTTCTAATCAAGTTCTTTTTCAAGATTCTTCAAGAACCTTGTTCTTCCAGGAATGTAAGGCTATCATAGTGTTGAACTAGTTCATCCTCACGCCCTATATCTACTTTCAATATTTAGTAAAAGAGTAATCTAGGATTCTATCCCTAGATTTGAGTATTCTTGAGATAAGTTGATTTGAGTTCTTGAGTTCCTGTTTCTTTTTGAAATTCTATTCCTAATTATTTAATTGTTATATGTTATGCATTAATATTCTTTAGTTGATTCGTTCATGTCTATATTTCAGCATGAACGCTATGAATTAAATATTCTTGAGATGAGTAGTATCGTTGAGTTCTAAGTTCTGAGTTCTAAATTTTTGAGTTCTGAGTATTGAATTTTCTATATAGTTATTGAGATCCTTGAGTTGATTCGTTCATGTCTATATTTCAGCATGAACCCTATTTCAAGTTATAAATTTTGAGAAACTTTTAAAACAATCATTTTTGTCTTGAACTGATTTTCTAAGAAAGCAAATATGAGTTTTGAGAATGAGTTTTAAAACATGATTAGTATGACAATCGAGTATGTCATCAATGTTTAAGCAGTATGGTATCTAGATATGCCATCAATGTTTATGTAGTATGACTTTTCAAGTCATCAATGATCAAATCACAATATGATTTTTGATATAATTTTGAGAAAGAATATAAGTGAACTAAGTATTCCCAAAGATATCCGTTTTTACATTGAGAAAAGAGAAACTTTGATTTCTTACAGAGTTAATGAGCTCAAAGATATTTTAGGGCATTTACCTCTTTTAAGAGGTTATTTTGAGTAATTATCTCAAAAGAGAAAAATAATATGTTTTATACATTTGAGCATGAGTATATATATTATTGGGAGTATTTAGCACCAATATGAGGATGAGTTTAGAAAATTTACATTCCTCATAAATCATGTATGCAAACATGGGTACATGATCATACTTTTTAGATTAATCCTAAGTGCCTTCGGGCAGAGCTTAGTGGATCCACTTAGTTGGGGTGTTCTTTTCCCTGGCAAGGTATAAGACAATTCTGATAGCGTGGGCGAGACGATGTATCATCACGTAGCTCATAGTGATGGTTGTCTGTTAGAGAATCTCCCAAATAGAGTTAAAAGTGTATTTTATTATATCACTTTAATATGTTGAGTTCAGAGACGAGTAAGTATTTTTGTAAAGTTTTAATGATTTCACATCTTTATTTCTTTACATTCAGTTGAGTATCTATCTATATCTACTCCAGTCCTTTCATTCAGTTATTTGTTATTAAACTATATTACATACTCGTACATTCAATGTACTGATGTCATCCGACCTATATCTTTTAATGATGCAGATACATGTTCTTAGGATCCTCAACAAGAGTCTGTTGAGATCACTTCATCCGCTCGTCTGCTTATGAGTGAGACCTCCTTGCTTTCGAAGGACTCTAGTTTTATGAGTCGTTAGTAGTAGTTCTTTTGAGGAGTCATGAGTCTTATCCCGACACTCATCTTTTTATAGTAGAGGCTTCATAGATAAACAGTTTTGGAGAGTCTTTCAGATTCAGATATTTTATTTAAAATTTATGTTTAATACTGAGTATATTCAGTGAAGTTTTGAGATTCAGTAAACTATTTTAAACGTTTCTTTCAATTTGATGCTTATGCATGCTTGAGTTAGTCTTCCGCTTGTAGTCAGCCATAATGAGGGTTCACTTGAGGGTCAACAATGGTTCTCGTTTACCGTCCACGTCCAGTGTGTAGGCTTGGGTCGTGACAATTGTGACTTTTTGAAAGAGTTGTGACTTTTCTGAAGGGTTATTACTTTTCCGAAGGGTTGTTACTTTTCAAAGAGTTGTGACTTTTCCGAAGGATTGTGAGTTTTTCAAAGAGTTGTGACTTTTGTGAAGGTTGTGACTTTTTTTATAAGGCATAATAAGCACTTGTTCATATTGCCCTTTTTTTGGCTATCACATTTTTAAACCACAAATTCTTTAAGTTTTCTATTCTTCTTAACACCCAATTTAGTACATATTCAATATTTTCATACTATATTTTTTAAAGTAACTTTATGGACCATTAGTTCGATTTATTGATCATCTCAAAGATGTTGGATAACTAATAATACCAAAAGTCTTAGCCAAATCCTATAAAATATTACATACTATA
This sequence comes from Solanum verrucosum, assembly GCF_900185275.1. Lineage (NCBI taxonomy): Eukaryota > Viridiplantae > Streptophyta > Magnoliopsida > Solanales > Solanaceae > Solanum > Solanum verrucosum. The sequence continues at coordinate 2,187,496 of NW_026020370.1, forward strand.
TTTATTTAGATTACTCCCTCTGTTTCAAAAAGAATGACATAGTTTGACGTGACACAAAGTTTTAGAAAATAAAAAAGATTTTTGAATCTTGTGGTCCTAAATTAAAGTGATGTCAAATGTATTAAATTGCCCTTTAATCTTGTGGCCTTAAACATGCCACATGAAAAGCTGAAATTAAAATGTTACCAAAAAAGGAAAGAGAACATTCTTTTTGAAACAAACTAAAAAGGAAAGGAGGTCATTCTTTTTCAAACACATGGAGTATAAAATACAATTAAAGCAGATATCTTTTCACATTGAATGATTATGACTTTTCCGAATGGTTGTGAGTTTTCCATTTCCGCAAATATGATTAATACAACAACATTTTAACTCCCAATAAAATATAGTAATAGGTACAAGTACCTTATCAAGTTGTGACATAATTTATTCTCTCTTTGTTATCTCTTCCTCAAATCTGATTCCATCAAGAATGGTTAAAAAGTTTCCACAACAATAAACACAAAAGTAATTCAATACAAATTAATAAAAGATAATTTTTTATAGATTATTGAATAAAACACAAAGTTAAGTTGTCGGACAAAGTGATGACACGAGGAAAAAGCCCATAGAAAGAAGTAGGTTCGAACCAAAAAATTGTCATAGTTGTGATCAATTGTTTTAGAATTGAGTTGTTGAAATAGTTTTTCTTTTTACATGTTGAATGGAGGGAAAACATACAAGTAAATTATAGTATTGTTTCATTAATATTTTTCGTGAAAATCCAAAGTAAACTTCGAAGGAATTGACGAAGTTTCACAGAAATTAGGGATGAAATTTGTCACAAAAAAAATACAACAACTAGTATAGTTTGCCTAGTTTTTATAGCTAGTTCCCGAAGAGACACAAACAAAGGGATACAACAGTCTGAAGGGACACAAGAATTGGAAAAACGACTTTAAAGGTAAAAATAAAATAGGGATAAAAAACCTAGAAGTACAAAAAAAACATAAATTTGATGGAGGCTTAATTTGTAGGATGGTGGTCACTGTTGTGAAGAGTTACATTGTATAGGGAGGGAAACACCCGAATGTGGCGTTTCTGAGAGGAGGGAAAGACTAGTTTTGAAAATAAATAAATTAAAAGGGAATCTTGATTTGTGGTGACGCCACGTAATATATATATATATATATATATATATATATATATATATGTGTGTGTGTGTGTGTGAGAGAGAGAGAAATTAATTCTGTCATAATAAATTATATATTACTCCACTAAAAAAATTTATAAGTGTACTCCTCAATTTAATTTTGAAATCTTTCATTAAATCTTATTTAACTCCTCAAGTTGAAATTACATATATTAAATAATTAAATTTAAATTTTGACTTTTATGTTTTATACTTACGCTTAACTTATTGCATGTAATGGATACCAAATCCACATATATGATTTTCACATGAGAACTTGTAAAGAATCATAAAAGAGCATCATCAATCTCTAAGGTTGATATATAAATTTTATCAATTAATTAATTTCATTTTTTTTAAATATTATTTATTATCATACCATTTATCAGGCATATACTAACTCACGGCAGAATTGTACCTTTTGATAAGTCAAAATAATAAGCAAATCACATTGATCATAGCAATTATAACAAGATTAAAAGTATACATACATTTAATGATCTAGAGAAATTGTTGCACATATTCCATACAAAAAATTACTTTGATAATGAAATTCTCCCCCAGTCCCTTCATAAATTCGTTTTTTGCTTGATGTGAGCTCAATTTTGTTGGGTTATGAAGGGTGATTAGGACATCATGCGGAAACATACAATTGCAAATCATATGACGATAAAGCAGATGACAAATAAAAGTATACTAAAAATATATTATTAATATAGTTTGGTCAAACGACCTACATATTATAAAACTAATATAATATTGAAAAAAAAACATAAACATGTTTATGAGAAAATCTCCTCATAAACAAGACTTTCTAAACGACTATATTGTGGATTCTATTGTTGTGTTTTTTGATATGAGAAGAGGAGTCTTCAATTTATAGATCTCCTAACTTTTCCTGTAAGGAAAGAATAAACCAAATATGGAGAAAAAAATATTTTCCTTTCATGATAAGTAAAAACACTTATGGTAATGTTTTGTCTTTTCTTTTAGGAAAAAATAAACTTCAAATATGGTAAGAAAATCAGGACAAAATCCTAACAAATCTCCTCTTTTGGCTGGATTTTCTTGACAAAACTTGATCCACCATCTTCAATTGTATGATAATCTTTGTTCTTCACATAGTCTTCATCACTGCTGCTTGCCATGGTTAAAAATAAAGTTTAAAATATATGGGTTAAAAATATTTTGTTTTATTTTTAAAATTGCAGCAACAGGAATGTTGAAAATATGGTTTAAAACTTCTTCTCCACATGTAGCTAGATAAAAATCTTCATTATCTTCAAATTGATTTGACACCATCTTGAACCTATCTTCAACCTCATTGAACCATAGGACCATCGGATCATGAATCGTTAGACCATGTGCTTTGATACCACTTGTTGGGTTATGAAGGGTGATTAGGACATCATGCGGAAACTTACAATTGCAAATCATATAACGATAAATCAGATGACAATAAAAGTATACTAAAAACATATTATTAATATAGTTTGGTCAAACGACCTACATATTATAAAACTAATATAATATTGAAAAAAAACATAAATGTGTTTATGAGAAAATCTCCCCATAAACAAGACTTTCTAAACGACTACATTATGGATTCTATTATTGTGTTTTTTGATATGAGAAGAGGGGTCTTCAATTTATAGATCTCCTAACTTTTCCTATAAGGAAAGAATAAACCAAATATGGAGAAAAATATATTTTTCTTTCATGAGAAGTAAAAACACTTATGGTAATGTTTTGTCTTTTCTTTTAGGAAAAAATAAACTTCAAATACGGTAAGAAAATCAGGGCAAAACCCTAACAAATTTGCCAAAGACCAGAAAGCGCTTTATTAGCTTAATCATTTTTACACTATTCGTTCAATACATACAAAATGTAGTAGCAAAAGAAATTTGAAAAAAGGGGAAAAGTATGATATACTCCTCAACTTTGTCATTTAGAGTTGATATACCTCTCATTATGAAAGTGACTCATATATACCATATTGTTATACAAATGACTCACATATACCCTTTTTACTCTAACGGAAGTGAATAAAATAGTTTTAATTTAATTTTTTAACTATTTTTTTGGAAAAAATATAATCCATATGAGATAATTTGATCCTCCTTACACATTATTTCTTGACGTTTTTGCTTCAACGATTAATTTAAATTTATTATTTTGATGGTGAAATTTTAAATTTCCCTATTTTTCTTGTAAAATTCATTATAGATTCCATTGTTTTTATTTTGTTTTTACAAATAGAAAAACTAAATTACAAAATAACCGCAAAAAATTAGTTATATTTTTTTTTATATTTACACTAAAGAATGAAACTTGAATAATGATAATCAAAGAAGTCAAAAAATAATTCTTGTATGAAAAAGATTAGAATATACCTTGAACTTTGCTAGAAGGATCATATATATACCCCTACATGAATATTTTTAATTTAAAATCAAAAAAATAAATTTAAAATAATTTTTTCACTTTCGTTACATGAAAGATATAAGTGAGACATTTGTATAATGATAAGGGTATATATGCGTCACTTTTATAACGAAAAATATATCAACTTCACGTGGCAAAACTTAGGGGTATATCACACCCTTTTCCCATCAATAAATCTACTCCCCTAATCATGATTAAAATATATTTTAGTTTTTCACCACAATTATCAAGATGTTTTGTTAGTTTCATCTTTAAACGTAAACATATAACTTTATAATTTATAAAAGTTAGTATAAGTAAAAGATACACATGTGAACAAAATATGTATTTAAAATAGAATAAGTAATGATTTCATAAAGAATAAAAGAAGTAAATAGGATGAATAATATGGTAAGAAAACGTAAAAAGAAAAAAGAGTTATAGAAGTAAGTAATTAAAGTAGGGAGTAAGGGGGTTTCCGTTAAATAGAGATTGGGTAACGTATGCGCGTGTTTGAGAGTAACGTCTCCCTTATGACCCCACCTGTCATCTGTCTATCTCTGTAAGTAAATGAAATTTCGAATTCATTGTGGCTGCAAATTCCTTTTAAGTATGTATCTAGTCTTTCTTTTCTTTAATTATAATTAATACTAGGATTAAGCAAAACCATAGTAACTGTTTCATTTTAATCCCGAACTAGTTAGATGCATGATTTACTATTTCTGTTTCACTCTATCAATATAATGTTTGAAGAGTTGATGTAGAAGTAGTGCGTGCTAAGGGACTCTACTAGTATTAGACATTTTTTTAGTAGAAAAGGAATATAATTTTGTAGGTAGAGAATTAAAGGAATGTAAAGCAAAAGGTATTTTGTGTTGCAGTAAAACACTTCACATGGTCACCTTCTGCCATCCCTTGTGCCCATTTCTGTATTCTTTAGCTTTTTCCCTTTTGCATTATTAATTTATCATATCATATATGTCCCACTTTCCCTTTTTTCTTTGTATCTTCCTTCTTTATCATTTGTTCATTCTACTTGTTGGGACTAATTGAGTGCTACTAGTTTCATTCAAGTTTTTTGTTAATGTGACAACAATGGTGTCGTCTCAACACTCTCCGTTCATAACCCGGTAATCTCCTTTACTTCTACAATGAAACGTTATTTACTGAGAATTATGATTTCCCCATCAAGTTCCTTGCTTAATTCATGAATGAATCTAGTGTTTTCACCTTCATTTGAGCAAAAAAAAAATGTATTTCCAATTTTGACTGTTACGCTACTCATTGTACCCTACAAAAGCCTCTATTTTTCGTTTTGTTCCTTATATAATTTTTTAGGATAGGATATGGTTTTCTCTATAATATATATGCTATTTCACATAATTGTAGAATGCCACACCTTTACTGCTAACCTCTGATTATTATTGGTTTAACCAATTTAAATATGCTAAACCCCTTTCTTCTTTTTGGAGAAATGTTACGCCGAACGATTAATATTACTTGTTCTCACATAATCTTTTACTATTATGGATTTGTCATGTCTTACTCGTTAACGATATTGATCATCAGCACTATATTCTCTGATGTTGCTGGGGATATTACAATTGCTGTAAATGGAGAGTCTTTCCTGCTGCATAAGGTACTTTTCTCTTTCTCTTTGTCTTAATAGAAGGTTGAGGCTTGTGTTTACTGTTTAAACCTACTTCCTTTCTCAGCTCTTGGTTACTAACAACATACTTTCAAATTATGAAGTAGATGGAACTCGAAACACATAGAATGGTCAAACTTGGTTGAGAATATTCCTCATGTCTAGTAGTGCCCTTCTGTACCTCGTTGTTGCCTTTGAGACCAACCTTATCCTTCGTAGACGAGGGCACTACTACACATCCTGTTCACCAAACTTTTTATTTTTTAAGCACCCAGTGATGATGACAGTGGAGCGTGCTATATTAAGTAAACATTAGCAAATTATAAAAAAAATGGTACTAATTTTAGGTGTGGCATTGCAAGAAATGTATTCCAGAAATCAATTTTGAGATTGTAACATGTGAATCTTGATCTATTCTGGATATTTCATCGCACACTATTTACTAATTCACTTCAATCCTTAATCAATATTATTAGTTAACTGTATATTTGATTCTTGAAGTTGATAATTGTGTTATGTCACTTGTGGTTTTGCTATAGTTTCCTTTGGTGTCTCTGAGTGGAAAGATCCGGAAGATGGTGGCTGATGCCAAAGACCCAAATCTCTCAGAATTGAATTTAACTCATGTACCTGGGGGGCCTAAAACATTTGAACTAGCTGCAAAGTTTTGTTATGGCATGAACTTTGAGATCACAACTACGAATGTAGCACGTTTGCATTGTGTGGCAGAATACTTGGAAATGACAGAAGATTATCGTGAAGAGAACCTCATTGCAAGAACAGAAACTTTCCTTGTTGAAGTTGTGTTTCCGAATCTTGAAAAAACGGTGGAGGTTCTTTCTTCTTGTGATGACCTGCTTCCTATTGCAGAGGAGGTTGGTATTTCAGATAGATGCATTGATGCCATTGCCAGGAATGCTTGTCAGGAGCAACTTGTTTCAGGTCTATCTCGTTTAGATTGTGATAGTGGATCTTTGGAACACAAGGAATGGTGGATCGAAGATCTTTCTGTTCTAAGCATTGATTTTTATGGCAGAGTTATCATGGCAATGGGACATGTTGGGTTACACATAGATAGCATAATTGCATCCTTGATGCATTATGCACAGGTCTCTCTAAAGGGTATTGGGAAACCGCAAATTTGGAATCCAGCGAGAGCATATCCATGTAAAGGAGAAAAGGGGCAGAAAACAGTTGTAGAAACTCTTGTTAGTCTATTGCCTCCAGAGAAGAGTTCAACTGTTCCGCTGAATTTTCTTTTTGGGATGTTGAGGATAGCTATCATGGTGGATGCCGCCCTAGCCTGCAGGCTTGAAATTGAGAGGAGGATTGCCTTCAGGTTGGAAATGGTCTTACTTGACGATTTGCTTATACCATCTGTCCAAACGGGTGATTCTTTGTTTGATGTTGACACTGTCAAGCACATATTGATACATTTCCTCCAAAGGATTGACCAAGAAGAAAATGGAGATTGTGGATATGAATCAGAAAATATTGATTCTCCAAGCCATGGTTCTCTATTGAAAGTTGGACGGCTTATAGACACGTATCTAGCTGAAATAGCTCCTGATCCATATTTGAGCCTTGAGAAATTCATTGCTATGATATCAGTTTTGCCTGATTATGCTCGTGTTATTGATGACGGACTTTACAGAGCTATTGATATTTATTTGAAGGTAAAACTTCAAAGTTATAGTTATAGACCTCATCTGATTATATGAATACCTAAAAATGATAACATGTTTTTTCTTTAGTCTGAATATTCTTCTACTTGAGTAGGCCCATCCGATGCTAAGTGAGCACGATTGCAAAAAGCTATGCGAATTCATAGATTGTCAAAAGCTGTCTCAAGAAGCATGCAATCATGCAGCACAGAATGACAGGCTCCCAGTTCAAATGACTGTCCAAGTTCTCTACTTTGAGCAGCTCCGACTAAAGAATGCTCTATGCGAAAGTTGTGGAGATACACAAAAGATGAGCAGCGGTGTTACAAGTGCAGCCATGTCTCCTAGAGATTCTTATGCATCTTTAAGGAGAGAGAACCGAGAACTGAAGTTGGAGATATCAAGAATGAGGGTGAGGCTAAGTGACCTGGAGAAAGAACAAGTGTTTATGAAACAAGGGATGATAGACAAAACAGGACAGGGCAAAACATTCTTAACTTCCCTTTCTAGAGGTATAGGAAGGCTTGGTATATTTGGTGGTCCTTCTCACGGTAAACGTAGGAAATCAGAAGGTAAAACTGCTAGGAGTAGGAGGTATTCTGTTTCCTAAAACAATTTGTAAATTCAAGAGACGTCACCAGTGTCGTGTTGCACATTATTGAATTTGTTTCTAAAGTAAAAAAATATGATGTTTATTCAATGATTCTCAGTTCTAACAATTAATATTCTGAACAAGATTGCACATCTATGTGAAAGAATATAACAGTAAAGATGGAAAGATGAGTGAATAAAATTCATCCACCATACAAGTGAAGTTATTGAAATTGTGTGAGAATAATCCTCATGCAGCCATCTTACTGAAAAGTTGTTTACGTATCTGCAGAAAGAGAGCAAAACATGTGAAGTTGTAATTCTGATTGATTTCCTCATCACAAGTTTATCACTTACAATATATTACCTCAGGGAGTTTCTGGCTGAAAACGACATCCAGTCGAGCATCCAGTGTGTTCTCACATACAATCTTCCCATCATCAGAAGCCAAAACTACTCCTCCAGAGCTTTCATTATATCAAAGTAAAATCAACTCCAAATAATTCACTATCAACATTTGATCAAATTTCATATGTTGGAAATCATATTAACTTAATTATTAATTGTTTAAAACGGACTAATATAGCATGATTATGGGGGGGGGGGGGGGGGGGGGGATCACAGCTAGTAACCTATCAATCCATTAAACCCCCTTTGTTGTTTCAGAGTGAGGGAGTGGGCCAATTTTTGACAGATTATATCTTCTGTGGATCAGTGGACACCCTTAATTTCTTCTGTGATAAAATGCCCCAAGTATTCAATCCTTTTCACCCCAAAGAAGCACTTATTTTGCTTGGAAAACAATTGGTGTTCTTTCATTTCTTGGAAAACAGACTTCAACTGACATACATGATCTTCCAAGGTTCTTCTATAAATCGGAATATCATCAAAAAATACCAAGACAAACTTTCTCAAAAATGGTTGGAAGACGGACTAAGCCTTGGAAAGTTGAAGGTGCATTAGATATATTCATAATGACCTGAGTGAGTCTTAAATGCAGTCTTAGGTATGTCATCAGTAGCCATTCTCAGTTGGTGGTAACCAGACTTGTGATCTATCTTGCTGAAAATGTTGGAATATCCTCCGGCCAGGTCATCCAATAAGTCTTCCATCATTGGAATGTGAAACTTATTCTATATAGTGTCTTGTTTAGATCATTATAGTCAACATAGGAACCTCCATGTACCATTATTTCCCCCCACCAATACCACAGGTGCAGCATAGGGACTGCAACTTGGCTGAACAATACCTTGATCCAACAATTGATTAACCAAGGTTTCTATCGCATCCTTCTTAATTAACTGTTGGATACCTGTAAGGTTTTCTATCAATAGGTTCAGTTCCAGATGCATGTAACACCATTCTATGGTCAAACATTCCTCTAGAGGGAGGTAGTTAAGTAGGTTCTTCCAACAATTTCGTGAACCGGATAGGCTAGTGTCAGTTTCAGGTGAGCTAGTAGCTTCTAATGCATAGCATTGCACATAATACCACATGCATGGAAGGTATCAACTGAATCATGCATAATTGGACTTGGTTACCTGATATTTTAGCCAACTTAATTCCCATCTCTTGTGCTCAAAATATGCCTGCCCGATCCTCTTAGCACATACCTCTTTCCCATGTACATGGAACTATTAGCTGCTGCAACCATATGAGGAATGGTAGCAATAAATGAACATCCCAACTTATCCACCAAGGAGGGATCAATAAAGTTATGTGAACATATAGCATGTATCCAAATCTTAAAGTGATAGTCAGTGACCTTCAAGGTATTTTGAATTATTCTTGATTATGGTTCTTCTCAACTTCCTGAATCATCAGTTCATTTTGTAGCTCTTCTTGAAAATCCTGATCATTATCTTGTAATTCTAGAATGTATAACTATCTTAAGTTCTTGCATTTATGGGCAATGGAATACTTCTCATAATGGTGTTTTCTCCCTTTGACTCTTCCTAGATGTCGAATGATTCATCAATTCAATCATTGTCTAGAAGAAACCTCCCATGCCAAGGTTTCAATTTATGTGAGAAATTATTACATCATATCACGCAAAATCACATACAACTGCAGTAGGTAAATCATTGTTTGGATCTCCATTTGACCGAGTACCCTTCGCCATTGATGCAAAGGAAGGAATGACTTTGCTATCACTGATAACAAAATCTCAAGAATCGAACCTAGTTCGAGAAATTCTATGTCAACAACATGAGTTCAACAGTTTCTTAACCTCTTATATGTATTCCATGCATCAGTAAGCTTATATGTTGGAATAATAATAGGGAAAACAAAGTGTTACTTCCTTCATTTCAATTTATTTGTTTTAATTATTTAGTTTTTAGCCCGTTTTAAAAAGAATATGTATTTTGGAAAAAATTCAACTTTTCACATGACATATTTAAGATCACAAGATTAAATGACATTTTGATTCATTCTACCTCTCTTTAGTAAGACCACAAAATTCAACATCTTCTTTATCAGACAAAAAAAAAATAGAAACACAATACAACAATATAAATTATTATGAAAAAGTCATATTAGAAATATCATATATAGCTACCAAGAATGGAACAAATGGAAGAGGAAAAGATGTGAGACAAATTGCAAATATTTTTGAGGAAAATTAGAAAAAAGAGAGTAGCTAGATAGGTACCAAGAGGCACGATGAGGATCAGCATCATTTGGAGGTGGAGGCAGATAGACATTATCAATGGTGACATTAGAGGCGCGAACTTTGGCTTTCTCTGCATACTCTTTTTTTGCATCCTCTACAACTGATTTAACTAATGAAACATCCATCTCCCTACACCTCAATAACAATGATGGCTCCTTCAGTCGCAACAGACTCTAAAACAAACAAAGAAGAAGAGTTATGTATAGTATCAATTAACAGGTTGATTGCAGATCAAAAACGTATATTATATTTACCTGAACAATCAATCCTCTGAGAATCTTTTTGTAATTATTCTTTTCACCAGAAATCTTTAAAAGTGCCTTTCTAGCAGAGTCCTTCATTCCACTCACCACATCATCTTGTGCTTGGAGAACTTTGATGCGGGATGCATTTAGTTGCATAGAATACTCTCTAATTACAAAAAAACACTTTCATATATGTATTAACACAACTATATAACTCTCATCCTATACATTAATTATAATTAAAACTCACATTTTCTTACGTACTTCCACCTGCTTCGTTTTCCTCTCATACTCTTGTCTCACCTTTTTCTTCTCAGCTTCAACTAATTGTAATTTCTCAATTTGAAATTCCTGCAAAAAGAGAACTAGGATCCTAATGTATGAAAATGCAGGGGTGGCTTAAGGGTGGGTAAATAAATCTAGTAATGCCTCTGCTTTTGGCCCAAAATTTTGAGTTCCCAAAAATTTTTAATAGTGAATTTTAACTTTTTATCAAGACTATTTTAGAACTTTGAAATAAATGACCCAAATCTTCATATTAATAAATAAAGTTTTTACATCAACATCCAACATCCAACATCCAACATCAATAGCAAACAAATCTCTAACCTCTTATTGACTAGAACTAATCCTTACTCTTATAAACAATAAGAGTAAGAATATGTACTAAAAATATGTACTAAAAACAAATTGTATACAAGACTAAAAAAAAGAATTCAAAATTAATAATATTTTTGTGCACGTGCTTTAGGCCACTAATTTTATTAATACGCCCCTTGTGAAAACGTATAAGCATAAGATTATTCATTTTCATTGAACTTTACATATTCACATAACTCTAATTAACAATATAGTCTGATGATGTGTTATATATTATTCATGTAAGCAGTATGTTTTTGGATGCTTACATTAAGTTTTCCAACAACTTGAACTATAGATTATATAAATGAATCTTACACAAATATATAAAAAGATTAATAAATAAAAAGACGAGAAGTAAACCTCCTCAGCGGAGACAGAAATCTCATTGGCCTTCTCTTCGGCTTCCTGCCGAATGAATCTGACCATTTGCTGTATTTGTTTTGATACATCAGTGTCATTCATTTTCGAATTTCTTTCCTTTTTAAAAATGACCCAAAAATAATGCAATAATTGAAACAAAACTTATATGCAAAAGGTTAAATGGTGATTTACATATAGATGAAAAAATTATTACGGAAATTTTAAATAAATCCATTGCTTATATGTGTAGATCCACCTCATATGGACATAATGCAACAAATTTACATGTTGAACAAATCCTTTTTTCGGGTTTTACGCACCCCCAACAACTTTTACACTTTGCTAATATGTTGTTACATTGAAAGAGTCATTCTCATGATATCCAAGAATTTATATTAATAAAATTTAAAAACAATTAATAGAAAAGAGTAGAGAATATAATTTGATTTGATTTATAAGATTGAATATGCTTTAAATTTTTTTTCTTTAACTACTTCATTGGCCAGTAGGTCATAAACGCTTCTTTAAATTTGCTTTAACTTTATAGTTATATATTTTTCCTCCTAGAAAGTCTTAACCTATAAATAAATTGAAGATGAGAAGTTGGAAATAATCGCATCACTCTACGTTATAGTTAATATTCAGTATATTTGCATTATATGTTGTTGCGTTGTTATTAATCCATATGAATGTATATTAAAATTTTCATTTTATTGCTCAATACAATACTTTTTACTAATACACTCAATCCAATACTAAATTAAAAGGCAAAAACGTTGTTAATAATATGTATATCCATGTGCTAGATGAATAGCTTATTAATCATCCCCATTATGAATAACTAATGTACTTGTTGCTCGGATGGCAAGCACCCCTCACTTCCAACTCAAAGGTTGCGAGTTCGAGTCACCAAAGGAGCAAAAGGGGTGGGAGCTCCTAGGGGAGGGTTAGAAAAAAAAAACTAATGTACTTGTCCGTGTTTTACGGGGTTATAAAAAAGATTAAATACATTTTAAAATAATTAATGTCACTACTTGATAAATAGTTTAATGAAAAAACATAAATTAAGATACGATTTTGATATTACTTATTCAAAAAAATTGCTAAAAAGAAATTCTCATACTGATAAATAAGACAAAAACATAAACGTTGATTCATAGTTTCATACTAAATTCAATGATTTCTATATCAATATTATTGGTTCAACCAACAATACTAAATCTACTCGATCATAAATTATGTGAGTTTCTTTTTGTATAAATGACACAATGATAAAAATAAATAAATAAAGATACATTTGTGGTAAATCATGGTAAGAAAGAAAAACGTTTGTATCATATTCCAACTTAGTTATTCTAACAAATCAAAAATTGGAAGGTCACGTTGAAAGAGGAAAAGTGTCATTTTTACACTGATGCAATGGTCTATGAGATTGACCTACGGACCGTAGGAAGTCCTATGGACCATAGAAAGGGAATCGTAAAACCTTGTATGTGTTTTGGAAAATTTCAAGTTTCTAAAGTTTGACCTTTGACTTGACAGGATGAACTATAGAGATTTGGATAAGTCGTAGATGACTTTCGAATAAAGGATTCACATATTTTATTTAAGACCTCCAACCTACGGAAGGATTTGACGAGTCGTAGAAGGGGGTTACGAAGGGTTCCAGACTTAGTAAAATTTTGGACTAGAAGTTGGGTTCTACGGAAGAGGTCTACGAACCGTAGACCAAGCGATGATTCATCGAAATGGTTTCGTGGGAATTGAATGAATTTGAGTTTCTAAAATTGGTTGTACGATTTCCCAGTATGGACCGTAGAAAGTTCTACGGACTGTAGGTCCAAACCGTAAAAGTTATCCAACAGTTATTCTTAAGGGTATTTGAGTCTTTTCTTATGTATTTAATACATATACTATGCCGTTTAGACCCTATTCTAAGACCTATAACTACCTTTCAATTCCTAATTCTACCCAAAAACCTTTTCATTCTCTCATATCCTCAATTTCCATCCAAGTTCATCCTCTACAAACTCTCTCAAGTTTCAAAGAAGAAATCTAGGTTCAAGCTTCAAGTCTCCTTTTTTCTCCATTGCTTTCGAGTTTTTTTTTATCAAGGTATGTGGGAATTCACCAATGGATTCAATTCATCCATTGGGTCCCAAAATATTTCCAAGTTTCTAAGTCAATTTCATCAAGTTTGATTAGGGTTTCATCTAATTCTCCATGGGTCTTATTTATTATGATTCAATTGTTTGATATTAATCTTATTATGAATGAGTTGATTAAATCACATGCTTTTCAATTGATTTCATATGAACCCATGCATTATCCATGATTTTGACTATAATTTTATGAGTTTATGAAGAAAGCAATGAACTTGTGAATGATGATTTATGAAAACTATGCATGATTTATGAAGAGAATGTTTTATGAACTAAGGTTGCTTTTAAGATAAGCATCAATGAAATTGTGAAAGGTTTTCTCACATATGCATGAATTATCAAAGGAAGTCACATATTAAGAAATTATTATTGGTGACGGATTTTCTCACACATGTATGAATCGTGATTTATGGAGCTACTCTATGATGACTTAATCTTGGATTAGTGACTTAATTGTGCTTTTCCGTGTATGATGATATGTTTATGAATATGACTATTCCGTTGAGATTTTTACTTAGCACCGAGAGGACACTGAGATGGAGGCTCTCCCGTTAGTAGATGTCGGGTCTTTAGTAGCAATCAACTTGTCCCTAACTACGTGCCCCCATAGGATTGTATTAGAAAGACATACCTAGTGAATCCACCTAAGCTAGAAGTTCATGGTCCTTACCTTGGCAAGTAGGACATCTCTTTTTAGTGTGGGAGCAAGACACTGAATTTCATGTTATAGCTCACATGGTATATGTTGATTAACAGTAAATATCCCACAAAATGAACTAAGTTGCTTTCAAAGGTTTTATGAAGTTTTCATTACGATTTTAAGATCCATTGACCATGTTCATGATTTATGATTCTTCTTTAAATGTTTTACTATGTTTAGCTTGGTCATGCATATCATGCTTTCTTTTATATCTCTATTTGATCATGTTTCATATTCTTATGTCTATCCCTCATACTTAGTGAATTTCATGTACTAATGCATACTTGTTCCTACATTGTCTTATAATGTAGGGTTCAACGATTTCTCTTCTCCTGCTCATGGCTAGATACAGATTGCTACTTATTGCTTGGATTGGTGAGTCCTCATACTTCGAGGGCAACACCATGAAGACTTTTCTTGTTGATGTCATTTACTTTTGAGACTTTGTATGCAGTGTATGAGTTACGTCTCAACCACTTTATTGATGTTTAGAAAGGCTTGTCCATACTAAATAAATTTCCGCTCTTATGATTCAAACTTCTCTTTATGATATAAGAGGTTCTGCGTAAATTCTACTTTTGTCTATTATATTGTGTTGTATTCATGTCAAGTGGCTTGTGTAGGGTTTTTCAGGGTCTTATACATCATGTCATGTCTAGGGTGTACTTTGGATGGTGATAGTTATGCATGAAATTCAAAAGGTAGAGCGAATTTTTTCCGATATTCGATCCTCGCACAGATTCTCATCTAATGCAATTTGTGTCCCATAAAATCCATTCATACTAATTGTTTTGTATTTAAACTCTCATTCTTGTAGAGAGAATTGTGAGAAGAGATAATTAAGTTGCGATAGTGCAACATTACGGTTGAGGTTATACTTTTACAATAAAAAACAAAAAACTAAACACATAACATAAAATGAGATATAAAAGATAAGTCGTGATATTATTTAGTGACTTGGTGTGATACTTACCTACTTCAATCATATAGAGATTATCAGAGAGCGAAAAAGAAATGATTTTTAAAAAAGAATACGTCTATACAACGTTGAAGATAGGACAATAAAAAGTTTGACGATATAAATACAATTATTTTCTATTATTATAATATTATATGAGTAAAATGTCTGAAATATATCCGAACTTTGATCGAAATTATTGTGGCAATACCGAACTTTGGAAATGACCTTTTACCCCCCTGCACTATTTAATAGTGTATTTTAAAGGTATATATGTGCCCACATGGACATCATAAATATTGCATCATTATGAATAGTAATGTGTCCACGTGGGCACATAAATACCTTTAAAATACACTATTAAATAGTGCAGGGAGGTATAAGGTCCGCCATAAAGTTTGGTATCGTAACAACAATTTTGGCCAAAGTTGGAGTATTTTTCAGACCATTTTCCCATATTATATTGATATTTATTATAAATAAATTGCAGTAATAACTCTCCAAAGGATAACTCCTTCTTTGATGTGGAAAAAATAAACAAAATTTTTATTTGCTTTCAACAATAATAAATTTAATACAAATTAATCATATATTCAAAATTATTATGGTAAAAAGACAAAAGATAAAATATGACTCTTGTTATCCTTATCTACACTCCATTTATGTTGTTAAAAAGAAAATTAATTTATATAAATGATCTTTTTGACACTTTTAACATAAATTTGTTATTGTGCAAAATAAATAATGAAATTTAAAGTTTAGGAGTGATGATCATCAAAAGTCATCAAAGTATGGAAATAACGACACTTAAATTTTTATATTAAAAAATATTAATCAGTGAAGGAGTAGTAATTGATACATTTATTTTTGTACAATAATAAGAAATAAATAAACAAGAAAATTGTCAAAAAAAGAGGGGAAAAAAAGAAAATACATTTATTCTTGACCAAAGAGAGGTGCTACATCACTTTTCTTTTATCTAGATAATTTTTATGTTGGTAAAGAAAATAAATTGAGAGAGAACAACTTTACTAAATTATTTTTGTCCTAACCAAATACTTTTGTATTTCAATTTTTGACCTAACATATCGTAACAATGATCTCTAAATATCTCAAAAACTTGAAAACTTCTAATATGGATAATAAAAAAAACTAAAAATATGAAGACTACAAAGTTACATATGAATAAAAACAACTTTTTTTTTTAATGAATTATACGATATTTTAAAAATTATGAATTAACTTTACATCTTCGTGTTCTATCATAATAGTCATTAAAAGTTGATTTACATGACTATAAAATTATATATACATGCTTTATTGAGTAGCATACATGTATATATCAGCTTCCTTTTTAGCTTCTATTTTCCAAAATATTGTGACTTGAAAATAAAATAAGTTAACCTTACACCAACAACAAAAAATATATAAAAATGAAGTTAATAATCAAATAAAAACTTTAAAGAATGTTTAATTATGAATTAAAGATGAAAAGAAGGTTTTTGTTATCAACATAACATATTCTAATGCTCCAAAAACTACAAAGAGAAGAAAGAAAATTCTCTATAAACTATAAAGAGAAGCAAAGAGAAAAAATCAAACCTATTTTTCTAAAAATCATGATTCATATTATCAAAAATTAAAAAAAAATATTGAATGTATTATTGCAACAGAGAAAAAATGATAACTATATTAGACCCATCAAATAATTTTACTTCATAAAATTGAACCACGCAAGAATGTCTAACAATCTTCCTTATAGATTTTTCTCCCACAAAATCAGATCAAAGAAGACAAATAGTTGACCCACAAAAGAGATAAAAGATGAAGAATAAGGAAAAATGTTAATAAAATATTAGGCCTTAAATAGGACTCCTTAGCTACAGTTTCAATAATTACAATTCACACCTACACTTTGGTTTGCTACGCATTTGTATTGCTGTATTTTTTCGTAAATTTGGGGGAAAGAAATACAAATACAAACTAATATCTATCAAAATGAATACATATTAGGATGAGAAAGGAGTGTGAGATTGAGAAAAGAAGGAGAGAGGCGAGCGAGATTGTAGCACTCCAAAAATTTCTAAGCTTAGACCCGAAACACTTTGTAACAGCTCACAACTCTACTCTTAAAATCTAAATTATTCGTCGTAAGTATATGAGCTTGAACCGAGTGATGTCCTACTTGATGACGTGTTTAAAGGTCCTTTACAAAGTGTATCAAGGGTATCGAAGGTGATCTAGGGTCAAAAGAGACCTCAAACATGATCAATGTTTCAAGGACACTTCATCCAATTCTAAGTGTCAATGATCGCTAGTCAGTATAAAACCCAACTAAATGAGTTGGGGTCGAATCCCACAGGGAGCGGTACATGTTTAAGATTCAATAGGAAAGTGTGAAAATGGTCAAAGCAGTCATATGAATAGAAATTATCGAATAAAAACATTATTCAAATTAGGGGGTGACACGAATGTCAAATGGGGGGTTTTGGTTTGAAATTATCAACTACAACAACAACAAATAATACGAAATAACAATAATGAGACGGGTTCTTGGGATGTGATTCGATTATAGGCTAATATAGACAAATGGGTAATTGCAACTATTAGAAAATAGCTAGATATTAGTGAATAAGCTAGACTATATAGAAGGTAAACTTTCTCTCAAACAATTTACCCCGAATCAAGTCGATTTCTCTCGAACATCAACAAGCATGCAAAATAAGAACTGCCCACACCTTAGTCCATTCACTTTCTCGAGCTGAATGTGTGGAATTTGGTTTAGGATTCACTCTTTCGAGCTGAACCCATGACAACCCAATACATGCACATACCATCAATCAATAATCTTAGTTTTAAAACCTCTCTCTCGAGCAAGCAAAAAACACAAGGGTAGAACTGCATTTGCAACTATAATTCTTAAATTAAACAACAATTAATGATTGAACTCACTTCTAAACATCATTTAAACTAACAATTAGCAATACCCATAAACTAAATCAGCCCATAATCACATAATCACACCACAAGAATTGGGGATTTAGCTAGACATTATAAATAGATAAAAATCGTTACCAAATTGAGTTTCCATCAACTGGGTAAGATTGATTTCGTCTTTACAATGATCCAAGTTAAAGAATCTCAAAGACCCACTTCCAATTTCTCAAAAGTGAAAAACTTCAATTCTTCAATGCAAAGGAAAAACTAGAGAAAACTTGTCTCTCAGTTCAAAACTTAATAATAGACTAAAAAATTATGATATCGAATACTGTTCAAATGAATAATGATACTAAACTAAATGTTCAAAAATGTATTTATAGCCGCCAAAAATGTACTGTGAAGAGCCACCTGACTCAGTAAGTCTGGCTCGCCAATCCACTCAGCAATCCGCCCTTTGGTCACTTCCATCACCCTTCCGCCTTGGCCTTCAGCATCCTCAAGGTCTGTAACATTGGACGATCCAACACTGCATCGCAGAACCACTCAACGATCTGCCGACTGCTCCTTTCTCTTGCCCACTTGGTTCTTTCCTTCAAGGCTTGGCACACTGGAACTTTAGGCGGTCAAATAGCCATTCAGCCACTCGCCAAGTGGACTTGGCGATCACCAGGCTTGAATATCTTCATTCTTTCAGCTCGCTTCATTCCTTTTTGCAAATTAGTGTCCTTGCTTTGTTCCTCAATCCATATACCTGGAAATCAAGGGTTTTACATTAGTTATTGGTACAAAATAAGCATTTGAGGATACTAAATCATTGTAAATAGAGCCCTAAATGAGTCCAAATCTCAGACTCATCAACACCCCCAACTTAAACTTTTGTATTCCCTCAAGTAAAACTCAATTCAGCAGTTCAAAAAGGATGTCTCAAACAGTGCTGCTATGCAAGACTCAATCATAAATGCACATAACAAGACTCAACTTACTCATGCAAGGATTAATTGTGCATTCAAAGGTTCAAGTTGTGACTCACCATTACCAAAGATTCCCAAGTTCACAATACTTGCTTCAAATGCAAGTTCAAGCTCAACAAAGGTACTCAAATACCCTCACACAAAGAATGATTCCATATTCACACACTATTCTTCAACAATTTAGAGCTCCGGAATCATATATGACTCTCACACTCACAGAGATGAACACATGCATGACTTCACCCATAGGTTTGCCCTTAATTTCCAGCCAGCATTCGTTTCAGCTCACTCAAGATCAAAAAGGTCTTTTCAAGGCATGTAACGGGGCTGAGTGTAAATGTATGGTCATTTAGGCTTAGTGGCTGCTATCCTCATGAAATGTAGTACGAACAACACTCTCTTTTCCTTTTCTTCAACACTTTAACTCATGTTCGAAATTCATCGCATTATTCACTTCTCATGGAATACCGGACACCCCATTTCTTTTGCACTTTCACAACTTTATTTCTCAACTTTTTCGTTCTTTTTCTTTTTCATTCTTATTTTCTCTTTCTCCTTTTTTTTGTATGGAGGGGTTCCATCTTTCTCAAAACCATAGATCAAGGGGGACTTCTTTGCACTTCTTGATTTACCTTCTCTTTTCACCACACCCTCAATTTAGGCTTTTGGCCTAAGTTGGCTATTCAAACAAACCACATTTCATGAGCATTATATGTGAATGGATAAAGAGGGGTTACAATTTCATCAAGTTTCTTCCAAGAAAAGGATAAGGCTCAAAAGGTGTTCAAGCAAAGTTCACACGCTCACAAGGTTTGCCACAAAAGAGGTATAATGTCAAATTTTATCACTCTTCAAAATTGTTGCCTAAGATCATTTCAAGAGCTTGCATCACTTAGTCAACCGGACCAATGAGGCAAATTTTAGGTGTCATCACACAAGGCATTGACACCAATATCAAACAAGACTCTACACTTTCGCTAGTGTGAAATGTTCATCACAAGAGACTCATTGGATAACCGGATAGTCACAACGAGATGCAAAAAGTTCACATACTGTCTATGCAACTTTATTTGGCCTCATCGTACCCGCACATTCATTTTTGTTAGATTAAGAGCATTATTCAAGTCATCGGTATTGATCATAACCGATACTCAAATTTGCACAAGAACAGTCACATTCAAACACAACAAGAGGTGGCAATTTTTTTTAGAAGGGTCAAAAACCATTTGTATTCAAAATACGGAGCCAAAAGCTCAAACACCCACAAAACAATGTCAAAACAAAATTTACAGCACAAAAACCCAATATATACAAAAATAATAATCACAAGAGGTAGGTATGGATACCTCACCCCACCACAAATAAAAATTAATTTGTCATCGAATGCAACAAAATACCAAATATCCATAAAGTGACAAAGGGAGGTAAAGAAAAGTCATGTCTACACAGTCGCTCCATCTTTCGGGGCATCAATGCCCGGTGTAGCATCAGCAACACTCTATCCCGTAGGGCCTATCATGGACGTCTCAGTCAATGATTTCTAAATCACCGACTGTACAGTCGTCTTCTCAAGGTCAGGCAGGTCTCCATAGATGGTCTCCTCTGGAACTTCTATCTGCTCCTCGTTGGTCTCTACCTCCGACTCATCAGCTGCCACATCATCCATCGACACGTCTCCGGTGGTGGCCAGAGGAATCTCAGAAAAAGTCGAGGCATCCACATCATCTGCTGCCTCCAATAGTGAAGTGAAGTCAGTGGACTTCAAGTAGTCCACATCCTTCCTCAAATCCGCAACCTGGCTTTCAAAGCCGTCACCTCTGAAGTGGCCCTCTGTTGACTCACACAAGTCTCTACTCTCATAGTGAGAGTGTCAATAGATGCTCGGAGGGGTGTTAGTGCAACTAGGATAATACTCTCAATCATCCACGATGCATCAACCTCCAATCGGGTAGCCCTCACATCTGCAGAATGGGCTAAGTGCCCCATCTTTAGGATCATAGCCTGAGTAATCCTGGGGGGTTGGGAAGCAGTAGAAGCATCAGGAGTCTAGGAGGAAGTGGAAGTATCTGAAGGCCCGGAGGCCTGAGTAGTCAAGGATGCCTTTGCAGGTATAGAATCAACATCCACCTCCAGGGATGCATCCATCGAAGCTGATCTCCTCTTGTCTGCTTTCTCTCGGGTGTACTCAGCCTCTATACGCCAGATGTCTGTGAAGGATATATGAGTGACCTCAATATCCCCTTTATTTTCATAGGGAACTCCAGCACACCGACACAACTCTATAATCAAGACCGAGAAGGGAAGGGATGTCTGATGCTGTTTTGCCCTCATGGCCATCTCCTGCTCAATAATCAATCCCAAGTTGAGCGTCTTCCAGGCTATTACGGATCCAAGACAGGCCATCTTTGGGTGGCGAAGGATGGACTCGTTCTGCGAAGGCATGACAGAGCTGCTGATGAACCCGAACCAGTTCTGAGTGGCAATATTCAGGTTCTTCTTCTCGATAGGAGCTCCTGCCTCAATCTACCTCAGGGTGGTATCAGAAATCAAGGGTGCAAGCCATCCCTTTAAGTCATCCAGGGATTGCGCATTGGCCAAACCCTCATATGCATGTGCAAAACCTATAGCCCTGTCTAGTACAGTATTAATATGATTGCTGCTGCACCCTACTTCCTTCCTTTGGACCATGACAAACTTTACTAGTTTGAAAGCACTAGCCTTTTTCTTTCTCTTAGGTACAAAGTCACCATATGTTGTGTAGAACTCCCAGACCCATGCAGGAATATAGGGGCCGCGGGGCCTGGTGAACTGCTGAAACTAGAGAGTGTCCCTCACAGTGGAATATCTACCCACTAAGTCCTCTGTGGATACCAACTTCTCCTCTAGAATTGTCCTCAATCCGCCGGCTTTTAATATTTTGAGTAGCCAGGGAGGAGGACCCTGTACTGGTGGCTCTGGGACCATAGTCGGTGCCGAAGTTGGCACTGTATCAACTGTAGGAGGGGTGGCCTCTAGAACTCTCGATGCATCTGGGTGAGACCTAGCACGAATCTTTGCCCGCCGGGATTGTATAGCCTGGTCATCATCCGGCTCAGAAAATGCAACTTGGGAGTCAAAGGATTCTCCCTCACTGCCGGAGTTGTGCTCTGGGACCTCAGATACAGGCTTCTTTTCCTTGCCTTTTCCTCCATTTGAAGGTTCCATTCTTTCCTTTTTGGAAGGGGTAATTGCCCCCTCATTGATGACTATGCCCCGTGCTCTTTTGCGGGGCGGCATGTCCAAATTGGTTCTAGCCATCTCTGCAAAAACATCGTAGAAAGTTAGAAACAGTTCAAAAAAAATCACAAAAAATATATTACAGACAGACTCATCGAAAGGATTGGCTCAAACATTTTCCAAAAAAGTGGCTTGTCGGCGATGGGAAAGGCCTTTCGCTGAATCGGTGACCTTATTCACTGAGTACATTCTAGCCTGCCGAAAGTTTCAGTGTATTTTAGGGGCTAGGGGCAAAGAAAGGGCGATCAAAGAAGACATTCGACCAGTCTCTGAGTGCACTCGGTGAACTCAAGCTTCTCACCAAAAGTTACAGAACCAAGCTTTAACAGTAGTATGAAATTAAAGTCGATCATGGTTGATTCGACGAACCACCAAGCGGTTCGACGAGCTCGACCTAGCTCGCCAAACTGCCCAACGTGCCTACTTTTTACCCCGACTTCCAAAATCAACCCTGCAGCCCCCGAGAACAAAATCAAAGCATACACTTATTGATGAGATTTAGGGCTATATTTTAATAGAAATTGTGTCGTTAAATGCTTTTTTTATCTTAATATCTGATGAAAACTCTCAAGTTTTGAAGGAAAGCATGGACACTAGTTTGCAAAAAGAACAAAAAGGCTGAAAAGAACGAAGAAATGAAAGACTGAGGATCGTCGAGTCTACTTGGCGAGTCGTCGAAGGGTCTCACTTAGCCTTTTGTTCCAGTGTACTGAGCCCTGAAGGAAAGGATCAAGTCAGCGGAAAAAGAGAGCAGTCGGCGCATCGCCGAGGAAATCCGCAAAGCAGTACTATGTCACCCAATGACCCAGAGCACGACGATGCCGAAGGATGGTGCAAGACGGCGATGAACTACACCAAAGGGCGAATCGCCGAGTTGATCGGTGATTCCGACTAATGTCGCCGAATGATCTGCTGCAGCACATAATTTTGAAAACTATAAATACTCGTTGAGAGTTATAACTTAGTATTAGATTTTCAATATAGAACAATTAATATAATTTTAGTACTTTTTATTTTTGTTCTTAGTTTGAGAGGGTTTTGAAAACTTGAAGAAGAAGAGGATTTCATCTCCTAGGGTTTGGACTTGGGTCTCTTGGATTCTTCATTCTTGGCCTGTAACAAGACTTAAATCTTGATACCCACTTGAATGCAAGATTATTTAGGTATAAATTTCTATCTCTTGATGTGTGGCTAAATACCCCGATTCTTGGGGTGTGACTTAGCGAATATGGGTTAAGATTATTTTTGGGTCTTGCTTGCTGATAGATTAGATGTAGTTTAATGGTGATTTCGTCTAGTAGTTGTGGATGAATTTAACAAATTTTTAGTTGCAAATACAAGTTTATTTATGCATTTTCGGCTTGCTTGAGAGAGAGGTCGCAAAACCAAGACGACTAAATTGATGGCCTAAGGAGTGGATCGACATGATGTTCAGCTCGAGAGAGTGAACTCTAGTCCCATATCCTAACACTCAGCTCGAGAGAGTGAGTGGGGTAAGACGTAGGATGGTCTTCATGCAGCAAGTGGGTGCCCGAGAGGAACCCATTTGAAACAGGGTAAGTTGCTCAAGATAGAATTTATTCCCACGTATAACTTAGCCTAGTCACTATTACTCTATAAATTCTTTGTCAAAAGCATGTACCCAACAATTTAGATTAATCCGTATTTCGGTCACATCCCAAGAATCCTCTCTCACTCATTGATTTCTTTGTTATTTCTATTGTTTTTGCTATACTTGTAACAAAACCCCCAAATTGATATTTGAAACTTTTGTGTCCCCCTTTAATTTACAATGTTTTTAATCGTTAATGTCTTTATCTATGACTAGTTAGAACTAAATATTATTTTTCTATTTATTCTCGAAACCACTCCCTTGGGACTCGACCCCAATCTTTGGTTGGGTTGTTATACTATTGCACGATCGTAGACACTTGCATTGGAAGTTATGTCGTTGATTACGCAAACATCAAAATGGCGCCGCTGCCAGGGAATGATGTTACTTGAGAATTCTTAGATTAGTAGAATTTTTGTTCTTTTTAGTTGTAGTTTACTCACTTAATCTTTAGTTTTGTTTTGTTGGTTTGTTTGTATCCAATCAGCGGAAGTGAGCATGGCGAGCTATACTCGGGAGTCAATGGAGTTTCCCCTATTAGAGGTAATGATGTTCTGGGATCGTCTCTTCACCTTTAAACAACTGTAGGGTGAACAGATCCACAAATCATAGGCAAGGTTTAATGACCTGATCAATCAATGCCCAAATCATGACATTCCCGACATAGCTCTCCTTGACTGTTTCTACAGAAGTCTTTGTCCTGGAAACAAGAGGTTCGTTGACCAACTCATTTCGGGAGGCATCGCGAAACAGCCATATGTGATAGCAGCTCAACTGCTTAATCAAATGGCTGAAATGAATCAAAAAGTAGAAAAGGATTTCATGTTGGCCGCCCTAATGACTCATATGGATGAGTTGGCAAAAAATATGGTGAAGATCGAGGTCCAGTGTAAGAGGAAGGATAAATACATCCCTTCTCATGAGCGAAGAAGTCTCAAGGACAATGAGGTTACAAGTCTTGAGGGAATGCTCTCAATCATTCTCCAGAAGGTGATTGAGAAAGATAGAGAGCTGAAAGAAATGAAGGAAGACATTGAAGAAATGACGCGGATGATTTGGTCTCATTCCAGAGCTGTCTAGCTGCTAGAAAACCTCATGGGTTATGCGTCGCCCAATCTCCACTCGAAATAAAATGGGGGATTGCCTGGTGATACCAAGGCTAACCCTAAAAATGGAGTTTGAGTACTGATTTACGTCGTACCACGACGTTAACTAAGACACTATTTGGGAGACAACCCAACCCTTAAATGCTTGCAGTATGTTATTATTGAAATAAAGGTGTCTTGATTTTGTAGGATTGGGCATCAAAAGTTTGTGAAAGATATAGGATGAATCACACAAGTTCAATTGGCGAATCACCAACTAGATCGGCGACCTTGACAAAAACCGCCGTTTGGATCCTCACCTTAACTGAAGGTCCTGTAAAACTCAGTGAGGTAGATAGAAACTTGGCGAATCACCGAGTAGCGGATCAAAAGCAACTAATGTCGCCAAATGGGTGAAATCTGAATGGTTTTTATTAGGCCACGGGTTTTGACTTTCAACCTTTTTCACATTCTCTCACTTTCGATTTTCACAAAATCGCACCTACTTAGTATTTTAAAAAAATTTCGTATCTCTTGAGTATTTTAGTTGATTTAGTAGTGCCTGGATTTGTACTAATTGGCTACCTAGCATCACAGTCTTGAATTGATCTGCCTAAAAGGTGAGTCCTTAAAACCATGCATTTTATTGTGATAATTATACTCTCATTGCAAGAAATTTTATTCTATGTTGTGTACTGTGCCTTTATGACAACTTTAGACTATTCAAGTGCCTTTTTTGATTTGCTAATCCAACCCTTTTGCTTTAAATGTTGGAATCCTGTTCTGATGATTTAGCACGAATGAAATTTTATGAAGTGCTCCTGCATACTGTTTAAGTTGAGCAAAGAGAAAAACTGTAAGATTGATTGATCTAGTACATGTTTTGATTTTGTTTTAGGGGGTTGCGGGTTGAAAATCGGGAAGATATATGGGAAATAGGTACGATGGGTCGATTGGCAAGCCAGGTCGAGCTCACCAAATCACTCAACGGTTCGCCTATTGACCCCATCTCACCTTTAATTTCATGCTACTTGAGACACAAATTCTATAGCTTTTGGTGAGAAATCTCAGATCGCCAAAAGCATTCGGCGAATCGCTGAAAAAATCCTCGATCGCCCCTTGTCTGCACCCCTTTCCGTTATTGCACTGTAACTTTCAGCGGACAAAGCACTGCTCGATAAAGTAATTAGGTGATTCGCCGATCTATTCGGCGAGATAGTGTGCAATTGTGTCCCTATGAATTTGATTTAGTTGTTCTAACTTCTTTCCAAATTCTTTGCAGAAATGGCTAGAACGAAAGTTGCAAGAGAAAGCAGGTCACGCCAAGGTAAAACAAAAGGGAATAAAATCAACGAAGATGCAGCTGCATCCAGGAGCAAGGTTGCTAAACTTTCCACAGTTGGGGGGAGAGGCAAGGGCAAGGATAAAATCCTTGACCTATCAGATGCAAGCACTGACATTGATGGCTTTTACAGAAATGACCCCAACCAATCTGAAAGTGAAGATGTTGGTTCTGATGAGGATGATCTGTTAATAGCACAGAGGGCTGAGCGGCGAACTAAGAAGCTGAACGATCTATCCAGGATCAGGAATACCCAGCCTACCACTCCTACATCTCCAGTTCCAGAGCAGGCAATGGCATTAGCGCCTCCAGTACAGGGTCATCGGCCTAAGTCGACAAATCAAGTAAAAGCTGAGGGACTGAGGACAATTCTGGAGGAAAAATGGCTGTCCATAGACGAGGTTATAAACAGACACCCAGAGATAATGGAATACCTGAGATACCATAAGTTCAAAATTTTCACCAATCCCCACGGCCCTTATATTGCAAACTAGGTAAGAGAGTTCTATAGTGCATATAGTGCACTAATACCCCAGAAAAAGCAACTAGCAATAACCTTCAAAGAAGTAGACTATGTGGTTGGTAGAGGCAGGAGAGTGAAGTGTGATAGTGAGGCGATTAACGTGGTCTTGGGCATGTCTACGAATATTGTAGATCACTGTCAGCACTTGATCAGAATAAAGAAACTGGATGAGATGAAAAAGTGGTTAGCCCTACTAATTTCAGACAAGACTCCGAAATGGTTGGCGGAAGGAGCTCCAATTGAAAAGAAAGAACTAAACATAGCAGGAAGGTTCTGGTTTGGTTTTATCAGCAGCACAATCATGCCATCTTTGAATGAGTCGATTCTTCGCCTTGCCAAGGCAGCTTGCCTGGATTGCATCATAGATGAAACGCGGATAGACTTGGGAGAAATCATCGCTTTAGAGATACTCATGCGTGCAAGGCAAAGCCAGACCTCACTTCCATTCCAGTATTGATCACAACATTGTGCAAACAAGCTCGGGTACCTCATGATGCCAAGAAAGATAGGGAAATGATGCCCATGGCCTCTACTGATATCCGGAGGATCGAAGTCGAGTACCTTAAGGATCAAGCAGAAAGGAAGAAGGCAATATTGGTGGAGTTAGGAAACACAGAATCATCACCTGTAGAGGCACCTCCAGATTCTTCCGCTTCTGCAAGGTCTCCCAAACCTAATGTTGTTGTTGCTATTCCTGGCCTCCACTTACCACGACTTCCCTACTCTGGATAAGACAACTTGTACTTTCTGCCGACCGTAAGTCTGCCAATCTAGAGGCCTCTGTTCCAAGCATGGTCCAGATTATCCTAGCTGATGCTGTGACACCTCTGAGCACTATTATTAATGCCCTAGCGGCCATGATAGCAGTGTGTGAAACAAACTAGGGGCCACAGATGAGGTGACAACTTTAAAAACTGCCATTGCTGAGCTGGGAAAAGATGTAAACCACCTGAAGTTCACCGATGTGTCCATGATCTTTGGAACAAAGGAGATTCCAGACATGCCTCAGACCACCACTGGACGTGGAGATAGAGCAAAATAGAAAGCCGATTTGACTCCGATGAAGAGATTGACGAAGAGATGTTTGAGGGAGCTACAACGGATGACATAGCCAAAACTGAAGAAATCATGATAGACGCTGCTGTGCAAGCTTCCTTGGCAAAGGCTCCTGCTGCTAGATCCAGTGGAGCTGTTCCTTCTGGAAGTCACTCCGGGAACTGATGCCTAGACAGATGGAGCGACTATTTAGATAGGATCCCCTCTTTACCTCTCTCTCTATCCTTCTTTATTTTGCCTTTTGGATTCTGTGCTAATTGCATTTGAGGACAAAATACTTTTATTTGTGGTGAGGTGAGGCTCACCTTTTGTGTGCTATTTGTGATTCGTGTTTTGTATATATTTGGGCTGTTCTGTTTAAAATTGTGTTTACATTGCTTTCTGTGGATGTTTGAGCTCATTGCTCCCTTTTGTTTTGAATTACAAAAATGATTTTGACCCGCTTTGACACTTCTGAAAATTTTTAAATATTTTCCAAAATTTTTTGCCACCTCTCGTGTGTTGAAAGTGTCTGCTCTTTTGCAAAATTTAAGTCTCGATTCCGATCTATACTGATGACTTGAATAGTGCTCTCAATTGAATGAACATGAATGCGTGGCTACGACGAGGCCAAATGAAGTTGCATAGACAATATGTGAACTCTTTGCATCTCGTTGTGATTAGCCATTTATCAAATCGAGTCTCTTGTGATGACCTTTGCACACTAGCGAATGTGTAAAACCTTGTTTGACTTTGGTGTCGATGCCTTATGTTGTGAGCTTACTTTGAACCATGCATGATAGACCCTAGAATTTTCCCCATTGGTCTGATTAACTAAGTGATGATATCTCTTGATATGATCTTAGGCAACTTCTAAGAGTGTGAGCCAATTTGACATATACCTCTTTTTGTGACCTACCTTGTGAGTGTGTGAACCTCTTTTGAACACCCCTTGAGCCTTACCTTTCTTTGGAAGAAACTTGATGAAACCATAACTTTTCTTTATCCATTACCTATAATCCTCTTGAATTGTGGTTAGTTGAATTGCCAACTTAGGCCAAAAGCCTAAGTTGGGGGTGTGGTAAAACGAAAAGGGGAAGTCAAGAAAAGCAAGAAAAGTCTTCTCTTATCCATGATTTTAAGAAAAATGGAACCCCTCCATATATAAAAAACAAAGAAAGAAAGAAAAAGAAACATAATGAAAAAGAAAGTTGTGGAATAAAAGTACAAAAGAAATGGGGGTCCCAAACAATCCATGAAAAGTGAATAATAGGATGACTTATGAGCATTAAAGAGAATGATGAAGGAAAAGGAAAGAAAGTATTTTGAGCACTACATTTCATGATAATGAAAGTCACTGAGCCTAAATGACCATACCTTTGCACTCAGCCCCATTAGAAGCCTTAAAAAGACCTTTTTGATCTTGAGTGAGCTAAAATAAATGTTGATCGGAAAATACAGGCAAACCTATGGGTAAAAGAATGCATTGTGTTCTTTCTTGTGAGAGTGAGCTTTGCACTGATTTCGAAGCTTTTAACTATGAACCATTGTGTGAATATGGAATCATCCTTTCTGTGAGGGCGTTTGAACACTATAGTTGAGCTTGGACTTGCATTTGAAGCAAGTATTGTGAGCATGAGACTCTTTGATATTGGTTACTCAACTTGAATTTTCTAGTGCACATTTGATCTTTGCATAAGCAAATTGAACCTTGCGTGCATTCATGATTGAGTCTTCTGTAACACTATTTGAGACACCCTTTTTGAACAGTTGAACTTGAGTTTGCTTGAAGACAAGCAAAAGTTTAAGTTGGGCGTGTTGGTGAGTCCACAAATTGGACTTATTTAAGGCTATATTTTAATAGAAATTGTGTCCTTAAATGCTTATTTTATCTCAATATCTGATGAAAATCCTCAAGTTTCAGGTATTTGAAGTTTGAAGGAAACCATGGACACTACTTCGCAAAAAGGAACGAAAAGGCTGAAAAGAACAAAGAAATGAAGGCCTGAGGATCACCGAGTCCACTTGGCGAGTCGCCGAAGGGTCTCACTTCGGCTTTTGTTCCTGTGTGCTGAGACCTGAAGGAAAGGATCAAGTCGATGGAAAAAGGGAGCAGTTGGCGCATCACCGAGGAGTTTCGCAAAGCAGTACTATGTCATCCAATGACCCAGAGCACGATGATGCCGAAGGATGGTGCAAGACGGCAATGAACTACACTAAAGGGTAAATCGCCGAGTTGATCGACGATTCCGACTAATGTCGTCGAATGATCCGCTGCAACACATATTTTTGAAAACTATAAATACTCGTTGAGAGTTATAGCTTAGTATTAGATTTTCAATATAGAACAATTAATATAATTTTAGTACTTTTAATTTTTGCTCTGAGTTTGAGAGGGATTTGGAAATTTGAAGAAGAAGAAGATTTCATCTCCAAGGGTTTGAACTTGGGTCTCTTGGATTCTTCATTCTTGGCCTGTAACAAGACTTAAATCTTGATACCCACTTGAATGCAAGCTTATTTAGGTATAAATTTCTATCTTTTGATGTGTGGCTTAAAATCCAAATTCTTGGGGTGTGATTTAGCGAATATGGGTTAAGATTGTTGCTGGGTATTGCTTGCTGATAGATTAGATGTAGTTTAATGGTGATTTCGTCTAGTAGTTGTAGATGAATTTAACAAATTTGTAGTTGCAAATACAAGTTTATTTATGTGTTTTTGGCTTGCTTGAGAGAGAGGTCGCGAAACCAAGACTACTAGATTGATGGCCTAAGGAGTGGGTCGACATGAGGTTCAGCTTGAGAGAGTGAATCCTAGTCCCATATCCTAACACTCAGCTCGAGAGAGTGAGTGGGGTAAGGCGTAGGCTGGTCTTCATGCAGCAAGTGGGTGTCCGAGAGGAACCCATTTGAAACGTGGTAAGTTGCTCGAGAGAGAATTTATTTCCACGTATAGCTTAGCCTAGTCACTATTACTCTATAAATTCTCTATCGAAAGCATGCACCCAACAATTTAGATTAATCTGTATTCCGGTCACATCCCAAGAATCCCCTCTCACTCATAGATTTCTTTGTTATTTCTACTGTTTTTGCTATACTTGTAACAAAACCCCCAAATTGATATTTGACACTTTTGTGTCCCCCTTTAATTTCGAATGTTTTAATCATTAATGTCTTTAGCTACAACTAGTTAGAACTAAATTTTATTTTTCTATTAATTCTCGAAACCACTCCCTTGGGACTCAACCCCAACCCTTGGTTAGGTTATTATACTATTGCACGATCGTAGACACTTGCATCGGAAGTTGTGTCGTTGATTACACAAACATCACATATTCAATTAGACTCAAACCCATAAGACCCATGCCACTAGGGTACTCAGACTTCTCCCAGTTTGGCCAAAATTGGCCATTTGACAACTTTAGCCCTTA
This sequence comes from Solanum verrucosum, assembly GCF_900185275.1. Classification (NCBI taxonomy): domain Eukaryota; kingdom Viridiplantae; phylum Streptophyta; class Magnoliopsida; order Solanales; family Solanaceae; genus Solanum; species Solanum verrucosum. The sequence continues at coordinate 2,218,949 of NW_026020370.1, forward strand.
AGAATGACGTCAACCGCTCCATCATTGGGCAAAGCACGTCATTTAGCACAAATATGGGTTACTCATACTTCACTCGACTTGACCCAACAACAATTAAGCACAAACCACAAGAATTTGATTAATTTTAAGGCACAAAACTCGAGAAATTAACAATTAGGCAATTAAGGCATGATTTTGAAATTAAAAATCGGCAAACAAGCACAAACAATATGATTTTCAGAGAGGCCCAACACACATAATCAAGAACAATACAATTGCAAATGAGTGTAATCGCTAAATACGAGTTCGGGGTTTGGAAAACCAACCTTTAATGCTGAATATACAATTTGAAATGGTAGGCGACAAAGATTTCCAACTCCAAACACAAGATATACGACTAGGAAGCGGTAATAACACAAAAGTACAAGAAATATAGTGTGAGTGTGCTTTTGTGATGTTAAAAAGTGCGGGAATGTGAAAGAATTTGAAATTTGAAACCTTTGGCCTTTTAAAAACCGTCCAGTTCTCGCTCTTTCGGCGACATTAATTCTCTTTGCCGAACCACTCGGCGACACACCGAGCGGGTACTTACCTCGTCGACTTTTGCAGGACCTCCAGTTAATATGGTGGTCCAAACGACGGATTAAGTCGGGAGCACCGAACTGTTAGGCGATCCGCCGACTAGTTTATTGGCCCGCCGAGTTTACAGACTCTAATTTCAAAATTTCTTGAGTCCAACGGCGGTCCAAGTCGGGCTCGCCAACCTCTTCGGCGAGTCGCCAACCGGACATTTTGCTCGCCAATCACCACTTTTCAAACGCATTCCACTTTTTCACCTACACAAGCAACACAAGATTATTCTAAGAACAAAAAGAAAGTAATAAAACTTGGGTTTTCTCCCAAGATGCGCCTTAGTTAATGTTGTGGCATGACACAAGTCCTTACACAAACTTTTTTTTTGGGTTTTACCCTCAGATTACTAGGCAACCCCTTTATTTGTCTCAGGTAGAGATGAGACAACATATGATCCATTTGGTTCTCAAGTAGCTGAATCGACATGTAATGAGAGGTAATCATCTGATTTAGCATCGAGACATTCTCTTTTCTCTCTTTCAACACTCTATCGTGTTCTTTGACTTTGTGATGAATGAGTAAGAGTACCTCTTCTATATGCCCACCCTCATACTCCTTGGGACTTCTATGCTCGTGAGGGGGAATGTACCTATCATTTTTCTTGTACATTACTTCTAGTTCCATGGTCTTTTTGGCCAAGAGATCCAACTGATTCAACAATGTGGCTAATTCTTGGTCCTTTTTTGGCTCCTTGTTAGTCTTAATCATGCGATCAAGGAGTTGGGTTGTTGTTTCATAGGGTTGTTGTATTAGACCACTTAGAGAAAGTTGGTCAGCCACTCTTCTATTTTTCAGGACCAAGACTTCTGTAGAAGCACTCCAGTAGCACCTTATCAGAAATTCCATGAGTTGGGCAATGCTGCACTAGTGCCTTAAATCTTGGCCACAACTCATGGATAGTCTCACCCTCCAATTGCTTGAAAGTTAGAATATTATCCTTAAGAATCATCAATCTCAAAGGAGGGTGGTCCATTGGGACATCGTTGCTACAAGATATGCTCATTTTCTCTGTTCAGCAAGCAATACGAAAACCAAAACAAAAAAAAGTAGATTCAACTATGACTAAAAAGAACAAAATTCAACTTCACCATAAGAATCTCAACCAACACCACTCCCCGACAGTGGTGCTATTTTGATTAATGTTTCAAGGACACTTCATCCAATTCTAAGTGTCAACGATCGCTAGTCAGTATAAAACCTAACTAAATGAGTTGGGGTCGAATCCCACAGGGAGCGGTACGTGTTTAAGATTCAATAGGAAAGTGTGAACATCGTCAAATCAGTCATAGGAATAAAAATTATCGAATAAAAACATTATTCAAATTAGAGGATGACACGAATGTCATATGGGGGTTTTGGTTTGAAATTATCAACTACAACAGCAACAAACAATACGAAATAACAATAATGAGACGAGTTCTTGAGATGTGATTCGATTATAGGCTAATATAGACAAATGGGTAATTGCAACCATTAGAACATAGCTAGATATTAGTGAGTAAGCTTGTCATGACCCAAGGCTAGCCCCAGATGTGACAGGGCGTACTTGACCCCAAAGGGGTCGCATACAAGCCTCATAGTATTTATGAACATTAAAGCATTGGAAAATAGTACGGAATTTAAAACTTTTCTTTACAATCGAAGTCTCCTATAAAATGAAAGAGAATCTATGACAATATGTCTCAAACCATCTATTATACTTGGAATCAAGCTCTTGAAATACAATCTTAAGGACACGGTCCTTACAACAAAAGTCTAAAAAAAATGGAAAGACAATAAAGGAAATATGGTCAAGCCCTCGAATACAATAAAGACTCACCAATCTTCTTCTTGTTGATCTCCTATGAACCTAGAAACGAGGATGGAATCCAATATCTCCAAGGTCTACACTTACAGAAAATGTAGAAAGATGGGGTTAGCACAAAAAGTACTAAGCATGGAAGCCATGCACAAAACCATTAAAACATGCATAAAAGGGACATTTCATTTGAAATCATGCTATATGCCATTTTTGAACATCATCTTTGAAATAGTTGGAGAATGCAACCAATAAGGCAACTCACATACATTTCATTATAACATGAGGATATCATTATAATAACAAGCATAGTCTCCAACATCAACATATTACAAATCCTAATCTTCACAATACATAGCCTCCAATCATAAGGTAATACAAGGTCAAATATCAAGATCATCTCATCATTAAGTAATCATCACATAAGCAATCCCTAAGAAACACTTGTGCAATAAATGGTAACTAATATGCATTTACAATGTACAACACAAGCCAAAATTACATTCATCCTCATTTCAATGTAAAGCCATTACCTTAGTAACCCCTAAGGAACACTTGTTCAATGTGTGGTTAGCATCCCATAATACCAACCCTACTAAGTACTCCTTTGAAGCTACCTTAGTCATGCATTTTATCTTTAGACCTCATTATAATCACTAGTCACAAATAGAGAAATATTCATGTATATTACTTGAATTATAAGGAAAATCATTAATAGCAACTATCCATTCAATATACATGCATGCATTCAAATCTAATCATTTATATAAAGAAACCATCCTATGACATCCTACTAAGCGTAGCAATGTGGGAGTGAAGTCCCATACCCCCACTCCTACTAAGTAAGCTTACCAAGAAGTCATAGTATAGTTCATGTCTCATTAATTATCTTTATTATATCGGGAAAAGTTGCCACAACCGACATAGACCATGTGAGCTACATGGTATCAAGTGTCATATAACCCCACACCGAAGAAGGTGTCCTAGTTGCCTAAGATAGAACTAAATATATAGCTATAAGGTGGATCCTATAGCTAAAGACCTATGTGGGCACATAGTTATGGGATAGGGAGATTGCTTCTAGAAACTTTCCCTATTGCATTTGCAGAGGGGCTTTGTAACGACTCGGAAAATGATAGGATAAACTAGAGCCTTGACGTTTGGGTTAGTATGACTTTAGGTGGATGTGAGGGCTGTTTTGGGACGTATTTGAGCAAGGTAGAAGCCTAGGGTGAAATCAAGGGCTTAGACTAGCAAGATAAATTGGTAGAAACATTGTTCACCTAAGGACCTTTTGGCGATGGGAAGCCTTGGTCGCCCAATGGGATGGGTGAGTCGCCCAATGACTCCCCACCTCGCCTAGTAGACTGCCCACATAGTGAGCCTACTGGAAAATTGGGCGAACCAAGTGTGCATTTGGCGAATCGCCTAGTGCACTTGGCAAGCCCCAGGTTCCAACGGGCGAACTGGGTGCATGATTGCCAATACTATCCATACATTGCACATAGTTTTGCCTAAGGGTCACTTGAGGTTAATGGTTAAAGGTAATAAAGGCAATGGGTTATATGTATTGAACATGTCTCTATTGTGATTAATGACTTGTATGTTGGTTGTGATTGAATAATATGATTTGTATACTTGTATTTCATGAAGTTTTATCAAAATGACATAAAAGGATGTCTCTCAAATAAATGTCCTTTTAAGGATGTTTTTGCATGGCTACCATACACAGTACTTAATTGTGCTAACCCATTCTTCTTCTATGTTTTAGTACAAGTGTAGGTTGCGGTAATTGAGTATCTCTCTAGTTGGAGTTTGGAATAGACTTCTTCTAAGACATCTTTTGGTATGTCCTTATAGATCGAGGACAAATACTTTTTATGTTTCTAGTCCTTTTATATTTTTAGATTATTGTTAAGATTTCGTTTGCAAAGGGTCGTGACCCTATCTTGTATTAAGTTTTGTCTAAGATGGACATGTTAGACTTTTGTATTTCGCTACTTTATAAATGACTTTCGATTGTTGATTTTATTAAGAAAAGTTTTAATTCTGCACTATTTTTATTACCTATGCGATGAATGAATGCTATGAGGCTTGTATAAGACCCCTTCGGGGATGAGTACTCCGTGTCACGTTTAGGGGGTACTCCTGGGTCGTGACAAACATGGTATCAAAGCACAAGTTTCTGGTAATGGTCTTTAGGGTTGATGTCTCACAAGCCACGTCTAGTAGAGTCTTGTTCATCGGTGTGAGTCGCGAAAAATCTATGAGCGAGATGTTATATGATGTTAGAAGTTACACTTCTTTCATATTCTTGGAGTCGTACCTTAGAGTTTAGCTCTATAAGTTTCCTTTTCGTAATCCTTCTCTTGTATTTATAGGATATGAATACAAGGGCTAACCCAAGAAGGATGGGAGAGGAGATTGTGAACGAGGGAGTTCCTCCCAAAGGTCTTCATGGCAACCAACTGCCGGTGGTTCCCCCGGTCATGACCAATGAAGAGATTAGGGTGGATTTTCTAACCTTAACTCAAGCCGTCAGCACTCAAGCTCAAGCCATAATGGCCCAAGCTAACCGAGAAGTGGGACCCCGGGTAGACCCCAATGCAAGTACACCTACTTCAAGGATTAGGGATTTCACAAGGATGAATCCCTCTACCTTCTATGGCTCTAAAGTAGATGAGGGCCTACAAGGTTTTATGGATGAAGTGTTTAAGGTGGTAGAGGCCTTGGGAGTGACTTCTAGGGAGAAGGCGGAGTTTGATTCCTACCAATTTAAATATGTGGCTCAAGTGTGGTTTGAGCAATGGAGAGATGAGAGACCCTTGAGGGCGGGCCCAGTGAATTGGGGAGTGTTTAAGACAGCCTTTCTTGATAGGTTTTTCCCCTTAGAGTTGAGGGAACAAAAGTTGGTGGAGTTCATGAACCTTCGTCAAGGGGGGAAAAATGTGAAGGAGTACTCTCTCAAGTTCACTCAACTATCTAAGTATGCACCAACCTTGGTGGCAAGTTCTAGGGTGAGGATGAATAAGTTTGTAATGGGGGTGTCCAGTTTGGTTGAAGAAGAATGTCTTACGACAATGCTCCATCATGATATGGACATCTCTAGGCTCATGATATATGCTCAATAAATTGAGGAGACAAAGCTTAGGAAGATGAATAGGGATTTAAAGAGGGCTAGGCCGGATGAGCAAGGTCAACCTAGGTCCAAAATGAGGTACTACAACCAAGATTCTCCTATGGTCAACAATGACAGGGTGTCTAACTCTAAACCTCAAAGAGGGAATGGAAGTGGTTCTTCATTTGAAAGGTCTAGATGTGCAACATTTGGGTAAGTGTCTTGGCGGCACCGATGGGTGCTTTGGGTGTGGAAGGAAGGGGCATAAGATGATAGATTGCCCAACACTTTCAGCAAAAGGGAGAGAGACCAATCAATCTTCTAAGGATGGTATGGTTCCTATCCCTCCAAATTATGGTCGTTCTATGCTCTTCAAGCTAACAAGGACATGAAGGCACCGGTAAGTTGATAGTTCCTTAGAGTTGTGATGACTTGTTGAGGTTCAAATGTTGTTTTATGATAAACCTTAGTTTTGTTTTCTCTTAAGTGGGGGATGGTATGTTGAATGGTAAGGTGGTGGTGAGTTGATATCCTTATCTCTTTCCTTCTATTCTTATTCAAGCTTGCGACCCAGAGTTCCTAGTAGCTTATTTCATGTTTTGGAGTCTTGTGTGATTATGAGTTTCCATGGTCTCCTTATGATATGCATGTTCTAGTTGAATTCTTGTTTAAATGAGAAAATGAGTTTTCATGCTTTATATTCCTCATGTTAAATGTTAAATGTGCATCTGGTATGAGTTGTCTATATGCTTCATGAAGCTAAGTGTTGATCATACTTAAATGAGTTCTTGAAAGAGTTGCATAATGTGCTTTTATAAGAAAATTGCATAATGTGCCTATTGATGTTATGATGAGCATCATGTGAGTTGGAGAAGGAAAGTTCCTCTAAAAAAATGAGAAGTATGTTGTATAGATGCATAATGAGTTTGTAGATCTAGTTCCTACTTGCTTTGTTGCATTGAGCTTATTGATGTGGAGTTGATGTTCCCTCCTATGTTTATGCATTTATATTGATGAGTCATGACTGATAGGCTGCTAGTCTTGAGTCGTTTTTCCCTTTAAATGTTTTAAGTGTCATTTGAGGACGAATGTTCCTAAGTGGGGGATAATGTAACGATTCAAAAAATGATAGGATAAACTAGAGCCTTAACGTTTGTGTTAGTATGACTTTAGGTGGATGTGAGGGCTGTTATGGGATGTATTTGAGCAATGTAGAAGCCTAGGATGAAATCAAGGGCTTAGACTAGTAAGATAAAGTGGTAGAAACCTTGTTCACCTAAGGACCTTTTGGCGATGGGGAGCCTTGGTCGCCCAATGGGATGGGAGAGTCGCCCAATGACTCCCCACCTCGCCTAGGAGACTGCCCACATAGTGAGCCTACTGGAAAATTAGGCGAACCAAGTGTGCATTTGGCGAATCGCCTAGTGCACTTGGCAAGCCCCAGGTTCCAAAGGGCGAACTAGATGCATGATCGCCAACTAGCTTGGCGTGTCTCCCTTTTCCCCTCCTATCACCCAATGACCAGTCCACTTAGTGAGCTCACTGGAACAAAGGGCGGACCAAGGGTGTACTTGGCGAGTTGCCTAGTGCACTTGGCGAGACCAAGTATCCAATGGGCGAACTAAAACGGGCAAGGGCTGAAATTTTAAGTTAAGACTTTGGGGGGTCCTTAGCTCTTTTACAAAATTGACCCTATACTATTCCATTCTCTTCCTAGAAACTGTATAACATTTTTAAGACCTAAATTCCATTCATTTTAAGTCATTCCAAATAGAATCAAAAGAAAGTCTTCCTCTCTCAATAGTTCTCTCTCTAGCTCAAAGAAGAAGAAGAAGAGCTGAAAGCTAGGGTTTGGTGATTTCAAGGTGGTTCTTCCTCAAATTTCTTGGAGAATCTTAGTAAAGGTATGGTAGTCTTGATCCTTATCTAATTTTCCATTCAAGGAGCAAAATCCAAAGTGATTTCAAAGTATGAAAAATCTAGGGTTTTACTCAATCTCATGAGTTCTTTCACCAAACGATTTCAAATAGTTTCTAATGGCATATATTGATTGTGTTGATGTTTAATTAATGTTTTATGATGAAAATATTCCATGAACCCATGATTTTCTTTCAACTCCAAAATGTACTTTATGAAGTTGGTTTTGATGATTATGAAGGTTTATGAATGAAACTTGTCTAAAATGCTTTGGGATATTGATTTGCACCATTATGTATGTTTTGGTTATAGTAAATTGAAGGTTTATTGATGACTTGTGAGAATGGACTTGAAAGGGCAAGTTATGGTTATATTACTTGTGATATAGAATTGTGTTTGGATTGTTGATCCACTTGAAAGGTGGAGGTGTTTACTTACTATGCATATTGTGATTATGGCCTCAAAGGCATATTGTGAGTAATTGAAGTATGTTCACAATGTTGTATATATGAATGTGATGTGAAGCATGTGTGTGATCTAAATGGATTAAAAATGATCTTGTTTAGAAGCTACTTGTGTTAGGATTGAATGTTATCTCTCTATTAATACTTGTGAACAATGGTCATTGTGTGAAAGGCTATTCTCACATACACACACACTTGAATGGATAAATGAAAGAATGAAGTTAATGTTAATGTTAATGTTAATGTTAATGTTAATGTTAATGAATGTTGAGTCTATTGAAAGGTTATTCTCGATTGTACTCTAATGAATGAAATGGGGTTCCTAGGTGAAAGGCTATTCTCATCTTCGAATCTATGAGCTTTCTAATGAATGAATGTTGGGTTTGGGATGGATGCTCACCCAAGAGTTGAGGCAGGGTATTTAGTAACAATCCCTTATCCCAAATAAACAATGAATGTCAAATACTCTGTGGGGAATAATGCCAAGCACCGAGTGGATATGGTTAGGGATGGGTGCCCATCCGTGAGTTGAGGCGGGGTACTTAGTGGCAATCTCTTGGGATGGATGCTCATCCATGAGTTGAGGCAAGGTATCTAGAAGAAATCTCCCTATCCCATAACTATGTGCCCACATAGGTCTAGCTAGTGGACTCCACTTAAGCTAAAGAAAAATGGTCCTACCTTAGGTAAGTAGGAATTCCTTATCCGGTGAGGGTAACACCGAGATTCCATATTAAGCTCTCATGGTCTATGTCGGTTAAGGCTTATCCCCACAAAGAATGTCAATGAACTATTATGGGTGGTGGAATAGGACGCCATTTATGCATTGCACAAGTAGGAATTTGAGATGAGTCATGGTGTGTTCCTTATAATGTTAGTGAAATGAATGGGCTCTTGTTATGATATGTTAATGAAGAATGTTGACTCTTAAATGCTTATATGTGTAATGTAAACATGCATGCTATACTTGAATTGTACATGTGAGTTACTTCCTCGTTATGACTTGTTGATAATGAATGTGCCTAGTCTAGGGTGACTTCAAAGGAACACTTAGTGTGAGTAGTAGTATGGGATGCTACTTGCACATTGCACAAGTGTGACTTAGAGTCATCTTAGGTGATGGTCCTTTATGTGATGATCATGCTTTATATAATGTTTGTGTCTGTATGAATGAATAATGTTGAAGTTGGAGAGGTTGCATGTGAGTTCACCTTTGGTGACCTTAAGGTGATGCTTAGGTATGGTTAGTGGTATGGGACTTTATCCATACATTGCACATAGTGTTTCCTAAGGGTCACTTGAGGTGAATGATTAAAGGTAGAAAGGTAACAAGTTATATGTATTGAACATGTCTCTATTGTGATTAATGACTTGTATGTTGGTTATGATTGAGTATTATGATTTGTATACTTATATTTCATGAATTTTTATCAAAATGGCATAAAAGCATGACTCTCAAATAAATGTCCTTTTAAGCATGTTTTTGCATGACTATCATACTTAGTACTTAATTGTGCTAACCCATTCTTCTTCTATATTTTACTACAAGTGTAGGTTGCGGTAATTGAGTATCTCTCTAGTTGGAGCTTGGAATAGACTTCTTCCAAGACATCTTTTGGTATGTCCTCATAGATTGAGGACAAAGACTTTTCATGTTTCTAGTCCTTTTTCATTTTTATACTATTGTTAAAACTTCGTTTGCAAAGGGCCGTGACCCTATCTTGAATTAAGTTTTGTCTAAGATGGCCTTGTGAGACTTTAGTATTCCGTTTCTTTATAAATGACTTTCGATTGTTGATTTTATTAAGAAAAGTTTTAATTATGCACTATTTTTATTACCTATGCGATGAATGAGTGCTATGAGGCTTGTATAAGACCCCTTCGGGGTTGAGTACGCCGTGTCACGTCTAGGGGGTACTCCTGAGTCATGACAGGCTTCCATCTCATGAGTTCACTAGGATGAGCCGCCATATTGCATTAGCGGAGGGGTCATTTCCTCATTGTCCATATCCATTCGGTGGAAAGCATTATTTTCCAAATTATACATTATTGGTCTTTGAATTGTATTTACATGTGTGAAGGAATACTTTTGCCCTTCGTTCAATACAATTCATCAAAATAGCTCATAGATTCATTAAAGGTGAGAATTTACTTTCAACTTTAGAATCATAATTAGTATGTGAGAATAACTTTCACACCAAGATCATGTGTTCTCATGAGAATGGACTTTCAATCAACACAATAGGATCATCATGGTCTAGTACATTTCATGCATGATAATGTGTAAAGGTGCATACGAGAATTATACTTTCAATTAACACCATTGATACATCATAATCATGTTTATGCATGGAGTGGTTGTGTGTGATTGCACTTGAAATGACACAACAACAACATTATCATCATAGACACTTCCCTCTCAAGGTGTTCATAAGCATGTACATAATATCACGATCATGCATATTTCACATATATTGCATTCAAGTATTATAGACCATGTAAATCAACACATCTAACATTCATCATAATAGACATGGACATAATAGTAATTCAAGTTGTTCATTCATTGCATGTATAAGCTCATATACTCATATTGTAGAACATGTCGGTGAAATCTTATTCACCATGGGACTATATACAATCCAACATACATAATGGCTTCCTTCTTGAAGCCTCAACAGGCTTAGTTTATCCATTTTAGCTTTCACTCATAAAGCCCTAGGAATCCTCTTCATGTTACAAGCCTTACTCTCAAGCAATGCCTCACATGATCATCAAGTATACCTAATTCTCAAGGTAGACTAACCACATGCTTCATTCTTACTCAATTATAGTCATATAGCATTAAGTACACTAAACCTCAATACTATTCACCCATGATTCATCATGTAAGACCTAATCAAGTCAATTCATGTTTACAAGATTAATTCATAAGAAATTCATGTCTAGGTGATTTAATCTAAGGCAACTCTTCAAGAAGTTCATCAATCTTGGGGGTTCACATCTAAACCCACAATTTACCCCTTTTTATGACATAACCCTAGGCTACATCAATTTCACCCTAGAATATTAATCTTAGGTTAATCAAGAATACATGTAGAATTATACTTAAATCATGTAACTACATCATAATCTACTCTCATTCAATCACTTGAATCAACTTCTAACAACATTCATAATGTAGAGAAGAGCCATAGCTAGGGTTAGGGGAAAACTCATGGATTCTTTGGAATTCAAGTTTAAATAATCTAAAATCAATAGTATCATCAATAACACACATAATTCAACCTTTAAGAACCACTTTGAAAGGGATCCATGGGGTTGAGTTGAAACCCTAGATAATTGGGTTTTCTAGAATTGAGCTAAAGGCTTTTGAAAGGGCTCCTTGGGTGATAGCTTCCCAAGGATGAACAACTCCCATACCTTATACTTATAATCCCACCAAATTCATGTGAAGAATCCTCCATCTCCACGCCCTAGCTTGATCCCTTCTCTTGGTCTTCAATGGAGTTTCTAGAGAGAAGATTTTTGGAGGGGAAAGTAGTTGGGTTTTGATTTGGGGTCTTGGGTTATAATGAGTTAATGAAGTTTTTAATACCTTAAAATACTTTATATACATGAAATAAACCCATATTAAGAAACCCCTACTTAAAACAAACTAAAAACGAATTACCTAAACTAACCCACCTATTGGCGACTTTGGGTAGATTGCAGGTGCAATCCACGCCCCTTGGACCTACGGTCCATCAATTGATCTACTGGGCGTGATGCAGGTCCGTGGTTTGGACCTGCAGCTCCTCAACCAGGCCTTGAACCACGCCCCATGACCTATGGGGCGTCACTCCATCTACTGCCCGTGATTGGCCATCCGTAGTTTACTCATTTTGGCAGCTTTTTGGGTTCTAGGCAGCCTTGGGGGTTAGGCTTTAGGGTCCCCCTCAAGGACCCTAGGTTGCTCTTTGGGGGGTCGTACTTTGACGTTTAACCCCTAGACCCCTCAACCTAAGCTCGGGAAGTCAATATACAACCTAAAACCAAACACCAAATTCGAAAGCTCACAAGTTAGGCTCTAGTTTCACCTATTAGTTTCCATTAGACTCTAGCTTGGTCTTACTAGTTTTCCGGGTTGTTACATTATCTCCCCCTTAGGAACATTCGTCCTCGAATGTCACTTGAAACACTATTTGGAATTAAAGACTCAAGACTAGCAGCCCAATCATGCATGAAACATCACATTAATGCACAAATCAAAATACACTATTCACAATGTGCACTTAATTCAAGGAGGAAACATCAACTCCAATTCAACATGTTCAATGCAATACAAGGAAGTATGAACTACATCTGAACAACCTATTTATGCATAAGATTCTCATCACTTGTCATGTTCAAGGAGGAACTACCATCTCCTAACTATAACATGTCCATATAGTCTTCTCATGAATTACAATAGGCAACTCTTACTCAAAGCACCACAACACGAGGGAAACAATTCTCATGAACTCATTTTCTTTTGAAACACAAGTTTTCATGAACATGCATTATATAAAGAAGTCATGGCAACACATAAGCACATAACACAATGTTAGCTAGGCACACCATCTCCCCCTTGGGAGTGAGCCTACACAAACACTCCTAGAAATCATTATTCACATAGTCATAGGAAGAATTACATTTTCTCATTAAAAGCAAGCTCAACATAATCAACATGGAGCCCAAGTGTCATTTCATCAAAACACAACAAAGCATGTTCATCACATCATCTCATGAAGTCAAATATGCATCACCATATTAGAATGCACGGCAACATGAGGAACATGTCAATCATGAAAAATCCATTTTATACAAAGTAAGAATCTTTCAAAAACATGCATAACATAATGAGATCATGGAAATTTCTAAACACTCATGACCCCTAGATATAGAACAAGCCCAAAATGGAACTCTTGGTCTCAAGCTAGAATGGAATAGAAGAAAAAAGATGAGGCTATTGGGACTCTGAATCAATGTTACTACTCAAGCACATGATCTCCCCCTTGGGAGTAAGCCCCTTTTTACAAAAACCTCAAATACTACTCCTTTCAACAATCTCAAGGCATTAACAAGACTCATTATAACCTTACCGGGCACTAAAACTAGTAGGGGTCTAAGAATCATGCATCCCAAATCCTACCAAGTTTAACAAAAGTAACTGTATGGGACAAGGAAATTAAAGGACACACATAACATTCAAGACTCCAAAATCATGAAATGGGTCAAGGAGAACTTATCATCTAAGGCTAGAGGAGAAATAAAAGGGAACATAAGGATATTGGAACATCTCATTTGCCCTTGGCCTCCCAAATAAGCACCTTCAACTAAACCCTTACTAAAATACCACACCTAGATATTTTCACGGAAGCACTTTCTTACTCTTCTATTTCTTGGCTTGCCGGTCTAAGATCCCAATAGGTACTTCTAAATTACAGAGGTTCTCATCTAAGCACTCTTGCTCACAAGCAACCTTACCAACACCACTCAAAGTCTCATATGAGCCTACCAAACCGGAACTAAACTTCTCAACTCACTACACCTTTTAAGGTGAGATTATCAAGCAAGCCTAACTTATGAACATCAAGGACACTCAATGACCTTACCATCTAAGCACATTATTCCCCACTTGGGGTAAGCTTATACTAACTCTTTACAACATCACTTCCTTCAATTCTAAGGTCGGAGCAAGTCATAATTAAACCTTCACACTCATCACATAATATGATTCTAAACCATGGATGATTACACTTTTATCCTCTTTTAAAGGAGTTTACTCACTCAATATCTCTAGGTATCACTTAAACACCACTATCTATCAAAATCTAATGCATCATAAAACTCATTATGGCTAAGTTGGGTTATACCAACAACCACATATGGCCATAATTAAACCCATGAATACTAAGGACAACACAAAAGTTCATCAAATCCAATTTGCCAAGTCACAAAAGACAAGTATTACCAGAATAGAAATAAGCATGAAACACATACGGGAGCAACATTAGGAGGATACTCTTGTTCACCTCTAGCTTGAAGAGCATCATACCTAATTTTCTTCCTTTCTTTTCCCCTAGTGGCAAGTACTGGGCAATCTCTTATTTTGTGGTCATTCCTACCACATCCTTAACAATCGTTTGTGCCGGCTAGACACTTACCATCATGTTTCTTTCCACACCTAGCTAGCATTAGTAGGCCTAATCACATAAGATCCACTACCACTCACTCCTTGAGCTTTTGGGGTAGACACCTCCTCTCTTGGTTAAACCTTAGGGGAAACTTAGAAGAGATTTGTCCATGAAACCTTTGTCTCTTTCAATTCTACTAATGTTGGATCAAGACAATTCTAGACCATTTCAACCCTTATCATCACCTTTGGTGGGATCTACCAACCAATAATATCTAGGTATTATCTAAGCACCCTACTCAAAATGACCATACTTAAGATTAATCTTAAAATATAACTAACTCTTTGAAGTTGGTCAACACCTACACTCTTCTTTCTTACCTCAACTAGGTGGTACATGCACCCTCAAAGTCAACCTTAAGGAACAACATAATCCAAACTTATGGCATATAATTTCCCCCTTTCAAGAGAGGGTTCAAGGGAGGTGAAAAAGTTCACTGTTGTTGAAGGGCCTCGTGAACTTTGCCTTAGCCATTTTGGGCAAGTTGGTAGTTCATGCATGGGTTCAAGGGACTTGAAGCAGTCCACAACCCTTAAAAGGTCCCTTAAACAATTCTTAGTTTTATTTGGGAAATCCAAGAGAGGCATAAAAGGGACAACTTCGTAATTTCCTCTTTAGTGCAAATTAAATGGGTATATTCTTTATTATTTTTAAATAAATATATATTTGGTATAAATAGGCCTTTTGAATACTCCCATGGATATGCCTTAGCTTTAAAAAGCCAAAGGCAAATTCCAAGGGAGGGTCCAATGCTAGTGGACCACTTCAAGGACCTTAAATGCTTCCTTAAACATTTCCTTAGTTTTTTTTGGCTAAGTCCATATATGCAGGGGCGTTTTCGTAAATATTATTTTTTTAGTTAAATTAGAAAGTGGGTATATTTTATATTATTTCTAAATAACTATATAAGAGATTTTATATTAAAATATCCCCAAAATTAATCACTTTCAAAAACACCCACTTCAAAATAAAAAGTTCATCGCTTCTCCAATATTTCTCTCTCTACAAGTTCCTCCATTGAAGAACACCAAAAGCTTCAAGATTAGGGTTCAAGCTCCAAGGTTTTCACTCCAATTTTGTGGCAAAGCTTCAATTAAGGTATGAGAACCTTCATTAATGGAATTTCTTTCTCCATAAAGCCCTTCAACACTAATTTTCGAAATTGGGAATTTGTTCAAAAATTAGGGTTTTGATTCTAGCCATGGGTTCCTCTTGAAACGATTTCTTTATGCTAATTATCCTATATTATGATGAATTTGATGTTTATTGATGGTTTTTATTGTGAAATTCCCCATGAACCCATGTGCTTCCCCATGACCCCCAATTTTATGAAATTGAGATGGGTTTGTTCATGCAATGTGAATACTTACAATATTATCTATGTTAATTTAGTCAATTAGTCTTGTTTGATTAATGGTTAAAGTAGTAATTCCAAGTGTGATTGCAAGACATGATCTATGACCCTTGAAGGGTAAATTGTAAGTGTTCAATCTTGAAGTATAGCCTTGAAAGCAATGTATCAAGGTACTCTATGTTTAAGATTCTTATATATGAATGGATTGATCCACTTGAAAGGCGGAGGTGCTTAATTTTCATGTATTTATGTATGAAGTTATGTTCCACTTGAATGGTGAAGATCCAATGACTAATGTGTGAATTATGGTATTGTTGAAAGACTAGTTTCCTTTACTACTACACATAATTATGAATGAATTGTCTTGGATAATTATATGATGATTCTAAGGTGAAAGGTAGTTCTCACCATGTTGAATCAATGAGCTATAGTATGAGTTGGGTTGAATGAAGCGTAATGTACTCCTTCACATATGAAATTGTAATTCACCTTAACTATGTATAAGTTGGACAATAATGCTTAGCACCGAGCGGATATGGCAAATGAGGTGGAGACTCTCCCACTAGTTTTAGACCGGGTCTTCTACCTATGCTCTCATGAGATGGAAACTATCCCGCTAGTAAAATAGGCCGGGTTTCTAGAAGAAATCTCCCTATCCTATAACTATGTGCCCACATAAGTATTAGCTAGTGGATCCACATTATAGCTATATATTTCTAGTTCTACCTTAGGTAAGTAGGACGCCTTTTTTCGGTGTGGGGTTATATGACACTGGATTCCATGTAGCTCACATGGTCTATGTTGGTTAATGCACTTCTCCTTATGTAATATGATAATGATTATGACTTGAATTATACCTATGGTTTCTCGATAAGTTTACTTAGTAGGAGTGGGGGTATGGGACTTCACTTTTATATTGCATAAGTAAGCTTTGAAAGGGATTGTGGGTTGGTTCATTATGCTATGGTAAGACATGAAGGTATGATATATGTTGATTAGATTGTTGTTATGTTATGACTCTCCTTATGTATATGTAATGAGTATGATTATTCCTTATGTGCGATTATGGATTATGATGAGATCTAAAGTTGATAGGTGTCACTAAGGTGATTCTAGACGGATACTTAGTGTAGTTGGTATTATGGGATGCCAACTATACATTGCACAAGTATGCTTTTAGGGTTACTAAGGTGATGTTTTTTCTATGCTATGAAGGTTTATATGAAATGTGATATTATGACGTGTTATGTCTTTATGTGCATACATGGCCTTTAACTTGACAAATGCATGATTTATACTAAAATGTCCCTTTTTGCGTATTTAAGGATTTGTATGCATGTTTACATACTTAGTGCTTTTGTACTAACCCTTCTCTTCTACATCTCTTATGAGTGTAGGTTCCGGCCGTTGAGGTGAACTTAGTCCACTCTTCAAGAAACTTGGATTGCTATCTCCAAGTTTGGTGAGTCCTCAAGTCCGAGGGTGAGATGCTATCTTTGTTCTAGCTTTCTTTCTTTGTTGAAGACTATATTGTACTTCTTATGATAAGACTTTCTATTGATGTAAGGGCTAAGTCCCAATTTTTATATTCCTATGTTTAGATGGTGTAATGAGACAAGTCTAGATTCCTACTTTTCATATATGAAGGAAGTCAATCTTCTATTGTAAAAGTGTTAAATTTTCTGCATTATTCTTATGTCTTGCGTAATGATGATACGTTAAGGTCTTGTGTGAGACCCCTTCGGGGTCAAGTACGCCGTGTCACTCCTAGGGGGTAGCCCGGGTCGTGACAAACTTGGTATGAGAGCATAAATTTTTGGATAATTGATAGGTTGATGTCTCATGAACTACGTCTAGTAGAGTCTTGTTCATGAGTGTGAAGCGCGCCACACTTATGAATGAGAGGCTATAAGATGTTTAGAAACTTTCATTTCTTTTATTATTCTTGAGTCGTGCCTAAGGGTCTTAACTCTATAAGTCCTTTCTTCTAATCCTTTTCTTGTGCATATAGGATATGACTACTAGAAGAGCAGCCGCAAGAAGGGTGGAAGAGGAGATTGCAAATGCGGGAGTTCCTCCCCAAGGCAACCAAGCTCCTCAAGGGCAACAAGGGCCTCAAGTTCCTATTGGAGAGAGAGTTATGTTTAACGTGGAGATAAGGACGGCTATTCAAACCTTGACTCAAGCGTTAACGACTCAAGTTGCTAGGGATTCTAGGGAGCAAACGACTTCCAATGCTAGCAAAACCGCTTTAAGGATAAGGGATTTCACAAGAATGAATCACCCTACTTTATTTGGCTCCAAAGTGGAGGAGGACCCACAAGGGTTCATTGATGAAGTGTTTAAGGTGCTAGATGCTATGGGTGTGTCTCCTTAAGAAAAGGCGGAGCTAGCTGCCTATCAACTCAAAGATGTAGCTCATGTATGGTATGAGCAATGGAAAGAAGAGAGACCTATTAGAGCGGGTTCGGTAGATTGGGCATCATTCAAGATGACCTTCCTTGATAGGTTATTCCCCTTGAAGTTGAGAGAGAGGAAAATGCAAGAACTCATCAATCTCCGTCAAGGAGGAATGAGTGTGAAGGAATATAGCCTCAAGTTCACTCAATTGTCCAAGTATGCTCCTACATTGGTGGCAGACTCTAGGGCAAAAATGAACAAATTTGTTATGGGGATATCCGATCTTGTGGTGAATGAATGTAGGTCGGCTATGCTCATTCCAAGCATGAAAACCCGTCTCATGGTTCATGCCGAGCAAATTGAGGAACAAAAGCTCAAGCAAGTGGGTAGAGAATTGAAGGTGTCAAGGACCGATGATGGAAATTTTTCCAAGGGTAGATTTTAGGGTCTAGTTAAGCCAAGGTTCAAGAAAAAGTTTTCCAACCAAAGTTCCTCCAATTCTCCAAGGCCCAACAAAGATGGGGTGTCAAACCCTAATCCCCAAGGAGGAAATAGTGGTGGTTATTATGTGGAGAGGCCTACATGTGCCAAGTGTGGTAAGAAGCATGGTGGTAAATGTCTTGCCAGTATGAGTGTGTGCTATGGATGTGGAAAGAGTGGCCATCAATTGAAAGATTTTCCAACCCGTATGGCCAAAGGGAGAGATGATAAGCCAAATGCTCCTAGTGGTTCTAACTCCGATGCTCCAAAGAAGAATCACTTTTATGCCCTCCAATCCCGAGGTGATCAAGAGAGCTCTTCGGATGTTGTGACCGGTATGTTACAAGTTTTCTCTATTGATTTTTATGCCTTGGTAGGCCCCGGTGCCACTTTGTCTTTTGTTACACCTTTTGTGGCCATGAAATTTGAAATACTCCCCGATGTATAAGAAGAACCTTTTTCGGTTTCTACCCCGGTTGGTGACTCGGTAGTGGCAAAAAGAGTCTATAGGAGATGTCCTATTTCTTTGTCTCATAAAGTCACTTGGGTTGATTTAGTAGAATTAGACATGCTTGATTTTGATGTAACTTTGGGAATGGATTGGTTGCATGCATGTTATGCTTCCCTTGATTGTAGAACTCGGGTAGTTAAGTTTAATTTTCCGAATGAGTCCATGTTAGAGTGGAAGGGGGGAATTTCTATTCCTAGAGGCCGATTTGTGTCATATTTGAAAGCTAGAAAAATGATTGCAAAAGGGTTCGTGTATCACATTGTTAGGGTTATGGATGTGGAATCCAAGGTCCCTTCATTAGAGTCGGTACCCGTAGTGAAGGAATTTCTGGAAGTCTTCCCTAATGACTTGCCTGGAATTCCTCCCGAACAGGAGATAGATTTTGACATAGACCTCTTGCCGGATACAAAATCAATCTCCATCCCTCCATACCGGATGGATCCGGACGAGCTAAAAGAGTTGAAAGAACAACTCAAGGATTTGCTAGATAAGGGGTTTCTTCAACCAAGCATATCTCCATAGGGTTCCCCGGTTTTGTTTGTGAAGAAGAAAGATGGGTCCCTTAGAATGTGTATCGACTATAGCCAATTGAACAAGGTCACTATAAAGAATAAGTATCCACTTCCTAGGATTGATGATTTGTTTGATCAATTGCAAGGGGCTAACCACTTCTCCAAAATAGATCTTCGTTCGGGTTACCATCAACTTAGGGTGAGAGGGGTTGACATTCCTAAAACGGCTTTCCGAACTAGATATGGTCACTATGAGTTCCTTGTGATGTCTTTTGGCCTAACAAAAACCCCGACAACATTCATGGATTTAATGAATAGAGTGTTTAAGCAATTTCTTGATACTTTTGTGATTATATTTATTAACGACATTTTGGTATATTCAAGAAGTGAGGATGAACATATTGTAACACCCTAACTTTTTGAAACGTATAAATTGACTCGTATCTTCGTGGAAAGACCAGGAGGGTGGGTAATAAATTAAGGATGATGTGTTATGTGATATTTTAAGTTTTCAAGTGTTGTATCTCAAGTTTTGAAGTTAGGTAAGTGGCAAAGTAAAAGTTGGCGAAAGTTACCGTAAATTCCTTTTTAAAGATTTGTCTGAAATTTGGGTCAAATGTCTCGGACATTTCCTCCCAATATATTAAGAGTTATGGTCCCCTCAACTTATAAAATTGAAGGTCTACGAATCTAGTTTCCAACGCATCAACCAGTTCGTTCATACGACTTCAGAATGGAGAGATATTCACATTTTCGCAAGACTGCGCAAGCAGGCAGGTGAGGTGGGTCTCCTAGGTCGGTGGAACTTTATATATATCATCTTTTTCGACTTTTCTTCATTTTTCCTTCATTTTCCTTAGTGAAGAACAAGAAAACTCACAAAACCTACAAAACCCACTTTTAGGACAAGCCAAGTTACTGATTTTCGTGAATTAATCCTTGACAAAAGTTGTTCTATGCGTTGAGCTCGTCTACATGGTATAATTTCTTTTATCGATTTCCTAGCATATTGTACTTTGGTGTGTGGACAGTAGGAGTTTGGGCATATTTTAAAGTTTTGAGGTGTATTATAAACTTATAATCAAGGTAAGAACCTTCTTTCATCAACTCTAGCTTTGATAAGTCGCAAATAGCAATTTGTGACGGAAATACATATCTTTTATTGGATTTTCGTTGTATCTTCTATTCTTTTGAGTTGATTATGATCTTGCCTTGTTGTAGTATCAAGGGGGGGTTGCTATTAAAGTTATTAGGACACGTGAATTCAGCGAAACATGTATGTTAAGGTTATTCCCTACTTACGACATGTTTCCTTAAAGCTTAGAAGCAATGTATTTTGGTTGTTATCCTTGATATACTTGTAGCCGTGATTGTTGTTTATTGGCTGCCCGAGTTGATATAATCCTCCCTTGTCGATATTCTTATTTAGTTAGTAGTGTCCCTATTTGGACACGACTTAGAGGCTATTTGTATAGGTTGCTTATAGCTAAATTGCTCGCTTTTAGCGATTGGATTATTATTGTTGTCCTTGGGGTTATTGTGTTTAGCTGCAGGAATATGATCTATGCCTAGAAGGACTATGTTCTGCCTACAGGGATATATGGATGCCTAAAAGGGCTATGAGTTGCCTACTGGGCTATATTGATGCCTAGAAGGGCTATGAGTTGCCTACAGGGCTATATTGACGCCTAAGAAGGCTATATGACTTCCCACGGGGCTAGGGGACTAACAATAGGGGTATATAGGCTGATTGGCAACTTCCAGGCTTATGGGGGCCTGAGTAGGTGGTCTTGTGTGTTGTTTGTACCTGTTGAGCTTATGGGGGCTTGGTAAGGTTGTTGTTTTATTATTTTTGGTAAGTTTAAATTTAGGAGCACGTCAGTACACTTATCTTATCCTTGATTTATTTATCAGATTATTCCAGTATATCAAGATACCTCATCATAATCTATTGCCTTTCATACTCTGTACATTATTTTGTACTGACGCCCCATTACCTTGGGGGTGCTGTATTCATACATGTAGGTACTGACAGACGACCGAGTAGACCTCCTCAGCAGCAGGATTGACTTTTATCCGGTTGGCTAGCCCCTTTCCTCCGAAGCTGCCAGAGTTGGGAGGTTTGTTACATTTTGTTGTATATATCTTTATGGGTTGGCTGGGGCCGTGTCCCGCTAATCTTTACTACTCTTAGAGGCTTGCATACTAGTGTGTGGGGTGTCTAGCTACGTTATGGCCATACTGGCCTACATTGCTGGTTTGCTGAAGCTTGTGAGTTATTTGTTGTACTGTATTGATATATACCTGCTTCTAGTTTTAGTATAGAAATCATAGTGGTCTCGACGGCCCAACCAGGACTTCTGTTCTAGTTGGCTATTTATTTATATGATCTCCTAGGAGTAGCTGTTTCTTTT